>NW_022589783.1:2381359-2584357 GCF_004348235.1 Phoca vitulina | reverse complement strand
CCTTCCTTCCTTCCTTCCTTCCTTCCTTCCTTCCTTCCTTCCTTCCTTCCTTCCTTCCTCCCTCCCTCCCTTCCTTCCTTCCTCCCTTCCTTCCTTCCCTCAGTGAATATTTCCTGAGCAGCATAATCTAAGGCACTGTGCTGGACACAGTGATACACCATGAGCAAAACCGCCTGCCATCATGGAGCTTAGAGCCTGGCAGGGACACGACACCAAAGAAACATGAATAAACATGGAAGGGCTCTGGAGGGACAAGATGGTTTTTGAGTGGGATTGCAGGGAGGCATAAAAGCGAGTAGTCTACTGGTTCATCGCCTGGCCCAGGAGGACTGAGAATAAGTTGGGTCCTGGGGGGAGGGGTAGGTGGAGAAGTAAGGCACCTGAGAAAGACCCGCCTTCTTCATCATTTTACCAACCAAGGCTTTTGGGGAGTCTGACTTCTGGGTTCATGCCACAGTCAGACCTGACGGGGCTCCATCTCGGGGATGTCCTTCTGATGGTGCCCACTGCCGTATGCAGGGCGGTCCAGCCAGGCTGGCAAAGGCTGAAGGGAGTCTCACCTGACTCTTCTCTGCCTCAGTTTCTCCCCCAGAAGGAAGGGAGCCAAGACCTGCGGACTGGCTGCGCTTACTTGGGGATTTGAAAGCACTGAACAAAGTTTGGCAGAGAGCACGTGCTTGTTGGAAAAGGTGCCGCTGAGGAAGCCACTGGCCGCTCTGACTGTCTGGGCAGCGTGGGTGTGACTCTGGACCCGCTCTGGGCTCCACCTCACTGATCTCAGGCTGGCTCCTGCACACGGAGCACGGCCGTCCTAATCCCTCCCTCGAGCGGCCAGAACCCCAGGCCCGGAAGCCATTCGGCTTCTGCACAAAGCTCCTTTGACTTCTTCTGCCTGTGGCCACTCTTTCCCTCCACAGCTGTCCAGATGGTTTATTCCCTTTTTGCCTCCCATCCAGCCAGAACAGGCACCCTGGGCTCAGGAGGGAACAAGAGTCTACTCATGGGAGAGTGGAGAGAAGAGCCCCTGCTGGTGACCAGGTGGCGTGGGAAGCAGTGCGGGCCCGTCTGGGTCTCTTGGCCGCAGCGACCCTCCTTCCTGGGAGGCGGGTGCATGAGGACAGGGGCCTGCCGCCCCCTGCCCTTCCAGACCCAGTTGGCTTTGGCTCTTGTCGATTTTGTTGTTTATTTGATTTTTAAAGATTTTATTTTTTATTTAATTTATTTATTTTTGGGGGACAGAGGTTAAGGGAGAGAGAATCTCAAGCAGACTCCGTACTGAGCATGGCCTGATGCAGGGTTCAATCTCACGACCCATGAGATCATGACGTGAGCCGAAACCAAGAGTTGGATGCTCAACTGCCTGAGCCATGCAGGTGCCCTTGATTTTTAAATTGAGATATAATTCACTTACCATAGAATTCACAATTTTGAAGTGTGCAATTCAGTAGTTTTTAGTGTGTTTGCAGAGTTGTGCAACCAGCATCATTGTCAGCTCACAAACATTTTCATCTCCCTGAAGAGGAGCCCCATACCCATTAGTGACCTCCCACTTCCGTCCTCCCCAGGCTACAGCACCCACCTTTTACTCTCTGCCTCCGGATTCACCTCTTCTGGATACAAGTTGGGTCACACGGTATGTGGCCGTTTGCGTTGGGCTTCTCTTACTGAGCATAATGTTTTCTCAGTTCACCCACGTCACGTATGAATAGTTCGTTCATTTTCATGGCTGAGTAATACTTCAGTGTATGGATCGACCATATTTCTCTATCCATTTATCAGCTGATGGACATTTGGGTTGCTCCCACTTTTTGACTATTGTGAATAAGGTTGCAGTGAACATTCATGTGCAAGTATTTGTGTTACTGGATATTTGTATATCTTCTTTCAAAAAATGAGTATTCAATCTTTTGCCCATTTTAACATTGGGCCATTTGCCTTTCTTTGGTTGAGTTCTAGGTGTTCTTTATATATTCTGGATACTAGATCATTATCAGATATTTTCTTTCATTTTCCCACTCCCTTTCAAGAGAAAGTGGGTTATCTTCTCTCCTTGTAGTGTCCTTGGATGCACAAAGTTTTTAATAGGATGAGATCCAGTGCATCTATCATTTCTTTAGTTCCTGGTGCTTTTGGTCTCTCATATATGCATATGAACATGTATATGAACATGCAGGTGTATATGTATATGAGGAAGAGGATCCAAACTCATTCTCGTGGACATCAGTTTTCTCAGCACCATTTGTTGAAAACTCTAGTATTTGCCCATCCAACTGTCTTGTCACCCCGGTCGAAGTTAACTGACCACCTATGGGAGAGTGCATTTCTGGGCTCTCAGTGGTGTGGATCTGTATGTCTCTCCTTAGGTTCTCACTGTGTGGTGTTCCTCCCACCCAGACTGGAGGATGAGCCGAGCTCTCGGCTCCTGGAGCGTGGCCGTGTTCCCCTTGGCCAACTGACTGGCTCTGCCAGGGCCCAGAGCTGCTCCAGAGACAGCTGCACTCATCCACGACGTCTTTGTGTCAGCAGCACCTTCTCAGAGGGAAGATGCCTGAAATTCAGGATCTGACGCCCAGTGCTCTGCTCTTGAGAGTCTTTGTTTTCTTTTTCTTTCTTTCTTTCTTTTTTTTTTCTTGCATCTTTATAGTCCTTGAAAGCAACTCTTTACATAGTCACTTCTACTTGAAAGAGGAGGGATTATCAAAATTTTTATTTTCTGGCCTAAAGCTTATGTCTGAAAAGCATACAGTTTATATTGGGCTCCCCCTGCACCCAGTTAATGGGAAGAGCCCGAGAATGCATGCTCTGGGTTTACATCTTCTGGGTAAGACCGCAAGCCGTGTGGGGCTGTGTCCTTGTCACGGCCTTCCCACCAGCGTGTCCTCCCTCTCTCAGCCCCCGCGTCTGCATGTCCTGCTCATTCAAGTCCTAGCTCTCGTCCGACACGTCGACACGTCGGTGCGGCCTTCCTCAGGTGGGGGCGGGGGGCGGTGCGAGCTAAGGGACTTCGGGGAGCGCACTTGCTGACCTATCCCACGGCCTCTTCTTGAGACCAGGGCTGCCCAGGGCCCCCTGGTACCACTGGGCCTCGGCTGCTACAGGAGGGGACAATGTGTCTGTCTGTCGGGGCCACACTTGGCAGACAAGAAAGGACTTGGAGCCTCGAATCAGATGGCAACGTGCCCCCTTTACAGGGGATGAAGAGGATGCTGCAAAGTCAAGTCACTCTCCCAGATGGGGTGACTGACTCCTCCATTTGCCTGATGTTTGGTTATTGCACTGCAAGTCCTGTGTCTGGGAAATCCCTGCCTCTTGTCCTGCTCAGCCCCACAGCACTGAAGGGCAGGCCGGGACTCGAACTTGCAGCCCGTTCACTGCAGAGCCTCTGTGCTTGGTGATGCTCTGTCTCACATCTCGTTCCCACCTGTCCGCTGGGTTCTCATCCTGGCAGCGTCGTGCCCTTTCCAGGCGAGAGAGGAGAACCCAGGGGCTGCGTCAATGGGTGGGAGCCCAGCTCGGACCCCAGGCCCATCTGAAACACACTGTGTGCTGCTGGTCTGCCCCGAACGGAGCAGCGGGAAGCATCATGCCAGCTGAAGACCTGCTTTGCCCAGAGCCCCCCGTGGGCAGTAGGAAAGAGCTTGCCTCCCTCCCCAGATGTCCCCACGTCCCGTGGCCTGGGTTGGCCCTGTTCCTAGGAGCGGGTGTAACAGACCAGAGCCCCTTCATCACTTCCAGCACTCATCTCCCTCCTAGAGGTGTGAGGTGGGGCTGGCCTCTCCCTGTGGGGACGCGAGGGACCCCGAGCCCCATCTGCTCACCTGTCCCCCAGGGTGACGTGCAGCTGGATGGGCGTGCAACAGGTGTCCTTCTCCCCACTTGCTTGATGCTCTCTCCTGGGTCTTCGTTCAGCCCACGCTCATTCCTTCCGGGCCCGTCTGCCCCACACCTCTGCGCTCTCCCCTCCCTTTACCCGTGCTCCCCATCAGGTGTCCCTGCTGGTGTCACGTGTGCGCTGAGGAGCGTCCTTTCCAGACTCTGCCACAGCCCTGCCCCTCAGGGAGGTGGGTGTGCCAGGCCCCGCAACAGACAGGAGCTCTGTGCAGCAGGAGCCCCGGGTGCCGCTCTGGGCCTCACCCACCTCTGTCTCAACTTCTCACCAAGTCCCCTCCAGAGGAACAGAGGTGTCCCGGCCTCAGAAGGTCTCTAACCAGGCAGAGGGAGCGGGAGGGGTGCTGGGAGGCTGACCTCCTAGGGACCCTTCAGACAGGCTGGGAGGGGAGCGAGGAAGGCCTGGAGGGAGTCCTAGGCGGTCACCAGAGTACCCGAGCTCAACCTGGGGAATCTCAGGGCTGGGAAGGGAGTGGCCGGCCACAAGGACGCCCCTTGAGCAGGACAGATCTGGGGAGCGCACTTGCTGACCCATCCCATGCCACTTCTTGAGACCAGGGCTGCCAGGGCCCCTGGCACCACCTCACCCCCCCTGCTGCACCTGCTTCTGCGTGCCTTAATGCCCCAGGCTTTCTCTCAGGGAGCTGGTGGGTGGCGGGTGGTGGAGGTGGGCAGCCGAATAGCCAGGGGAGGAAACAGCCACAGCCATGGAGACTGGACAGCCTGCGGAGATGGGACCTGCAGGGGCCGTGATAACCCCACTGAGCCATGAGGATAACGAGGAGCAAAGCCGGTTCCTGATTCCAGAGTTGCTGACTCTGCCAGAACGTTTCCTCGTGCCTGAGTCGGCTCAGGCGGGGTCTGCCTGGGGCTCCAGAAGCTCCCCCCAACCACTCCTCCCTGCAGTCCTCCGGGATTGCCAGGGGATGGGGGAGCACGGGGGCAGGAGGGTGCCGGCCGCTGCGTGCGACAGGGAGCCGGGAGGAGCCGGGTGGGTGCCCCGCGGTCCCTGGGGAACTCGCGTGGAGGGCGGTGGGGTGAAGGCCCCCCAGCGCTGGCCGCCCTCGCCCTCGTGTGCGTGTTTGCGGGCTTCCCTCTTCCGCAGAGCAGTCCCTGCTGTAGGGCCGACTTGTCACCAGAGAGGTAGACGTGGGCAGTCACTCATGTAAAACCCTGTTTGCTCCCGCGGAGAGGCATTTTCTAATTGATCCATTGTTTCATAGAATTGGAAGAGGCTTCAGAGGTCCAGCCTCCAGTCTAGAGCAGACACATCCGATCGCTTGGGGACACGCACGCCCGGGCCAGCCCCGCCCCTCCTCCTGTAGGTGCGTCTGGTCACCGCAGGTCCCCGCTGTGCCGGCTAGCGAGACGCTGGTGCAGACGGGCGCTACCCAGAGTCCGATCCGAATCCTGTTCCCCTCCTCAGAGCTAAGCCTGCCGACGCCTCCTGCCTGAGGGATAGTTGCCCTCCGGGGGCTGGGCGGGGGCCGGACTGGGGCCCCGGCTCGGGAGCACCTATGACCATCAGCGTTCTTGTTTCTCATCGGGGGTCGAGAACATGAAATTCTTAGAAGGTTGTCACCGCCCAGTAAGAGAGTGACCCACTGTCGATGAGCGGCTTAAGTGTCCAACCGTGTATGGCCACGCAGCTTCACGGAGGATCTAACGTAAGGTCGAGAGAAGGACATTTTGTTTCTACAGAACCGAGTGTGCTTTCCAGACCTTGGTATGAGTGTGAGTCCACAGGCTTGAGAGGTAGACAGCATCTCTAAGATAAACCTCCGTTGGCTACCGTAGCCCAGAGAGCAACTTGCATTTGGGTCCAGCGGCTTCTCTTGATGGACATGCTGCTGGCTTGCTGTGACTCGCAGGGGCCGGGGGACCCCCGCTTCGTGAGGCAGGACAGGCCATGGCTCGTGAGTGGCCGTCGAGCACCCGCTCTGGGCCGGACGCCGCGTGAGCCGTGTGCTGGTTTCCTCAGTCTCAGTGAGTCCACCAGATTCTCCTGGGAAGGACCGGCCCCTGTCCTGCCGACGCCGGGTGGGTTGGCACAGGTCTTGGTTCCGAGTGATGAAAACCCACTCAAACTCGTTGAGACAGAGAAGAGAGTTTGTTGCTGCAGTGACCGAGCATCGCGGGGCAGGCGCTGTTCCCAGCAGCGCCGGGGCCCGCACGCGGACACGGGGACCCTGGCCCTCACTCGCACGCAGCTCCCCACCACCTGGCGGCCTTGCTGGCCTCCGCAGCTCCGACGGTGGCCGTGTCTACAACTCACGATTCCGGGAGGATTCTTCCGAGCCTGCCACTCCCCAGAGAGCCCTGACTGCCCCAGCTGGGGCCACGCGAGGCGGCTACCTCGACTCCTCCAAGAGAGGCGGACAGAACACAGCCGTCTGGGAGGATGCGCCCCTTCTGGAGGCCTGGTGGGGGTGGGGGGGCCCCCACCGCGGAGCCAGCACCGCGGAGCCAGAGCAGAGAGCAACGGGGGGGGGGGGCCCGGGGGCCACGTCAGCCAGGCCACTGTTGTGCCCTCTGTTCCAGCCAGAGCAGCGCCGGCCGGTGGCCCAGCTCCAGGCAGAAGCCGGCCAGCTGTTTAAGCAGAATCCTGACAGGGACCTTCCTTGGAGGGGAGGAGGGACAGAGGAAAGGGCAGATCCGGAGGATGCTGGGCTGCATTTTCCCTGCAGATGGGGGCCTGGTGGATGGACGCCCTGCCGGGCCCCCACTCTACCTGCCTACTCCCGACGGCTTTAGGCCAAGGAATATTCTAGAATCTTGGTTCTTAAGAGGATTTCGATTTGGGCACCTACATTTGTTTAACATGCAAGAAAGTCCTCGGTGTCGATTATGATAACTGCTTTTCTACTTTTCTTCTTAAAACCATTTGTGGAGCTGTCGCTTCTGCTCGACCTGCGAGCGGGGGCCACTCCCCGTTCGACCCCGCGCTCCCGAGGCTGTCGTGCCTCCAGGCAGGTGGTGGTTGCTCAGTCAGTGCTGAGCTGAATTCAGGGTTTGTTGGGGTGGCTCCCACATTTCCCTCCAGAAAGGAAAGAGTTTTACCCATACTTGTGGTTGATGGAGGGGCTCAGTCTCAAACAGTTAGTGGCAAACATTAGCACAGACACCCCAAACGTGGCAGTTGGGGGTTCTGTGACTTCTGGTGCCTGTCTAAGTGGACATTCTAGGGGATTCTGAATGCCGTGGTTCATAGCACTAGGATGCAATTGCACCACGGTTTGTCCTAGGCACAAGGTGAAGTTGGTGAAACTCACCTTTGGGGAATTTCTACCTTTCCTGGTGGAACCCCACCCACCCAGGCTCGCTTTTCCCCTGACACCCAACATCATCCCTGAGCCCCTCTTCCCACACCCCAGAGATCTTATCTTTTCTCATTTCTGCTGTTGCCCATCACGGTATTAACAAATGACGCAGGTAAACCAGCAGGTAAAGCACTTTGTTTCCAGCGTTTTCCTTTGTCAGGTGGCCTCTGGAAAGCCGTCCCCTCCTACCACACTGCAGGGACACCAACCCCAGCCTCGGTCCTCTGAGGGCTCATATAGGAGGACTCGCCGTGTCAGAGCACTCGCCTGCCGCACTGATTTGCATAGTGTCTCTCTCTTCCACCTCCTTCCAAAAAAGATTGGTGGCTAAAATTAACTTAGAGTTAGGACAATTAAAGATGAAAGGAAAATAAGGATAGAGAAGAGATGAAGCCAGATTTGGGGTTTTTCACAAAATCATGTGGTAGGGTCCTGCCAGTTTGCAAGGGGCAAGCCATACGGTTTACTCGGAGACTTCAGTAGCTCACAGAGGCCAGCACTACCAAGGATGCACCTTGAATGCTAACGAGAAAAGCAGCGCTCTTTCCCCGGAGAGGTCCAGCCCTTTGAGAGCCGCGTCCCGGTCTTCGGCCACGCCCTGGTGACATCCCCACCGGGACGGGTCAGCAGCGCAGCCTGCTCTCAGCGCGTGCCTGCTGGGGGGACAGGAGCGTCCCAAGCCTGCTTCCGTGCGGGGGAGGCTGTTTTTAAGGTCCTCATTTCTCTCGCGCAGTGACGAGTTTGGGGATCTGTCCCGAGAGGAACCAGAGCTTCGTGTTGAGAAATGGTTCTTTACACGTGCAATCCTTATTATCCACATTCCCTACGTGCAGATTCGCCTCCCCGCGCACGTCAATGTGTAACCCTGAAATCAGTATTCCGGGCGCTGTCGTGGTCCTCTGCGGTCCCAGGTGTGGCCGGACAAGGAAGGCAAACCAGTGCGTTTCAGCGGTGTCCCTGCACATCCTCTCACACCTGTGCGCAGCTCGCTGGTGCTTTCTCCGTTGGAAACAGCCCCGCGTGGCGCCCAAGTGCCGTCCAGCGCGCATGCACGCAAGAAGTCCTCGACGGGCCTCGCGGGGAAATTCTCTGTGCCGGATGACTGGCTCAGGCGTGAGTGACGGCGCCGTGGCCCTGAGTTCAGTGTTCATGAGCCAAGGATGTACACTCACTATGGTGTCTTTAAACAGAAACGCACATAAAACCAGGGTGTGTACTGACCCGCAGAGGAGCATGCTGGGCCCAGAGGGTCTCGGGAACCTCACCCGGTACTTCCGCCAGGAGTGGGGCTCAATCCCTGTGCCCAGTGTTTGTGGCCACTTGGTAGGACATGGCGGCCACAGAGCAGGAGCACGGGCCGCGTTTTAACTGCCCTGCCGTGCTGGGTCGGGTTGGCAGCTCTCCTGAGCCGAGCGCCCGCTGCCCTGCCGTGGGCCACCTCTCCTGGAGGACCAGCTGTGCTGGTGGCCTTTCAAACAAGCACCCCTTTATTGGGACTGTGTCCGGTTCACAATGGCATTTGTTCGTGGTGGGATAATGGGCCTTTGCTGGGCGCGTTGTGGCTGGTCGGGGCTGTGGTGCCGCCTTCTGCCCTAGATGCTGTCACCTTTATGGGGGTGGACTTCCTGCTGTCCAGGCAGTCTCAAATGGCAGCTTCTGACCTTCCAGGCCCGGCAACAAAAGGATTTTCATTTCCCAGAGTCTTGCTCACCCCGGGCCTGCCCTGCTTTGGTCATGTTGCTTGGTGACCTTCAGGAGAGGGCCGTGTGGAAGTCTGGGCATCGAAGCCCACTCGCACCCGGGACAATGGAACCCAAGTGCCAGATATTCTCAATACTGGCTTTGCTATCCGTCCCGTTCAAAACCTGTAGGAGTCTGAAGTATACTGTGCCGTAACCAGCGGGCCTCCAACCATGCAGAAGATGCGGTGTGGTGTGGGGAGGGCGCCGCGGCCGGGCCGGCGGCTCTGCTCACCCTGCAGACACGGGCTGGCTCTCCCGCGGACGCGTCAGGAGGCCGTGGGGAGGGGGGAGCCCCCGGCCCGGTTGGCAGCGCCCCGCGGTGAGCTGCAGTTTCCGGGAGCAAGCAGCGGGACTGGCGGTGCCTCAGACAAATACCAGCTGTCTCTGCGTCCAAGTCACAAAAGGGTGCACGTCCCAGCTGTGTCCTGAGTGCCCACAGGCAGGCGACAGATGTCAGTAGGACGGTGCTCACGCCCAAGCAAAGGGTAAGAGCAGAGGAGCGCACGGCACCCGGATTTGAATGCCGGCTCTGTCGTGATTTCAGGCGCAGCTACCTCGTCCCGCTGAGGCTTAGCTTTCTTGTCCACGAGAGGGCTGCTCGATGCCAGCCCCGCACTGAGCCGCAGGGTCGGCCCCGGCCCCGGCAGCCTTGCCAGCATCTTTGTGGGAGCTCAGTGCACGCGTCTTTCCCTCTGCGGACCGATGCCGAATGTTCCTTCATCTCGAGGACCTGAACCTGCTTACGGTCTTCCATGACGTGTTAGTAGCTATAGGGAAAGAAGCAGTGAAGGTGACGGTAGGGATGGGTCGGGGGTCAGCCACGTGGGGGACGGTGGTGGCCTCGTGTGCTCCCCAGTGTCACCCTGCGTGTCTTCTGCCCATTTTCCTGAGAAGGAAACTGAGAACACGTAGCTTTGCATTCAGCTCATTGGTGGCAGGGCTGAGGTGAGAACCCCGCTGTCCTGTCTTGGTCCAGGGCTCCTGCTGCCGGCTCGTGGCTGAGAGCCACGGAGAGCTCATGAGGGTGCAGAGGAGGAACGGGGTGCCCTTGGCAGAGGGGAGGCCCCCGGACCCCAGGGAATGGGGTGCAGACCATGGAGTCCCCGGAGGCCAGGCTGGTTGGACTGGTGCCTGTGACCAGGAAGCCTGTGGGTCGTAACTGGGGTTCACCCCATTGAGAGCAGGCCGGAGGGGGCCGCAAGGCAGGGGGCAGGTAGCGGGTCAGGAAGGAAGGAGGAGCGGGCAGCCTACTGCTTCTCCCTGGCACCTAGGCTTGGTCAGAAAGCCCCTTGCTTCAAATAGAATGAGGGGAAGGGGCTTTGGATGGTCTCTTTGATGGGTTGATTGACCCACTGATTCATTCACGGAATATTTATAAGCATCTTCCATGTCCCAGGTGTGGTGATCGGTCACAGGGATCCAGGAAGTCAACAGAATAGACAAAAATCCTTACATCTTGTTAGAGGAGAAATAAGGCAAACAAACAAATAAATACAAACTCACGGCATATTCACACTGATACACATTGTGGAGAAAAATAGAGCAGGCCGTGGATGGGGGCATCTGATGGGTCACCGGATGGGTCACTGCTGCAGTTTTAAATCATCTATGTAGGATGAAAACCAACAACTCAGCAAGGAGGAGCCCAAAGAGCTGAATGGGGCCCGTGCCTTTGAGGAGGACCCTGCCATGGCCACGAGCGGAGGAGGTGCCCGGAGACCACCGCGTCTCCATCAGGAGGCCTGGGTCATGCACAGCGGCACTTGGTCACTCACAGATGAATTCTTGCATCACTCAGGGTTGGGGGTGGAGGGTGCCTGTGCTGGGGGGCCCCAGGAGCCACAGAGGGAGCGGCCACAGGGACGGGGAGTCGCGGTGAGCCCTCTTCCCACACTGATGCTCGGGGAGAAGAGCCCGGTCCCGCCGAGCACCCGCTCAGGGCAGGACACAGCCCAACACTTCACCCGTCGGTGCTTCTTCCTCGTGACACTGGAAGTGGGCGTGTTTATCTTGGGTGTAGAGATGGGGAAACTGAGGCTCGGTGTAAGAAAACTGGGGAATGCACAGTGGGGGCCAGGAAGCCAGTCCCTGCTGGAGCCTGGGTGGGCGGGTCCTGGGTATGTCCTGCTCTCCTAGCAGAGCCCCCTTCTAGAGGGTCCATCTGGGGAGGGCGCTCAGCACGACTTGTCCACAGACAGGGACCTGAGCCACAGCCCCTCCACGCGGGATCCGCCCAGTTATAAAAATAGCCGGAACCGGCGTGGGGTGGATCCAGGAACAGACGCCTCTCCTCGTCCTGTTCTTGCAGTATTGGATCGTACTGTTATAGCTCCCCAGAAGTCCCTGGTGTGTCACAGAAGCCAGGCAGCAACACCGAGATTAACCCGTTCTTCAATGACCGGTTCTGGCTTCGACCTTTTGCAGTGGAGGAGGGGTCCTCAGAGCACATGTTCTCTGTCTGCTTTGCTCCTCTTGAATTTTCAAAACATTAACTCCTTACTCTCACTCAGACAGTTTTCCAAAGGTGCTTTACCTGTTCTTTCTACCTGGAGCTGGAGTGTTTTAGAGCAAGGGAGAAGGGGGCGGGGGAGGGGGAGAGGGGAGAGGGAGAGGGGAGGGAGGGCCGGGGAGGGAGGGAGAACCACACTTCTCACTCGGATTCCTGGCCCTTTCCCCAGACAGCTGGCTGGCTCGGGGACCAGCTGAGCCCCTGCTGGAGCTCGGGTGCCCCTGCTGCCCCTCGAGGTCCGTGTGAACCTGCCGGCCTGAGGGTGCTTTCCGAAGCTCGCTTCCCCCTCAGGGAAAGTGGTGGCCAGCCGGGCCTGCACCGTCGGCACTCCAGCGACACAGAGGGGGTGACAAGGTCCGAGGGAAGTGGGGGCTGCGGGGTGGGAGCAGGACGCCGGCTCCTGGGGCTACCACAGAGGGGCCGTGGTGCCAGTCTCTGGTATGACGCGACTCCCCGTGTGACCCTGGGAATGTCCCTGGGCCTCAGCTCTTCAGCTGGGAAGACACCTGCCCAGGCTACTTACAGACCCCAGGGGACACTGTGCTCTTAGCCATTAGGATGGTCAGTGCGGTCAACAGGTCAGCTGGTATTTTGCCCAGGGGCTGGGCCACGGCTGATGTGGTTTACAGGATGGTCCCCAAGTGTCACTCTCTAACCAGATGACAGTAGACAATTGCTCACCTTCTCTGGGACGCAGCTTCATGACAATCCCCGCCTGGTCTATTTGCTGACCTTCTGGGGACAGAACATGGTAGTGAACGTGAGCAGATCCAGAAAGGGACAGAGCGGGAGGGAAGTGAGTTTTATGGAGCTACTCTGAGGTGTACTGAGGAGGACATGGGGGCAGCATCCTTGCTGAGAGGTCCCCTGTCTGGCTGCGTCCCAAACTCTGGCTTCTGGCAAAAGGCCACTTTGAGCCGGGTCTCGGTGAGGCGGTGTGTTGCCTCTTGGTTTAGGGGACACGGAGTCCCATTTCCTCAGGACTGGGGTTGACACCTGGACTGGGCTGTTCTGAGTCCGTCACCCCAGGTGCTCAGCCCTCGCAGACGGGGTCGGGAAGGAGGTGCTGAAGAAGTGGGTGGAGCATGCAGAACAGGCACGGAGTTGTTCGGGGACACAGGGGTAAAGCCACCCAGTGTTGGAGCACAGGGGTCTGCTGGGAGTCTGGCTCGGAGGGCGCAGTCACATGGGCCCCTCGCCTGCCTGCCTGACACTCCACCCCTGCTTATCTGCTCTGGACAGTCTCCTGCCCACAGAGCTCGCCCACCCTCTTCCCTTCTGGGCTCCTCTCAAGTCAGTGCCTCCCCCCACCTCCCTGCTGAGAACACTTACGCCCCCCACCCCCGTTGGTCCTCATTATCCACCGACTCGTATTTGTAAATGCACCTGCGAAGATTTACTTGTGACTCCAATGTATTTTAACTCCTAGTATTGGGGTGCTTTTGTGGTCATTCACACAGGTGCACACAACGGTGAAAATTCGGGTCACCTGACAAGCAGGCTTCCACTGAGGTCACAAAAGCTGACGCTCTGCATTCTTGCTTCAGCTCCCATGCTGTAAACAAGGGGCCTTTTTGGTGTCACGCTGCATTTTTGTGCTCCTTGCGGTTTCGAATGGCCGGGGTGACCGCAGCGCTGGGCCGTGGCTGAGCTCCTGAGCCCGGGTGGCCGTGAGGCCCTTGCGGAGAAGACACCGTGTCCGGCAGGCCTGGCCCGGGCGCGCGTCATGGCGCTCTGCCCGGAGCGCGGATTTAGTAATGAATCCACAGTATTTATCAATAAGAATAGCTGTCTTTAAACAGAAACCCGTAAGACACAACGATCTATTGATCCGGTGACGGAAGCATCGCGAGCAGAGGCCCGCGTCTCCCCGGGAGCGCTGGCTCCGTGCGGCGAGGTCAGGGCTCCCAGCGAAACTGCCTGCCCTTGGGTTGGACCAAACCAGACCTGAGGGGAGGGAGGACGGGCAGCGGTGTGCAGGGGCCCCCGCAGACTCGCTCGTTCAGGCCGATTGTGCGGCCCGGGCTCGCGGAGGCGAGAAGGGGAGGGGGTGCGGGAGCGCCCCTGGGGGCCTGACCGCGCCTGGACACTGGGGGGCTCTGCCGCCGGACCCCTGGGTTCACATACTGCTGGGGCCGCTTGCGGGTCCGCCCCAGAAAGCAGCTAGCGTTCTCTGTGCCTCGCCCTTCTCAGCTATAAATTGGGGTACTGACTGTCCTGCGGACAGAGGGGTGCTGAGGAGTTCTGAGCTCCGGAACGCACACGTAGGAAGTGCTCCACGCAAGAGCGCCGCCAAACTCTGCGAGGGCCGGTCGGGGAGAAGCAGAGCTGCCGGCCCCCCAGCCTGAGGCGGCGAGAAGCGTGTTTGAGGGCGCCGGACGAGGCGGGGATGGAGGCGGCCCCCCGTCCTCTTCCCCAGCTCACAGCCCGAGCTGCTCTCCTCAGCCTTCTTCCAGGCCGTTTTATTTCTGGACTTTCTTGGCCGGCACATCCTCAACTGTTACTTTTTAGAAGGAAACTGCTTATGTAACTGTCCCTGTAGAAAGGGGATCTGGAGGGCAGGGACGTGCCTGCAGGGAAGGGGGGACAGTGACGCATGTCCAGGACCCCCACCCTTGTCAGGGCCTCGGGCCACCTGAGAAAGGCTTTTAAATGAAGGCAACTCGGGGGGTGAGTTTCTAAGGAGTTAGAAGGCCCATGAAAGTGGCTTCTTCAGGCCTCAGCAGACCCTCCAGTCGCCCATCTAACGGGGGAGACTGGCCACAGCCGCAGGGTGCTTTCCTCGTGAGGGCAACACCGGCTTTGGCTGACCAGGAACCAGAGGCTGGGAAGGGGAAGACGTCTGCCTCATGACGCGGACGGCACAGGGCCGCGACTCAGGGGCTGGCACTCCCAGTGCCCGCAGAGAAAGACCCTGGTCAGAGGGCTCCCTGAGAGTCAGGCGCCCTGCGTCCCCTACAACTGCTCCATCTGCGCTTTGGTCCTGAGTGATGGGGCATTTCCACGGCCGTGACTGAGGTGCTGCAAACCTCCATCTGAAGTCAAGGGCGCGGCCATGTCCGCAAGGGCACTCCGCGTGCAGAGGCTCCGGCTGGTCCTGCAAGCCTCAGTTTCCTCCTCTGCCTGGGTGCATTGCAGGACCGCACTCTCAGCCTCCCTGGCCTACGGCTTGGCCCCACCGCGGAGTCCCAGCCAACAGGAGATGGACAGAATTGACGTGTCCAGAAGTGAGTGTTCCCCTTGGACCGCTGGGTGTGCTTGGGGACGAGTCCACAGAGGATGGCAGAGGCACCTGCTGTTGGGGCAAGAAGAAGCTTCCACGGTGTTTGTCCCATTGTGTATTTTGAGTCTGTTAGCTTGGCCCAGCCCACTCTGATGAATGCACGCTGATGATCGGTGGAGAAAGATCCTAGTTGCTGACTCCTCAAATGACCAGAATATTGTGCGTCCCCACGCACAGATTCCTCCACATCCTGGTCCATTGTGCTTCCCAGTAAAACTAGCAGTTCCAATGGGGATGGCCTCTGCATCGGGAATCCTTCCTAACGGGGTCTCGGAGAGGGCCAAGCAGAAGAAAGATATCATTGCCCCATGCCGTGTCCCCTCCCCTGTGGTCCAGGGGTCCGAGGCATCAGATGAAGCTCCTGGGACTTCCTTCAATTTAACCCTCCATCCCCAACAGGCTGGAGTTTCCAAACAGACCTTCGAGACACCACTGAATCGTCACCCATCACAGTCAGTTAATAAATTGATGATTAGTGTCACTTGCTAATTGATAATTAGCATCATTAACGTATTTGTTAACCCCGTAGATCTAATTGTTCGAAAGGAAACGCCGTGAGAAGCCAACAGGCCCGAGCCCGGCTGTGTGGCGGCACTCGGCGCGCCAGCCGCGACCGCGGAGCTCCCGTCCTCGCGGTTCCGAGCGGGGACCCATGTGGGGTCGTGCCATGGGGCCCTCCGGTGCCAGCACGCACAGTTGGACCCGTCTGTGTTCACAAACCTTACAGTTGTCTTAAAACCAAAGCGCCGTACGGTTGAGAAGAGCCGTTCATCCTGGTGGGATCGCGACTCTGCCCCGCGGGTGTCAGCCCATTAGGGGAGAGGGGACAGCGGTTGAAGCTGAGTGCCGCGCCCTGATCTGCCTCGCTTCTGCAAGAGGCTTGCAGGGGGCTGGACCGTGTCCCCCAGAGTCCTGTGTTCAAGCGCTGACCTGCAGGAGCTCAGGCTGTGACAGTGTTTGGAGATGGGGGCATACGGGGGACTCTGACCCAGTCTGACGGGCGTCCTCACACCGGGGAGAGGAACCTACCCTGCCGACACCTTGATCCTGGACTTCTGGGCTCCGGTAGGTGTGAGGGTGTAAATTCCTGCTGTCCACACCGCCTGTGGTCCTTGGTGATGGCAGGCTCATGCAGGCGCCCGCGTGGTTCTGTCCCTGACAGCACCGACACCAGCTCCCACCGCCCTCTCCCCGTCCACACCCTCTTCCTCACACACGCCGGTGTTCTTACTCTTCTGAACATCGGGCTGTGCTCTCACCTCCGCAGGGCCTTTGCACGGGTCACGTCATGGTTCTGGAATGATCTTCCCTGGGATACCAGCATGGCCCTCTCATCCACTCACCTCGTGTTCGCTCTCATGTCAGCCACACCAGGCCCACGTCTCCCTGCTGGTTCTCCGCAGCATCCACCACCGTCTGTTATTTATTCATGGTCAACTTCTCCCATGGGAACGGACTCCTCTGAGGTGGGACTTGGCTCGCGGCTGAGTGCCTGGTGCCCATGGCGTGCTCACCCTGGCATGTAAAGGGGCCGGCAGACATTTGTCGAATGGCGAATGAGGCGGTGAGCCTGTCACACGGGAGGTGGGTGACTCCGTCAGGCCCCCCATCTTCGCCCCTCGATCTAGAGAGGATGTGGTTCCTCACTTCGCCTAATTGATATGGATGACCAGGAGTGGGAGCAGGGTGTCTGGGACATCGCAGTGTTTAATGCGTGCACCTTCCCTCTTGCTCACCCCCACCAACGCCACAAGGGAGGTGGGGTAGTGTACGGGGTGGGGGGTGCTATGGAAAGTCCCACGGTCGCCAGGCTTTGCCTCCCGTTGGCTCCAGCAGCCGCCCTGATGGCGCAAGGCCACGGCGGTTCTGGGGGTGGTGTCTGGAGTTGATGTCTTTGCAGAGCTGGCCCGGGAGCTCAGCCGGAGGCTCGGGACCACTCTCCTGCTCTGTTTTCTTGGGGTTCATGGCATGCTTCCTGAGGTGCCCCCTATCGACAGCTCAGCCCACTCTCTCTTGGTTGCCAAGTTCAGGCTCTTCCTCACCTTCTTCCTCAGTCCAGCGCACAGACTTGGCTATCTGTCCCTCTCTGTGAAACCTTCAGTGGGTCCCTCATTTCCCAGAGGGTTGGTTCCAGTCCGTGCCTCCTGGCGCCCGACAGCCCAGCCAGCTGACGGCCCGGCTTCTAGGACGACCTCTGCTGTCTCTGCTCCTCTCTCGGCAGGACCCTGCTTTCTGCCGGGCAGCGGGGGCTGCAGCTGGGTGTTAGGGGCTGACTAACACCATCAGAAACGGATCTGCTTAACTGAGAAACCGGAAATGCACCGCAGGCCCGGTCTGCCTTCCCGCTCGGTCAAGGGCATGAGGAGCTGGCCGTTCTTCATGTGGTGGTGGCTTTCCACGTCCGAGTTGCAACAAAAATGAACATGAACGTGACAAGGACCATTTACAGGCGGGCCCGAGGTCAGAGGCAGAAGGACCCCCCGAACTGAGTCTCAGCTGTGGATGTCTAGCTGCGGGTCTGAGGTCCTAGAGACAAACGTTTCTGGGGGGGGGGAGTCGTCACTCAGACCCACGCCCCGTTTCTCCCAAAACTCCCTCTTCATCCCGTGAAGGGCATGCTGTGGGTGTTTGGTGATGTTCTTCCGGAGAGAAGGCGAGAGCCCAGCCGGAGCTGACAGACATGTCATTGTCCTGGGCTGTGGTGCCATAGGGAAACCCAGCCACTGGGGTGAAGCCCAGGGCTCCGCGTGTGGGGGGAGGGCTTCTGGTGAAGACCCCTCGTTCGGTCCTGCTTCTGTGGGTGTGGAGAGAAAGCCGTGCTCTCTGCTGCCCAGGACCCCCTCATTATCAGGAGATGGCTTGGTCCTATCATTCCAGGTGTCCCCTCAACCCAGGGAGTTCCAGAAGATTTTCTGCACTCTTTAGGGAAGCCGAGAATCTGTACTGGTCCACTGTGATTGTGTCAGCGTTTTAGGAACGAGAATACGGAGAGACGTAGTTCACTCACCTTGACCAGCAGAGCACCCTACACGGTGTATCTGCCCCTGCCTGCACACAGTAGGACCTCAGCTATGTTGGCCAGACTGAGGAGTGGGTGGAAGCCGGGGGAGAGCTGAAGATGGGCAACCTTCCGAAGAGAAGAATCAGGTCTCAGCTCTCACCATTCCACTTCTGGAGCACAAACAAAAGTGGACAAGGACAGGTCAAGGGACTAACTTGACAATGCGAGTTATGGTAACTAGACATATTAGTTACTAGTTACCTAGGCCCATTAATGTTAACTAGACAATGACAGGCCAAGGACCAGATACTGCTTTCTGAAACTCGAAGCGGCATCGTCCCTGGACCAGGCGGGGCCTGCACCTCCCTGTGGGGACGTTGGCGTGAGCAGAGCAGATAAGGTTTCTCGACGCCCAGCACCGCAGGGAGGAAGCCAGCTGCTAGCCTGACAACCAGGGGGATGGAGATGTAGGGCAGGGGTGGACTGCACTGCTGGGAGCCTGGGACCCTCCCACCCACAGAGCTCCACGCTCAGCGCTGCCCCTGCCACTGTGTAGACTCGCGGCTGCAGAGCGGGAGGGACCTCTGGAAACTTCTGGCCAGTGGCCCGTGGCCTGGCTGGCTGCGTCAGAGACAGGGAGCACCCCTGCTGGGTCCGGGCCTTGCGGATCTGCCTCAGCATTGAATCAAGAGGCTCAGGAGACACTGACCCATCCAATTCATGGACCGGGATGGGGACCGCTAACCTGGGCCAACAATCCCGTCCTGTGGATGATGACACGAAAGCTTGGAGAATTGAGTGATCTGTCTGGGGTTGGCCAACAAAGGACGGCCCTGTGGTTGCCCTCTTGAAATCATCCTTTAATTCTGTGAGAGCTTGTGTTTGGAGCTTGGTCCAGATTCCTCATAAACTTGACCTGCGTGCTGCGGGAGGTCAGGGAGGAGATACGACAGGTCTTCTTGCTCCCATGTAGACCCAGGAAACCGGGACCTGAGCTGGTCTGTGGCTCGCCTAAGGTCAGCTGTGGGTTAGGGCCAGAGAGCGGCGACACCCAGGTCTTCAGCCCCGTTCCCTGTTGGATCCAGCAGATCTCTAGGGAGCGTGGCACCCGGAGACCCTGTGGAAAGCTCAGAAACCCAACGATCTGTTTGCTTCCTTCAGCTGATCTTCACTCTGGACCGCCTGATTCCCGGGACTGACGGCCCACCACCGCTGCCGTCTCGAAGCCGGCACACCCACAGGGCTCCGCTCGGAAGCACTCGGGGCTCCTGGGCCCGGCAGCTTGCACCTGTGTGTGCTGGGGCTGCTGAGGGGCATGAAGGGGTCTCTGGGCCCTTTCGGTTTTTCTTGGGTCTGAAATTTGGGACAAAAGAACTTTTACAAGAGTCACAGATAAGCCCAGCTTCTACCTGCATATCCCCAGCTCAGTCTTTGGAGGGGCCCACACCCATTCCCTTCCTCAGGGACCAGCCCATGGTGGTCCTTGGGGCTTCATTGGCTGGTGTCGGCGGGGAGGCCCTCTATCACCCCACCCTTCCTTCTGGGGCCGCTCAAGTGCCCTCTCCTCCGTGAAACAGTTTGGGTTTATTGGGGCCTCATTCATTCATTCACCAGCTGGTTCAGAACTGCTCACAGGCTGCTTACCATGCACGGGCACCGGCGGAGGTTCTGGGTGCTGAGGAGCAGAGATTACGTCTCTGACCTCATCAGGCCACGTCTGCAATTTCCCTGGACCGGACTCCCAGAGACCCGGCATGGCAGTTTAGCAGGTAATTGTGCTCTGTCTCATAGCATTCCACGTCCTTCCTGCGTTAGTCACCTCTGCCCAACTAGGGGCTGAGCCCCTGAAGGTGGGACACGCCTCCTGCTTTTCCGAGGCTCCGGCAGGTGCTTGCAGGGGATGGGCAGGTGGAGACAGCTGGGCAGGCCTCAGAGGAAACCTCGCGCTCTCTAAAGAAATCGATATGACTTCATACCTTACCACGTGTACATATTAGCAATTATTGGGAAAGAGTAAAAACAGAAATCTTTATTTTTTAATGGGACATGATTAAACTTTAATGACCAGTGACCTCATGAAATGAATGCCGTACAATGCAATTTACTCATCTGTGCGTGTGCACACCTTCTGGGAAGTAGACAATTACATAATTAAGTATAGATTACCACAGGCATGTCATTACACATTTTATTATTCCTTAGAGACTTAATAGTAATACTCGGTATTTATATGTGCTTTTCATTGGATTATCTCCAATCACTTTACAAATATTATCTCATTAATCCTTTGCAGCAGTTTTGTGAATTTCCCCATTTAATGGATTAAAAACCGCAACCTGCAGCGATTAAGTGACGGGGTGAGCACCCACACTCTGCTCTTGTTCCCGGGAAAAAGCAGGCCTCACCACCATTTCCACCGGCAAAGGGTGTCTTCTCCTTAAGTGGGAACTAAAGGGAAAAGAATGATTTCTACGTTCTCATGAGAGTAAGTGGAAGGGAGATGGTGCCTCGGCTACTGGTTCTCTGACCCCTGCTCTGAGGGCTGGGCGTGGTGTTTGAGTTCTGGAAGAAGACCGTGCGTGACACTTCCCCACAGAAGCTGCTTCTTCTTCTCCTTTTAAATGTGTGTATCTGAATCTTGGGAGCGGGAACCCGTTCATAAGATCCACTTAACGAACACTTCTGCTTCTTGTATTGGGGGATGATGGCCGTGGAAGGTAGGGTCGTGGAGCAAGATGGTACCCAAGGGTGTCAGAACCAGTCTCTGGGCTCTTTGGAGATGATTTTAATCGGGAATTCGGGGGCATTTCTTGAGGGTTTGTGTATGTTCTTTTCATTCCCTTTACCCTTCATAGCCTTCCTGCTGGGTGAGTAACAGTCTGAAAATATTAGGGAATTCACCAAAAGTCACACTAGCAGTGGAGTGCTGAGGGTCAAAACACGTTCGACTGACTCCAGATCCAAGGCAGGCTCTATGGAAGATGGTCCTAAAAATCTAAATTAATTAGAAAAAACTGCAAACATTGAATTCTTTAGAATATAGCTTTTCCTTCTGAAAAAAAATTTCCTGATGCCTTAAATCAATGGGATATAATGCAGAATAAAGTTTTTCTCCCCTTCTCATGAAACATTCCAGGTTGGTTTAAAAAACTATTTCCCAACTATAAACCGAAAGGGCCCAGAGACCCCTTCATGCCCCTCAGCAGCCCCAGCACACACAGGTGCAAGCTGCCGGGCCCAGTTCTCTGTGATAGTTCTAAATTTCTTTCCACATCTGAAAATAGCTCCTGGTGAATATGCTCATATGATGGAAGTTCAGAAAGGACATTGGTGTCCAATGAAGGCATTCCCAGAGGTGTTTTCCTATCTGAACAGCCCCATTTTCTATTAACCAACTAAACCAAGATGAATGGTCATTGGAACCCCATGGAGGACAGAGATCTGGCTCAGCTCTCTAATCGTTCACTCCGGTGCACAGTAAGTGTGCATTAGTATTTTCATAGAACTAAACAAAATATTTGGGGATTATGAGTAGTCCAAAAAGCATGTTTCTCACACAAATACTTCTTGTTTGCTTTTCTCAGTTTTACCATCAGGAAAATGGGTGGGAGTCTTGTGTGACTGAGCTAATCTCAGTGCAGTTTGAAAATTATGTCAGACCCTGGGAATAAGAGTGCTACGGGTTGTCGTGTATTTATGTATAATTATCATTAATTTACCATTTCAGCTTGAGTCTGCAGGAGAATATTAAATGCATCAGATCTTTATTTAATGGATAGTTCATGATGGGGGTTCTTGAAGAAACAAATTACCTAATTAATTTGTGGAAATTTGACCTTTTGGATTTTTAAAATTATTATAGTTACCCTCAATAGCAATAACAAGGCAGTCACCTGTAATTTCACCTTGCACTGAAACAGATCGAAAGAAGGCATGTGTAGTGAGGAAAGACTGGCTCTCCGGCACCCAGATGACCTCCATGTGGGATTAGGGTGTCTGCTCCCTTCCGGCTGAGGACCAGCACACCTGGTGGCCAATGACACACTGTGTGTGAGCTGTAAGTCAAGGAAGGACCCATGTGATGGCAGGCAGGATGAGAAGGGGTAACACGAGTAGAAGGGGGCTGTGTGACCTTGGGGGAGTCTCAGCCTCTCTAGGCTTTGATTTATTCATCTGTATAGCAAGTGGGTTAGGTTATATTAGATATCAGATACTGGAACATTCAAGACACATGAACACATAAACTCAATGACTAACCTAAGCTGGTTACTCTCTCTTTCTCTCTCCAGACGACCTGGTTTCACTCTTGCTTTGCTTCTGCTTCTGCCCTGTTGACCATTTTTCTGCTCCATGAGTAAGCCAAACCTAAATCTTACCCCAGGGATTTTGCACATGCTGTTCTCTCTGTCTGGAACCCTCTTTCTCCAGTGATTTCTTGCATAGACCTCAGTTCATCATTCAAGTCTCAGCTCAGTATCACCACCTTTGCTCAAATGCTGCTTCTTGGCTCAGCTGTCCCCTGGTCATCTGCTGGAAAGTAGCTCCTGCATTCACTAATTCCTCATTAAATGAAGACCAAGGAAAGGAGGAAATGAAGGTGTAGAGTCCCAGGCTGTCTCCTGTGGGCTCGTTTGCTCGGTGTCCTCATACTGATGAGTCTGACCTCTGTGGACCTATTTGATCATTGCCCCCGTGGAACAACAATTCTCCTGACAACAGGCATCAAGTTGGTCTTGTTCCCTGCTTCTCCCACTGCTAAGCCTCAGGGGCATGCAGTAGGGGCTCAGAAACCATCTAATGAATGAGTGAACAAATGGACAAATGAGATGCGGTCTTTTCCTTCAAGAAGCTTAATGTTCGTTGGTGTGAAAGTGCAGAGTAAAGGAGGAGGTATGCAGGAATGCATCTAGTTTAGTGGCTGGCACCTACGGGCTCACACATGTTTTCTCTACAAAATGATTCGAGAACTTGCATATATTTTCATGGGTGTTACCATTGGTGAAGCACCCTTCTAGGTGAAACACAGAAATGGTGGGAAACAAGCATGGGAATCTGCTGTAAGAGGCAGCTGGTTTCAACAATACTGGATGAGGAGAAGAAGGAGGTGAAGGTAGGCAAAGGGACGGTGTGGGTTGAGGGACCATGCCATCACCAGGTTCCAAGTGGGGGCACTGCAGAACGGTGTGGAGGGTCTGACTGTAGAGGTTTTATTTTAAAATAAACCTTTTCCTCTTATTGCACTGACCTGAGATGCTCATTAAAAAAATCAGAAAACTCGTGGTGAGAAAAAGAAGAAAATCAAGAACACTTGTAATTGTATCCACCCAAGAAATCACCACGAACATTTGATTTCCTCCTTCCAGCTGCTTTGTGAAGTATGTATCTCTGCACAAAGTTGGATCACTCACGACATTCTGTTTAGAACTTGCTTCCCCCTTCTCCCCGTATTAGAATCAGGAGCATGGCTCTCCATCACTATGTGGGAACACCATGGATCCCAGTGCCTGCCCCGCATCCCTCTGTAGAGAGCATTGCAATCAATTGAACCTGGTTCCTGGTGTTGGTCAACTCAATTGTTTGTGCTTCTTCATTGTTGTGAGAATATTACTAGGACTAACCTTCTGGCAGAATCCTTGCACGTGTTCATGAAGATTTATGTTCAGTCTCTAAAGTGGATACACATGGTTCATACAATTGTATTCAGGAAGCATGATACCTACCTCACACACTTCAGGTTTTGAGGATCAGAATGAATCTTGGTCATCATTTCCATTAAAAGTCCTTATTGCTGACCTTTGGTTTCCTCTGGGCCCTGCTTTGTATGGTACATTTCTGTCACAGCGTGCACGAGCTAGCTTCACATAATATTACCATATTTAGTAATTAAAAATACAGGATAGTAGTTAAACTCAAATTTCAGATACACAATAAAAAAATTCTTAATGTAAGTATGCCCCAAATATTGCATGGGACATACTTATACCAAAATAATTTGTTTCTCTGAAATCACTTGACCACCTGAATTTTATATGGCATTCTTAATCACAGGGAAGATTTAGTCTGAAACAAATATGCCAAATGCTTTTGAAAAACTGAATCGGGCAGCTGTGCGCGCATGCTCACTCCAGGCTTGCTGCGGTCCTGAGGGATGCTCCTCTCCAAGAATAAGAGCCAGCGCTAACTGAGCACTGATCACATCGTAGCCTTCTCGAGCTTCACATCCGTGTGACTCTATACTAGAGCTCTGCAAAGCGGGCACCACGCTCCTCTTTATAGACAGGAAAACCATGGTCCTCCTCACCCGGCTGCGAGAGGCCAAGCCTTGAATGCTCTTCAGAGGGACTGAGCCTGTCTGCCCCAAACATCCACTTGTGGTGCAGCCCCCGCCCAGCCCTGTCCAGCTCACACCCTCCTACTTCTTTGCTATCTTCCTGTTAGAACTTACTTCTGTTCATCTGTGGAATGAAATTTTTAAAATCCTCCATCTGTACTATTCACCCATTCCTGGAACAGAGAAGACAAGATGGGCAGATGGGCAGGGTCTAAAGCTGTTCTGAACATTATGAAAACACATAATAACAGTAGCAGATGCTCACGGAGTACCTTCTCTATGCTAACTTCCATGCAACACATTTACCTGCATTATTTCACTTAATCATAAAAACCCTGTGATGCACATATTGTGAAAGGCCCCATGTTGCAGATGAGCAAACTGAGGCTATGAAAGCCTGAGTGTCATGCCCAAAGTTATCAAACAAACCATGGACAAAGTTGCCGTTGGGTGCAGGTCATCTAGCGCCATGGCCAGTTCTTCCCCCTTGTGCACACTGGCTCACTCTGACTTTCCTTCCCATGTTCCGAGCCAGGCAACACGCTGATCCCCAGGAGAATCTGCTGGACACATGGTCGCCTGAAATACTCCTTGGAAGTCTGACCATCTGTCCGCCTTGGAGGACAGCTGTGTGTCCCATGACAGCCCTTCCTTCCTCTCCGGGTGTGAGTCTGGGCAGTGTCTGCCCACGTCTCTTCACTGCGGATCTCTGCGGGAATGGCGTGTTGGTAACTCACCTGACACTGTGCCTGGTGGCCACCAGTGGGGCGGGGCCTTACCTCAAGGTGACTGAGGCAGGAAGGAAGGATAGAGGACTGTGCCATCAGCTGCTTCTGTCCTGGAGTAGTTTTTTTATTCTGCTCGAAGGAAAACATGCCTGAAAAGCAAACACAGCTTGGTCCATCTGCTTGGAGATTTTGCAGATGTCTTCATCAGCATGGCGAGCAGGCATTCAGGTTGTATGGGGTCCCTGAGCCCACTCTCTGTGCTTTCTGTCTGAGGAGCCCCTCCTGCCTTAAGCATGTGCTCCCACTCCCGATCTGCTCCTAGGAAGCCTGGGGGCTCAAGTACAGAGTATGCAAGCAGAATGGACATATACGTGTGCATGTGCACACACGTGTGTATGCATGTGTACACATATGTGCGGGTGCGCATGTGTGAGCCTTGTAGATGCATATGTGCATGCACATATGTGAACATTGGTCTTTTGGGTTGGTATTGTAGCTATTCCTTTTCAGGGTGGTGGTAGAAGGCTTTGTCCTTCCTCAGGCATTTGAGGCACCAGGGATTAGGGCCTTTTCTGAGGCCTAATATGCCTATTTGGACTTTCATGACACCAGGGCAAGATGACTTGGCAGGGGAGGTGAGAAAAAGGAAGCAAGATTTCCATCAAGAAGATTTTTTTCTTTCTGTGGATTTCAAGATCATTTGGATTTAAGGTTTATTTGCTTTGCTCTTTCAGATCAATTTATTGAAGATGAGGCTACCAAATCCAGTGTATATTTTAGGAGATGAAACCAAATGAATAGCCCATGATAAAATCCATCCAAGGCCATAGAGTTATCACTCTCAATATTGTCAGCTTATTAAAAAAGGCAACAAACCAAGTAACAGTTTCCTCTTATCAGATTGTCTGCTGATTCTTCCTGTGATGTGATGGAAAGAGTTTAGGACAAGGAGCCAGGGGGTTGAGTTAAAACTCTTGGTTCTTCTGTGACTCTGGCAAATGAGGGCAATGATGATCATTGTGACTGCTTGTGTGGTGTCACCATCACCATCATCACTATTATCAATATCATGAACGTCACTGTATAGTGTTGCTATCATCACCACCATCACCATCACCACCACCACCATCACCATCACCACCATCATCATAACCATCTTCACTATCATCACCATCACCATCATCACCACCATCACCATCATCATCATCATCACCATCACTGTCATCATCACCACCATCATCACCATCACTATCTATCATCATCACCACCAACACCATCTTCACTATCATCATCATCACCATCACCACCACCACCATCACCATCATCATCATCACCATCATCATAACCATCTTCACTATCATCATCATCACCATCACCGTCATCATCACCACCATCATCACCATCACTATCATCACCACCACCAACACCATCTTCACTATCATCATCATCACCACCATCACCATCATCACCACCACCACCATCATCATCTTCACTATCATCATCATCACCATCATCACCATCATCATAACCATCATCATCATCACCACCATCATCATCACCATCATCACCATCATCATCACCATCATCATCACTTGTGTAGTGTCACCTTGGACTAGCCACTCTCTTAAATACTTAGCATGTATTCACTCATTCAGTGCTCACAGCACCCTGGGGAGGAAGGTACTGTTCTTATTATCCCCGTGTTACGGGTGAGACTGAGCACTGAGAGGTTAATAAACCTCCCAGGGCCTCCATCTGGGGGCTGTGGAGATGGGGTTTGGGTCCTGCTGTTCCTGCCCTTGGTCATTAGGCTAGCCCTGCATTTTCTCTTCAGTAAGATGGTCATAGTGGTGCTGTCTGAGGACGGGAGGATGAGGACAAGGAGCAGATGCAAGGCTGCTGGGCACCAACCCTGAGACTGAATATCCACATGAAGAAAGAGGCTGCTGGGCTTGGGGTGAGGGGCCCACAGATCAGGAGGACAGTCTGGCAGACAGGGCTATATGGGGCCAGGCCAGTGAAGGGCCCGAAGCTCCCCTGCCCCACAGTTTCCCACCTGGCTGAGGTCCTGAGATGCCCATGGTGCCAATGTTCCCCAGGAAAGACAGCACCAGACAATGCTTTGTTACTCCGCTCAAATGATGGTTCCAGGCCAGAGACTGCATAGAGGAGCAGGGTCAGTGCTGGTCTATTCTGATGGAAGTTTTCCTTTGGGAGAGTGGAACATGCAGATGTGGGGTGCTGGGTGGTTACCACAGGGGACCCTGGAGTAGGGGTCCTGAAGCCACAGGTAGTTAGTGTCTGTTTGGGGGGTGGTTAGTGGCCGAAGGTAAAAACGGGCTGATGGCCTCTTGGTCCACGGAGGCTCCAGGAGCCGTCAGGGTCATGTGGAGAGGGAAGGGGAGCTGGGCTCTGTTTACTTTTCCCCACTACAGTCTTGACCCTGAAGCTGTCACCAGAACTGACCGGGTAAGCAGGAGGGAACCACAGACACCTGGGGGTGAGATGCATTTACATGGTGCCTGGCCTCGTCTTCCCTGACTTTTTGCATCACGGCACACACAGAGAACACGGAGATCTGCACATCACCCTGGAGTTAACACACAGCAGGGCTGGCTGAGGCTACAAGTGGCCCGCCAAGGTCTATGGAGGCCTCAGGACTCCCGACCCTGTGGGCTGCCCACTCTCATGGCACCCGGCGTCTCAGCCCGGGCTTGGGATGCGCAGTGAGGTCCCCTGTGGCCAGTGGCCGTCCTGGCTCTGTGTGGGCATCACCACCTCGGAGTTGGCCCTGTGGACTGCCGGCAGCTCCCGCTTTGAGAAGCACAACCCGGCATCTTGTCACCTCCACCCTCTGGTCCTGGCCCTTCTTTCTGGAGCAAGAGGACCAGGTACCAGGAGATGGAGACCAGGGAGGACAGATTTGCCAAAGGCCCACTGATAGGGGGTAGGAGAGCCTGAGAGAACCCCGCTCAGTCTTTGGATGTGGATTCCCAGCTGATTTGTCTCAGGTCATTGCTTGGCGGTCATACCACATGTTGGCCTTGCCTCCCAGCAAGACGGATATCCTGACGGGGGGCAGGAGGGCCAAGACTGAGGCTCACAGTCCCCTGACAGAGCTCAGTCTCTGCAGCGTGCAGACCCCCACGCAGGTCTCAGGTCCATCCCTTGCTGGCTGAATGCTGTTCCTCAAAGACTCTCCTTCCTTATTTATTACACGAGAAGAACAAACGGACCATAATTTTTATGTCCCAGGGTAGTGCCTGGCACATAATAGACGTGCAAGATTTGTTCATTTTCCCTCCTCCTGCGGCTGCTGTGTGAGCGCCCGGCAGACCCGCACCAGACGATCAGCTGACTGACGGAGCAGGCTGCAGGCCCCGCTGTGGGAGCAGAAAAGAGCTGACAAATGTCCATATGCAGCCAGTCTCACAATCTTCTAGGAGAGAAAACACCAGAAGGCCTGAGTGTTTGAGTCGTGGGGAAAATACTGTTCGGGGACGGACTTACCATAGAGCAGGTTTCCCCACGTGTGTTCGGTCGTGCTGCTGGATTTCCGCTGGTCTTTGTTTTTAGTTTTTGATTTTAAGTGAGTTTAAGGAGCCATAAAAGCAGGGATATTTTAAGATCAGAGACAATGGGGGGCTGACTTTGAATGGCTCATCGCAGAGTTATCAGAGGATAAGCCAAAACTGATAGGCGCAAATCGGCCGTTGAAAGGCAGGATAACCCCAGGGAGGGAAGTTCAGGGGTAGGGAGGAGGGTGGGAAATCGCCTGTGATTATTCCTAGTTTTCCAGATAAGTGGTTACAAAACTTGGAAACAGACTAGAGCATAAATCACCTCAAGAGAACTACTGAGCTTTACTCCCTTCTAGAAAATCTGGGAAGATATGAAAAATTTCTTAGAAGCAAAGTTTTTGTGGCCTAAATTGTGGTGTGACAAGAGTTCAGGATGGTCCCCAGGGAGTCAGGGCTGAGAGTCTGATGGCGGGGGACCATCCCAGCACCGGGGCCAGAGCCCTGGGTCCCCAGGACAGCTCTGGGGAGCAGGGGCGTGAGGAGGGGGCAATGACAGGCATAACCACTGGGTGGGCTTCTGAAACATCTGTCCTCACTGGACCTCGGCATCTGGTCCCTCAGCTTGTTCTCTGCGCTCAGACCTACGCACCAGCCTATCAAACCAGCAACAGATGTCTAATGCTAACACCTGACTTTAGGACGGGTGCACTGGTAGAGGGCACTATGGATTAGCTCACCCCCTTTGGGAGGATAAGATATTTAAAAAGTCTACTTAAAACTATGTGTAGACTTTAATTTGTTTAAAATTATTTTAAAAACCGGGCGCCTGGGTGGCTCAGTTGGTTAAGCGACTGCCTTCGGCTCAGGTCATGATCCTGGAGTCTCCGGATCGAGTCCCGCATCGGGCTCCCTGCTCAGCAGGGAGTCTGCTTCTCCCTCTGACCCTCCCCCCTCTCATGTGCTCTCTCTCACTCTCTCATTCTCTCTCTCAAATAAATAAATAAAATCTTTAAAAAAAATAAAATAAAATAAAATTATTTTAAAAACCTCTACTTTAAAATTTGCATCGCTTTGGATCTGGTGACTCGTTTCAGGAAGGTGTCCTAAGGCCCTGTCCTCAGGTGGTCTCCTTCTGCCGCCGGACAGAGGGTGGGGTCCCAGCCCTTCTGCCTCTCAGTGGAATGGTGAGGCAGCCACCTCATCTTCGTGTGTCGGTATTCTCATCTGTAAGCGGGAAGCTTGGCCGAGGTCAGCCCTGAAGTTTCCGCTCTGATTTCTAGAAGTTCTGGGGTTCTCTGGAGAATTCCCCAGAATGCCTACCAGAGAACTCAATATGCTCAAAGCCATGTGGAAGCAATACTTCACCATCTTCCGGGAGGACAGGTGTAATGCAGCGATGAACAATGACAGGAAGGGTTTTTTTGATACAAATATTCTGTAGGTATGCATATTAACGTTTTCTTTGTCAGTTGCATTGGAAAAAATAAATTATCACCAGTCAATCTCTTACAATAAGAGCAAGGCAAGGCTTAATTGCTGTGGTTAAGTGGTCATGACTTTGCCAGTGTCCATAAATGCCCTTACACCAGGCCCCTGAGATGGATCTGCTGATTTATTAAATGGTGATGGGCAGGGGGGCCGGTGCGATTTCTCTTATTAAAGGTTAACACCTAGAGTGGAGATGCCTGAATGGTTAGAGCTGGTATCAGGTACGGGGTCCTCGCTAAGGGAAGATAGAGCCAGGGTAGTGAAAGCTCCCAGAGTGAAAAGAGTGGAGTTAGTGACCACGTGGGTGTGTTCTGGACCAGGAAATTTGTAGTGATTATGGTGTACTGGGGAGAGAGTGACAGTTTGGGGCTGAGTCTCCCCTCCTTGTTATTTTTAGCATAGAAAGTGTTTTAGGTATTTTCCTTCTAGAAGCATAAACCCTTAGTCCAAAATATTTGCCAGGTGGTCTGATAATTTGCAAAAGACAATACATTTATTCATCCAGTGCATATTTGCTAAGCACCCAGGCTGTGCCAGACGCCTGTCCCTCTAAATTCTGAGAGGCAGCGGTGGAAGACAAACGTCCCCTCCCTCGTGGGGTTTACGTGGTAGGGGGCAGTAGGGTTACTGTTTTGTTAGGATATTAGTTGAACTCTCATGGCTGCACCGTCTGGCAGGGCAGGCTCTGGGAGCGCGGGGGTCCTGCTGGTATCTACCCCTGGCCCGCTCGTGGGCACACAGCAGTTGTTTCGTGAGTATGCGTGGGATTGTACGACTAGCTGTTTCCTCAAAAAATTCTGGTTCTAGTTTCTGGCAAATTCCTGAGGGCAGGAGCAGTGTTTTGCTTTTTTGTCTTGTGTCTTCCCAGAACCAGCTAGTTCAGGCGGGATGAAGAAGATCACGTCTGCTCCTTGGTGGTGTTGGGGATGTTCTTTTTTTTTTTTCTTTCTTTACAAGAGCAGGGTTACCATCTTTTACTTAAATAAAGTCACCTGGAAATCATTCTTGAAACACGGAGGTGATCAGATTATGCTCCTCAGGTCATCTGCAAAATGATTTCCCTAAAAATCCAAAGAAGGATTCAGGAATCACCAAAGAGAGGAAGTATGGGCTAGCCTATCTTTCTTCTGCACTGAAAAGTACTGTGTCAGGGACTTTTTTTTTTGGTAACTCTCTCCAACCGAAGAATTCTCGAAATGCACAGGCTGGGCCAACCTTGCCTCAACTGCGCCCTGTGCTGTATTTGCTTTTCCTTTCAGAGTCTCTGAGTTGCCCAGAATCTGCCCAGACCTGGCATTTCCTGGCATTTGGCGTTGGGTCTTGACGGTATTTAGACAAAGGGGTTGCGGGGTCGGGTGGAAGGTGGGAACAGGGCATTGTTTGTATATCACATGGGATAAGGAATTGGGAGACGGTGATGCAAAACTGAGGTGAGTATCAGGCCCGTGACCCAGCATTTACCCCACGGCAACGAAGCTACTCCTTTTCTGTGACAATAAAACCATTGGGCCCGGTCCGTACTCCCACCTGACCCACGCGCTCAGATACTCTTCCCGAACGAAGCCTTCCCGTCGCCGCTAGCCACCAAACGCTGGGCTGCAGTCTACGGCGTTGTACTTGACCTCATGGGATGGCAACAAGGTGAACATTTCCTTACTTTATTTCTGCAGACGGGCCCCAGGATTTGTGTGAAATTCGCTATTCACAGAAATAAACCTGCCCACTGCTTGTAAGTATCTTCCCTTGATCTAATAACCACGGAGAGGGAGGGATCACTTTTTAATTTCTTGCTTCCTAAGTTTTACAGGGGACACAGATTTAATAACCATGCTCCTGGTTTTTCCAGAATAGCCTGGATTTAAAATACCGTCGGATGACGTGTCTAAATTTTTAAGCACAGCAAGAAGGGCCCTTCTATAAAGAAGTCTTCTTTCGAGGTGGCAGGAGGTACCCAGGATGTGGGGAGCGGTGGGGTGGACTGAGGCTCTCTGCGTGTCCCTGAACCCCAGCCTGCGCCTTCCAGGCCTGTCTCCACACGAGCTCCGTGGGGCAGCCTTGGGGATGTGCCGGAGGGGACACGGAGGGGACATGGAGGGCATTCATGACCGCACACAGGGGGAGACCACACCATTTTGGGGATTAAAGTAATCTGTTTTCAACTTCCTTGCTGGAATGAAGTACGTCCAGTGGTGGGAGGGTGTGGGGTAATGGGGGGGTTCCCAGGAAGGAGGGGTTCCCACCACCCCTGGGGTTGTTGCTGGAGGTACTGTGCGGTCCCCCAGGGTGTGTGACGGACGGCGAATCCTGACTCCGAAACAGCTCACGGACTGTCACAGTCCCCCACCTGCTCCCTCCTTCTGCCCGAACGGTTCTTGCTCGTATGTGTTCAACAGGGGGTTATTTACTCATTCAACATGTGTTTATTGAGTGTTTACTACATTCCAGGAACCAGACTAGACCGGAGGCACAATGCCAGGTGAGACCTGTTTCTCAAGAGCCACAGCATCTCGTAGAGGGGACAGAGGCAAACAGGTTAGTGCGCCCTGTCCTCCAGGAGAGGCCAGTGGGAGGGCAGAGGGCAGACGGCTGGACGGCCACGTCAAGATCCCGATAACCTGCATCGTCTTCAGGGTGTCCTGAATGCGGGCTTGCCCGGCCCCACCCCGGAGGCTCGTGCCTTCCCCGCCACCATTAGGGCACTGTCTAAACGGGACCGTAGGATAGTAAGGGTTAATGTCTCATAGTAGAGCTTTCAACAAGACTTCTGAATTCTTATAAAGATAATGTACGCTTATTATAAAAATATTTTCAAAATACAAGGAAGCTTAAAAAAGGAGAAAAAGAAATTAAAAACCATAGTAACGTCTATTCCGATACGTCCACGAATCCCTTCCAGACTTTCCTTATAGACATTTTTTAACGGTTGTGCTTATAGCCGATGAAAACACAGCGGTCTCCCTTTTATACTTCAGACAGTATTATACCAGTTTTCTATATTCTTAAAGATTCTTTGTAAATAGGATTTTTCTTAATGGCTGAGTAATACGTTGTGACGTGGGTAAGCTTTTTTGGTTTAAATTTTTTCTATGACAAACAAGGTTTTGATTCTCATCTGTCAACAAAATAGTATTGTAGGATTTATACTACTGGGTTCACAGGACCTGCCTGGACGTTTTCATTGCATGTCTTTGGCACAAACAAGATGGGTTTTGACCAGTCATTTCTACTTCCTTTTATGTCAGTTCCATCCCCTTCTGAGGGTTCTGTGTTCCCGCGGCTGGTATCCCCGAGCCGCTCAGGGGAGGGCACTCACTTCTCATTACTACCCGTGCTTCCAGCATTTTCTAGACTCTGAAATTGTACAGCAAGTTTATATTTTTATGTTTAATCTATCCATTTCTTTCTTTGTTTCTCAGAAGAAAGTTAACTTTGAGAGAAAATGACTCCACTGCGGTTGTATAGATTTTAGGGGCTAATATTCGAATCTTCTGTAACACTGATTTTAGCAAATACCAGTGCCCGCAGTGCTGGATGAGCGGCTCCAGAAACACAAAGGAGCTTCTCAGAGTAAGATGGAAGATATCTCAGGTGAACATTTTGTTTCCATTCCTTTTGATAGCCTAATAGTTGGAAAGATCCTTTTATTCATCTGGTCTCATACGCAGACCAGAGCGGTTCTTCGGGATTCTTTCTCTTGGGCCGCCTGCCCCCCAAACCCTACTGATGGGCACGGCTTGCATTATAGCTGGGTTGTAGCCCTGTTTCTTCATCCTGTTCCCGAGGAAAAGCAGCGGAAGGCCGTGGGCTCCCAGTGTCAGTGGCAGGGACCAATCCAACGTTCTTTCAGACAGAAATGCTCTTCTTTGCCCCTCACCCCAGCTTGATATTTGTGTACATATTTTATTAAAAATGTGCCCTTATGGAGTCAGGCAAAAATTATAAAACTCTGTGTTCAAACATTCATTCAAACCTCCTTTTTTTGGAAGTTTGTGGCCGTTTGCCTCCTGAAGGATCAGAGTTGGCTCGAGCTCTCGGGTTATAATGAGGGGACAGTCGTCCATACAGGGTGAGAGAGTCTTTGTCGTGGGGGAAGCCCTGTGGTCATGTCTTTCTGTGAAAGGAAACCCTCTGGAGTGGGATGTGTGAGTGTCCCTGTTTAGCGGCTGTCACACGGAGACTGGGGGCTGGGACAGCCGGGCAGAGGCAGCTCCTTGTCACAAAGCGCACCTAACAGCCGGCGGGGCAGAGGGTAGGAAAGTTTCTCCACACGGACACCGGGGAGGTTAGGGAGGGGATTCTGGCAGATCAGATCCTGAGCATCTGCCCAGGCCATGGGGGCCGCTGAAAAACCATCTTGTTGTGCGGCGGGCAGAGCTGGAATCCCATCTGTGAGGAGCCTGGGCATCTGCAGCCTCAGCCCATCCCGTGCCGAGGGACTCTTGGCCACTGAGTGCACGTAGAAACGTTCTGGTTACTCGAGGCCTAGCGTTTGTGTCGTCCAAATAGTCGAGCTTTGTCTGCATTATTCTGGTAAAACAGAGGCTCAGTGCCAGCCGAGTGGGGGCTGGAGGAAGAACAAGAGGAAGGAGCATTTTGATTGCGTTGTGACTCTTTCCCTAAATAACACGAACGTTAATCATGACCTCTGCAGAGTTCTGGTGGTGACTCAAATCCAATTAACCAGTGAGCCCTGATTCTTCTCGCTAAGCAGGACCAGACTTGATCTGGAATCCAGGGCATTGCTCTGATAACACCACACCAGGAATTCCAGTTGTTTTCACATTTGGGGGCAGATCTAAACCCTGCAACGTTGTAAGGACACGGTTTGCACGCAGGGGCATGGGGGAGAGGACTCTGCCATCTACACAGCGGAAAACTACCGCCCTGAGTCACCCTGCTGCCGCGTGTCATGTGCCTCCTCCCGCCAGGGTCCGTGAACCCGCGTGCCCCGTGGACTCTACCCTTTGCCTCCGATTGTTCTCTGTTCGGTTTCCCTGGGAGCCCAGGGTGACTCACGAGATGGCAGCGTATTGGGGTCAGAGGGGCCTTCCTGCGCCGCACACTCATATCACTGCCTGGCGTGAGGAACCGGGTGCCCAGAGCCGATGAGACTTGTCTCATGTCACACGTGGTTACTGGAAGAGTGGGGACCGGAAATCGAGTCTACTGGTGACTGGGTTAGTGTTTTTTTCACGATGACAGGGCTCGGATCCTAGGTATGCTTCTAAGCCTAAGTCTCAACACATTCGTGTGTTCAGCTGCTCTCTTCCGAGTGCCCCCTCGGTGCTGGGCTGCCAGCCCGTCCATCCGCGGTGGGGTCTCTCAGCTGTCCCTCCCCCGTCTGACAGCTGGCTCCCACCGGGCATTTCCTTTTCCTTGCACAAACAAACCTCATTTCTTGAGTGCTTGGATTATTACAAGGCATGGCAATCCTCCCTGCTTAGAACTATTCCTTCCCCTCCCTTCCCTGGGCTTCCCCCTGGGCCTTGCTAGGAGGCTGTCCACTAGCTGCCACGAGTTATTTACACACTGGAGTGCTAGTGACAAGGGAAAGTGAACTGATGTGTGTCCTTCTCCCAGATTTATTTTTACAGAAATGGGGGACATTTGGAGAAATGTCGCCTCTATCCAGACAAATGAATTCACCTGTTCTTTCAGTAAATATTTATCCAGAATCAGCATATGTCGTGATCAAAGGCGTGGGCTCTGGAGCGGGGCTGTCAGGGCTCAAATCCCTGTGCCCCAGGCACCAGCGGGTGACCTCAGACAAGTCGTTCCACTCTGTGTGTTGGTTTTCTCATCTGTAAGATGGGGAGGGTAGAACACCTGAGGATTAGTGAATTAACACCCATACAGTGCTCAACACTGTGCGGACTTAACGAAGGGCTCAGTAAAGGCCTGGCGCCTGACGGCTATGCAGTGGTGGTGGGGACGTGCCAGGGGAGCTGGTGGCCAAAGACAGTTTTTGGGGAGTCTTTTAGGTACTACCTTTCAGGCTACTGGATAGTGAACCACCTGTTTACCCATCAGACTGTTCTGACACTAATCTGGGATCTCATATGCAGCTTGGGGAGAAGGAGCATGGCAGCAGCAAGGCCAGCGGCACCTGCCCTCCCCCCCACCCCCCGTCCCGCACAGGTGCAGCCTCCCAGGTCCTCATGGCCAGCAGTGGCCTGACTGCTCCAGGGCCTTCTCGCTGCCCAAGTGAGCCGTTCTGGGCCGGAAGCCCGAGGGAGTCACATACCGGTGACATTGAAGGCTCTGGCAGTCAGTGTCCCCTCCTCCCAGGACCATGTGGAGAGGGGCTCGGCCACTGCTTGCTGTCTTTCCCAGAGCTGGTGTTGGGCAGTGAGCTTCTGGAGGTGACCAGATGCATGTCCTCTGTCTGTGCTCGGCCTTGGACAGCTTCTAGAAGACTGCATGGGTATTAAGATATTTTTTGTGTCTCAGAAGGGGGACTGCATTTCACCTGGTGTCCTCAGGGCATGGTTCAGTGAGTGTCACTGAATATCTGTCTCTCCTTGGTGTATGGTGGTAAAACGTACACAGCGTAGGACTTACCATTTCACCCATTTGTAAGTGTGCAAGTCAGTGTCATTGGATGCATTCACCACATGGTGCAACCATGGCCTCCGTCTCTACCCAGCAATTTCTCCAGCATCAACTCCGTAGCAGGACACAGTGGTGCCTGTCCCCTCTCCACCTGGGCACACTCTCTTCTACCTCCTGTCTCTAGGAGTGTGGCAGTGGCTAGTTCTCGAATGGACTTTTAAAATTTAGAATTTTTCAGACTTGACAAATATAGCTAAAAATATAATGGACATCCTCCCCAGCTATAGAAAGTGAATGTTACAGATACAGTGGATGCATCCCGGCACCCCTCTCTGAGCTCAGAACAAGTTCTGAATTTGTGTTTGACATTCCTATGTCTGCCTTTGTAATTTTGCCATATGTAATTGCATCTATAATTAATGGGCAATATTGTTCTGCATGTTTTAAAAACTTTATGTAAGTGGTATCATTCTGTTCCTACCTGAAATTCTTCAGCTCATGCTCTCCCTCGATGTTGTGTTTCAGATTTGCCGATGCTGGGTCATGGGTTCCAGTTTGTTTATTGTCTGGCTTATTGCTGGAGGGCACGCCACTGTGTGGGTGTACCAGGTTCATGGATACATTCTTGATTAGTGAAACATGGGTCTCCAGAAAGTGCTGGGATGCACATTTGGGTGAGTGATTTTGGGGCACATTGATAATTTTTTCAGGCTCTCAATCGAGGGGTGGAATCCTGTGTGGAAGGCCAGACACATTTTCTGCACATTGATTTTCAAAGCAGTTTTCCTGACTTACACTCAACAGATATGAACACTCCAGGCACTTCTATTCCAGCCAATCATGGGTTTGTTTTTTGTTTTTGTTTTTTTTTCCAGATAATGCATATGAAATATCAGAATAATTTTTTGGCATAAAATTTGCCAAAAGTTTTATTGATTACAAAATACTAAAGAAATACATTTTCATTGTAAAGGACAAAAGTATAGAGAGTAGAAGCTGAAAACTTTTCCTTCTCTCCACATCCTTCCCACAAAGCTTGGTGCCTACTGATCCAGGCAGAGACACACACATACATACAACACAGCCTACAGTGTTAAAAACAAACAAACATGTATATATACACACCTATATAATTCTATATTTAAATATAAATAATACATTTAGCGTAAGCAACAAAATCTGCTATGCCTATTGCTTGCACTCCCATTTGGATTTGACATAAAACACCAGACAACCTTCCAAGTAGTTGTTCTGTTGCTCCCTGGTATTCCATTGTACAGAGCTAATGCTATTGATAAGCGTGTTCTTTAAAGAATGAGAAAGACAAACACCATATGATTTCACTCATATGTGGAATTTAAGAAACAAAACAGACAAACATAGGGGAAGGGAAGGAAGAATAAAATAAAATAAAAACAGAGAGGGAGACAAACCATGAGAGATTCTTAACTCCAGGAAACAAACAGGGTTGCTGGAGGGAAGGTGGATGGGGGGGATGGGGTAACTAGGGGATGGCCAATAAGGAGGACACATGATGTAATGAGCCCTGGGTGTTATATGCAACTGATGAATCACTGACCTCTACCCCAGAAACTAATAATACACTATATGTTAACTAGATTGAATTTAAATAAAAATTAAAAAAAAAAAAAGAATTTTAGCTAAAGTACTAAATCACTTTTTTTAAAAAAGGTATCCAATCTACAAGATCCAGTAGAAATTAACCTCCCCTCTGGTGCCGCCACAGTCCCCCCCAGGTGATGGCTTGGGCTGTTCCTGCACGGCCCCCTGCACTGCCCCTTGCACTGCCCCCCCCGCACTGCCCCCCTGCACTGCCCCTTGCACTGCCCCCCCCGCACTGCCCCACTGCACTGCCCCTTGCACTGCCCCCCCAACACTGCCCCTTGCACTGACCCCTGCACTGCCCCCCGAACCACCTTATGAATTTCAGAGCAGTCAGGGATGACTGTGATGACATGGGTGGGGCTCTGTCCACTCCTCAGTGGACCTCCCACCCACCCCCCTTCTGTGCATCAGTCCCCAGCGGAGGCCCCCCAGCTCCTCCCGCCAGGCTATGGTTTTAGGAGCCCTGGCTGAGGGTCCTTATGGGGAGGGGCAAAGGGATGCCCTGAGCCCTGAAGGCACATGGGTGTGTGGATCGTTGCTTCATGACTTCAAGCATGGGGTGGGGGCTTCTGCATTTTCAAGGATGTCTGGGGTGAGTAAGGCGAGGGTGGGGGGTGGCCCAGGGGAGAGCTGGTGGCAGACCAGAAGGGGCTTCAATCGCATGAAGTGTTTTGGACTTTACTCAAAGGATGATGAGATAATGTGGGGGGTCTTAAGGAGTGAAAGAAACTGACTTGGTTCATGGTTTTAGAAGAACACCGCTCTGACCAGCATTAAACATAAAATGGGCCATGGGTTGGTGTGGTGGCAAGACTGGCGGTAGAGAGACTGGTTAGGAGGCAGCTGGTGGGATCCAGGTGGGGGTGAAGTCAGGGCTGGTGTGCAAGCAGGGTGCTTCAGAGAAGTGGGGGCGCCACAAGTGTATTTGGGGGGGAGGGTGTGAGAAAGGAAACTGACAATGGGAACTTCTAGGTCCCTGACTTTATGGCAACAGAGGGACATTCCATGGCACAGAAGATAGGAGGAAGAGCCTATGTTGAGGGTTGGGGGCAGGGCGGGAGACTGTGGGCTCCCTCCTGGACTTGGGGAGCTTGATGCATCCAGGACGCATCATCAGAGATCGTCAGCAGGTGGGGACCTGGGTATACCGGTTGGGGGCCTGCCAGGAGGTCTGGGTAGGACGATGAAGGGAGGAAAAGAGGCTACATAGCTGGGCTCTGATGGCACCATGGTGGATGCACAGAGGGACAGCTGAGTCAGGGGCTGCTGGGCTACAAGACTGATGGAGGAGGGACCACAAAGGGGCCTCCTGGTCTCTCTCAGCTGGCGGCTGCTCCCTGGAGCTGGAGGGGCTGCTGAGAGCCGCATGGGAGCTTCCCTGGGGTGTGGGGCAGGCAAGCGGATCGGGCTCTGCCTACAGCCTGGGACGGCTGGGGTCTATGTGTGTACAGGGCCAAGGGCAACAGGGGACTTTGGATGTCCATTTATCCGCAGCATGTCACACTAATCTTACCTGCTCTGTAGGCGAATGACAAGTGTTACTGGATAAATACTGGCTTCCAGCGCAGTTTTCTAGCCCTCAGCCCCTCGCACGCATCTGCCTCCTCCCTGTTCGCCTGGCTGCGTAACAAAGACCCCCTCTGCCTAGAGGCCTCCTGACAGGGACATGGGCTGCTTGCCTGTGCATGTCTGCCACAGTGCGTGTGTGTGTGGGGGGGTGTCTGCGCCGTCGCTGAGCCCCACCCCTGCCGCTCGGATGTGCACCTTCCGAGGTGCTCAGGTACCTGGGGCAGAACTGGGAATCAGCCAGGTCTCACTGCCTTTTAGCTTCTTCTCTTGTGTGTGCTTCCCCGGCCACATTGTAAACTCCCAGAGCTTGGGTTGCCCAAGAATCTCTTGGGGGGTCTTCTCAAAATGCTGATTCTTGGAACCCCACCCAGCAACCGTGGTTTGGTGGGTCTGATGCCACTGCAAAATTAGCGCATCTTACCAGTAACGCTGGTGCTTGGGTCCTTGGATCCCACTTTGGGACACTGTCTTCTAGAAAGTAGGGGCCTGATGTGTTAATCTCTGCGTCCCTCAACATGCCCAGCTATTTAGAGAGGAGAATTACAATGATAGTAGTCCAATCGGAAAACCATTGTGAGTGATCCCAGGAGTGCGGTGTGGTGTGGGATGGCGCATACAGGACGGGGCCGCAGAGCAGAGCGTGCGATCACATGGCATATAGTGTATCGTCCCTGGTCTCCAATGTGGGCAGCTAGCACGTTTATGTCGAAACCCGAGTTACTAATGTGGCAGCATGTCTTCCAATACAAACGATGATTGACACTTACCTCCAGAAAGAAAGAAGATGGGAACTTTCTGAGACCCAGACAATTTTCCAGTGAAGATAAGGCCAACCAGTTAATACACACTTAGTCACGGCGTTCTTGCAACTTATGACCACTGGTATCTCAATTGGATAATTGGACTGAACCTCGAAAACACAACAAATCCTTCCTGCTATTATGGGCGTGGGCCTCCCTGGACCTCAGCAAGTGCCTCGTGTGGCGTTGGTGACCCTGAGCCTCAGGGGCAGGTGGGGGGGCTGGGGATGGGTTGGGGTGAGACTCACGGCCACGGCAGGCAGGCAAGGGACGCCAGGAGTGGCCCTGCTTCTCTGTAACCACCTGGGCATCTAGCTCACAGAGGTTTCCTAAAGGCTCCCTGACAAGCACGTGGGAGGCACCTGGTCCCCCTGGTGCTGAGTGAGGTCACTTCTGCATGGGCACCTTCTGGTAGAAATGGAAGACAGCATTTCACGGGCAGGGACCTAACGAGGTCAGGTTCGTGCTGTCCTCATTGGGAAGAACCCCCTCTTTATTCCACCCCCTTCCCTCTCTCAGCAGCCCCTCACACCCCCCAACACACCCACCCATTCATCCCCCCGAGGATGCTCCCATTCCAAACGCCTCAAGGCACCGCTCAGACCGGCCATATTCCCTGAGATTATCCAGTGACTGTCCTTCGTCCCCGTCCCCTGGGAGAGATCCACACAGATTATGATGACTCACATGCAGACGGCCGTATCCATAAAAGAAAGAGCTTATCTGTGAAATAAATAAAGTAATTGGCAGAGGTTCACTTATGTGCTATGTGAATTTTAATGTCCGGGGTGGGGGTAGGCTCGTGGGAGGGGGCTAAATGTGCAGAGCAGTGCGTTCACGTTGGCAGGAAGTCGCCAGGCGGCACTGTGAGGCGACCGTGTGTGGCCGTGTGTGTGTGTGTGCTAGAGTCCTCCTCTGAGCTTCGAGGAAACGCATTTCCGTTTCTACGGCTCTCCACGTTTTGATCATCGCGACACCGCCACGACACCGGATCTGCTCCCATTTTCCACGCCACTCTTTCCTTTCTCCCCTCATCGGATTTTCACGGGTCTTGAGGGATTTTGACTGAACTGAAAATATGCAACATCATCGGACTGATTTATTACAAACACTTTTAAGTAGTTGTGGTGAATGTTGGCAAGCTTGGCTGCATGAGTAGAGATCAACAGCAATGTGACCATGACAAGAGACCGCCACACCTTGTGGACGGCTGCGCCACGTCTAACCGTCCGTGCCGGGGTGAACCCTTGTCTACGCATGAGGTTTGGGGCCCACGTTGTGGGGTTCTGGCTCACAGAGTGCGAATCCAGCTTCCAAGCGCAAACTTGTCACGGTCCCCTCGCGTGTGAAAACCGGAGTTACTAATGTGACAGCGTATCCACTACCACGGACACCGTGATGAGCTCTCTGAACTCGGAGCCCCTGGGCTGCGCGAGGGCCTCGCGGGTCGGCCGTGTCTCTGTGAAGAGGAGGAACCGAGGCCTGAGGAGGTGGGCGCCCAGCACAATGCTGAGTTTGGGGGCACGAGAGAGGACGCTGCTGTAAGTGAGGAAGCGAGGCCGAGGGTGACCCAGTGCTGGGGCCACAGGGGCCCAGAGGGAGGGAGCCAGGGGGCTCCAGGTGCAAGCCGCCCGCCGGACGGGCCCGGGGCCTGGAAAGCACATGTTCATCCTGGAAGTGCTCTCACCTCCGGAGAGGCCGGAGGAGGACCACCCTGCGCGGGAGGGTTTCCACGGGTTGGGTGGCCCTGGGACCGTGCTTTGTGGTGAGCGGCACCCTCAGCTGCCCCACAGGCCTTTTGAGTTTCCGTGCGTGCTCCGCGGTGGCTGAAAGCGTGTAAGAGGACACCAGGCCGCCATGTGAGGTAACGGCCCGGCTGCTGGGTGATGGGTAACCGTGAAAGCGCCAGTGTCGAGGTGTGTGGGGGAGGCAGCCGGACGTGGCCACCCGTGCAGCGGTCCCCGCGGCGGTTCGAATGACCGGGCACATCTGGAGTTCCATCCTTAGATGGTCTGACTTCTCCAGCGCCCAGCTGCCCCGTCCCCTCGGGGAGTTTTTCATTCAGAAGCTGCCTTAAGTGCCTCTTCCATGTTCCATGAGGAGCTGCGCTTGCCCTGACGAACCGGTGGGGAGTGTGCGCAGCGAAGCTGACCGTCGGGACCCCTCTCGAGGCGGGGCCACTCCCTTCTCTGCTCACACACACGGCTCTGGGGTTCTCCCCTGTCTCTCCACTATCCAGCTGTTCGCAGGAAAAGAGGATATCAGTTGTTCACACGCTAGTATGGACCGGCTCCACTAACACTCCCCTACCTGAGGCTGCTGGGTTCCAGGTGCCAGGACCATGACGACCTCACCCTGACCTTGAGGTTCAGGACCAGAGCCAGCTGTGAGAAGACAGGCAGGTAATCAGGGGTCACGGTAGGACGTGTGGTATCGCTCCCAGGGTCCTACTTAATGTGGGCGAGGCTGATCCAGGACAGCTTTCTGGAGGAGGAGATGAGTGGGAGGAGAGAGGCGTGTGTGTGGTCCGGCAGAAAGAAGGGCCAGCCCCGCGAGCCACACCCAGGATGACGAGCATGAAGAGTTTCGGGAGTTTGGTGTCACTGGCTGAGAAGGACAGGCGCCGTGTGCAGGTGATGACTTGGCAGCTGGGAGCCGTGGAGGGCTCTAAGCATCCCGACCGTGCTGACGCAGAGCCTGTCTGACTGGCAGACACAGGTGACGTGTGGGTCACGTCACGCACCACAAGAACAGAGCAGGGAGGCCATGTGGGAATGACAGTTTTTAACTGGGGGATCAGGGAAGGTCTCATTAAGGTGCCACGGAGAACAGACAGGAGGAGGTAAGGGGGTGAGCCGCGGGGGCAGGGCATTTGGGCAGAGGGAGCTGCACATGCAAAGGGCCTGTGGCAGGAGTGGGCCTGACACATCCTAGAACAGCGAGGAGGCTGGTGAGGCTGAAGTGGAATGACTGGAGAGGGTAAACCCTGCGGCCAGAGGAATCCATCAGTACTGGGTGTTCACCCCTCGTGAGGCGGTCTGGAGGGCTTCGAAGAGGAAGCATCACATTCTGACTGGCAGCTGGGTCATGCCAGCGGCTGGGCTAATAGCCTGCTGTGGTAATTTGGGCAGGACCTGATGGACGCGTGGGCCGGGTGCCGACGGTGCGGGTCGCCTGGATGTTTCCAGCAGGCAGAGGCCACAGACTCAGGTGATGTGAGGTGTGAGAGGAGGGGTCCCCAGGAAGAAGCCCGGGGCCAGGCCTGTGCACCAGCACGGCGAGACAGGGGAGCATGGGGGCAGGTTTTTGGGGGAAGCTGGAGACGTCGGCTCTTGGTGACATCTGCCTGTAGCTCGGGGGGAGGTCCAGGCAGAGGTGCTGGATTCGGGACCCGTCAGAATAGAGAACGCAGACGTGATTTTTAAAGACACAACACTGTGTGGGGTCCCAGGGCACAGGTGGGGGACAGCGGACAGGTGCTCCAGGTAGGAAGGCGGGGACAGGAAGCTCCATGAGGAGGAAGGGACCCGGGTGCTGAGGAGGAGCGACCAGCAGGCGAGTCAGTAGGAGCCTTTCAAGGCAGTGCTCCCAGATGAGGACGCGCCCGACGAGATGGGCTCCGGACGAGGAAGGGCTTCTGGATGAGGAAGGGCTCCCTGACAAGCAGAGTATTTAAAGGCAAAGCAGGCGTGGGGCCTGGGGGACACGGGTGGGAGCAGAAAGGGTGGGCTCGCCTGGGTCCTGCAATCAGCGCATCTCTGAGCAGCCTTGCTGAGAACGCCACTCGTCCACAGGCCGCCCCAGCCCCCTCCCTCTGCCTGTGCCTGGATTCCTTGTGCCCGGCCTGGCCCAGGGTTCCCGCAGCTGCAGGTGAGGGCTGTGCCTCTGCAGGCCCCCCCGCCGGTCAGGGGGTAAACTCCGACTCCACCTGGGTCCTCACGTGCTCTAGTGTCCGGGAAGCCCGAGGTGACACTTGACGGCAGGTGTGCATCTTGCATTCTGCGCTGGGCTGCACGGCTGTGGAGTTACTTGCCCTGCCCCCGGGCTGCAAGGGGCTGCGGTCTATACACACTGCCTTATGTCCCAGGGACAGCTCCCCTAGGGACCCCAGCTCGCCTGAGCCCCGTGGGTCTCGCCCAGGACAGGTAAACTCTGTAGGCACCAAAGTCACCTGGACAACCCAGCTGTGTCTAAATGTGGGCTGGCTGATTCAGAAAATTATACGCACATCACAGCTGAGAAGGAATCTTTGCCACCTTCCGACTCGCCCCTTGTAGCCCTTATCTGAGATGCAGGGTTTGTCAGTTGCCCGGGACGACGGACGGCTCTCAGACTGGGAACTTCCGACTTAGGTTCAGGATCTGGCACGTGCCACAGCTTGGGCAGGACAGGGCCACGTGCTCTTCTCTGCTGACCGTCTGCTCCTCATCTTGCGCTTGCCCCGACTCTGTCCTAGGCAGGTCAGAAGCCACATGTTCCAGTGACGTGACAAAGGTGCCAGTCTTAGCCGGGGCTCCGTCACCAACGCGGGGCGCCCATGCTAGGCTGCTGCCCCTCCTTCGGGCCCCACTCCCCGCCCAGGCTCCACCGCAGCGGCCCCTGGATGCTCGCCCCTTCTGGGCCTGCCCCGTGGAGGGGGGCGCCTGCCGGGCTTCTGGCTGTCCTCCAGGCACCGACCCCTCAGCCCATGGGTAACTCCCCTCCCCTGTGTGCTGGGTGACGGGTGTCCCCACCCCCGTGAGAGTCCGTCTGTCTGGGAGGTGGGGAGATCTCAGAGGGGATTTTTTTCACCTGAGAGATTGCTGCCCTGGTGGGGAGGCAGGTGGGGCAGGGCCCCGTCCATGCAGCCTGCTGCCGGAGGAGAGCAGCCGCGCGGGCCCTGAGGCGCTGGGGAGGCCAGCCTGCTCCTCCCACACTCAGTGCGAGGTCTCTGAAGGGCCGAGGCGACACATGGCCCTGGGTATTCTGTGTTGGCTCGTGGGCTGCTCTCTGAGACGACTTCTTGTCACTCTGCCAGAAGGTCACTCAACACACACCCAGGGGACACGGTCAAAAACGCTCCTCCCCCCACCACCACTCTCCCTCTCCCTGCGCGGGCCCTGGGGGTGGGGAGAGTGGCAGCAAAGGAGAGTCGGGGCGTCAGACACACCTATTTGGAAGGGCCACCTCGTGGACTGGCGGCACACTCATGGAGGCCCCAGGGCTGTGGGGTGTCAGGTGGGGTGCACCCTTCACCAGGTACAAGGCTTAGAGGTCAAGATGCTGTTGCGTCCGTCTGCCCACTGATGTTCTGAGCTATAGCCCAGGAGCCGGACCGGAAGCACCTGCACAGACCTGCACTTGTTCCTCGGCAGAGACGTTGGGCCATGAGGCACTCGATACCCCGTGAATCGTCTGCCACACGCATGCAGCTGGCCATGCCTTGGAGCTGACTTACTTGAAATATAATTGCTCCTATTTAGCTCCCAAGACAGGTGTCGTGATGTGTTGGAGTTATTTGCTATCTGTCCATTTCCCTGTAATTAACAATCTCAGTGGTTCGTTCAACTGCATTATCTGTACCTGAAAATTCCAGGAAAATATGATTCTTTATCTCCAGCGCATCAGTGGGTCTGGTTACCACAGGGCCGGCCTTCAGAGTGGAAGTTTGTCCGGGTCCCAAGTAGCTCTGGCCTTGGGCTGGGACCTCAGGGGTCTACTTTGAAGAGAGCTGACAATATGCAATTATTATGGCTATTATGACTCATAAATCCCATTCCTTAAAAAGGAACAATTAAATACCACTCAGCAGTGATTAAGATTAACATTGACCAAGGAAAGTAGAAGATGGAAGAAAAACCGTCATACTTAGATGCAGTAGTTGTTATTTTGGAGAGGGAGATGGAGTGGGATGAGTGGGATTTGAAACCCAAAGGCCCTCAATTGCATAAGTCGCTTGGCTTATCAGAGCCTCAGTTTCTCCATGCATAAGCATTGGACAAAGAGTGCAAAGCATGGACTGCTTCACTAATTTATGTGTTACAGTCATGCAGTGACAGTGTTAATCTCTGGATTTTAGTGTAGGTGCTGCTGAATGAAGTGAGCACCCAGTTTTGTTTTTTATTTTTTCATTTTATCTTATTTTTTATTTTTATTTTTTTCATAGCTTTGTTTTTTAAAAAATATTTTGGGGAAGAAGTTTAACCAAAGAGGTAAAAGATTTATACACTAGAAACTATATACTGAAAGGAATTAAAGAAGACATAAATAAATGGAAAGATAACCTTTGTTCATGGATTAGAACTCAAAATTGTTAGTATCTCAGCGCTATCCAAAGTGACCTACATGTTGGGGCGCCTGGGGGGCTCAGTCGGTGAAGCATCTGCCTTTGGCTCAGGTCATGATCCCAGGGTCCTGGGATCGAGCCCTGGGTTGGGCTCCCTGTTCAGTGGGGAGCCCACTTCTCCCTCTTTCTCTGCCCCTCTCTTCCACTCGTGCTCGCTCTCTATCTCTCAAATAAATAAATAAAATCTTTAAAAAACAAAAAAACGAAACAAAAAACCAAAGTGACCTACATGTTAAATGCAATCCTTATTAAAATCCCAATAGCAGTTTTTTTTTTTTTGCAGAAATAGAAAATCCATCCTAAAATCCACATGAAATTTCAAGGGACCCTGAAAAGCCAAAACAGTCTTGGAGAACTCACACTTTTTGCTTTCAAAACATATTACAAATTTCCAGAAACAGTGTGGCACTGGCTTAAAAATCATCCCATAGATTGATGGAACAGAATAGAGAGCCCAGAAATAAATCCTCCTGTATGTGGTCAAACGACTTCTGGCAGGGAGCCGAGACCATGCACCCAGGGAAGGACAGTCTCTTCCACAAGGGGCACTGGGAAAACTGAATGTCAACATACGAGAGAAGGAACTTGGACCCTTTTCTACCCCAGTCTCAAAAATTAACTCAAAATGGGTTAAAAATCGAAACATAAGACCTAATTTTCAGTTATATGTGGAACATAAGGAATAGCACGGAGGACATTAGGAGAATGAAGGGGGGGAATCGGAGGGAGAGACGAACCATGAGAGACGATGGACTCTGAGAAACAAACAGGGTTCTAGAGGGGAGGGGGGAGGGAGAATGGGTTAGCCTGGTGATGGGTATTAAAGAGGGCACGTTCTGCATGGAGCACTGGGTGTTATACGCAAACAATGAATAATGGAACAGTACATCAAAAACTAATGATGTAATGTATGGTGATTAACATAACATAATAAAAAGACCTAAAACTATAAAATTCCTATAACAAAACACAGGGGGAAGCTTCATGACATTGGATTTGACAATGATTTTGTGGATATGACACTGAAAGTACAGGCAACAAAACCAAAGATAAACAAAGGAGATGACATCAAACTCCAAACTCGTGTACCACAAAGGACACAATCAACAGAGGGAAAAGGCAGCCTACACAATGAGAGAAAATCCTTACAATTCATAAATGTGATAAGGAGTTAATATCCAGAATTGACTAGAAATTCCTACAGCTGACCTTCAACAACAAAACCGCCACATAACCTGATTAAGAAGTGGGCAAAGGACTTGGACAGGCATGTCTCCAGAGATGACGTCCAGATTGCCAACAGACAGGTGGAAAGATGCTCAGCATCACTCATCATTAGAGAAATGCAGATCGAAACCACAGTGAGCTATGCCCTCATACCTGTTAGGATGGCTTTTATCAAAGGGCTGACAGGTGAGTGTTGGCGGGGATGCGGAGAAGGGGGAACCTTTGTAAGATGGCGCAGGTTATATGGAGAGCTGAACAGCAGCCCCTCGAAGAACTCCACTTCTAGGTATACATCCAAAGGAATTACTCCAAGAGAATTTGAGCCCCGATATTCACAGCAGCCAAGAGGTGGAAGCAACAGCCAAGTGTCTATAGGAGAGGATGGATAAACAACATGTGCAGAATATTTAATTCAGCCTTAAAAAGAAAGAACCTTGTCAGATGCTATGGAAAAATAATCCAGTCACGAGAAGACAAAGGCTGTATGATTCCACTCTTATGAGGTGGCTGCCAGGGGCCGGGCAGGGACGGAGAAGCGTAGGGGAGCTATGGTTTAACAGGTGTGGGGTTTCAGTTTGGAAGATGAAGAGGTTCAGGAGCACAACGTGAGTGTCCTATTCTTTCTAAACAACGGGCAAGCCGGCTTTGGAAACATGCGCAGTCCTCTCTTTCTCCTCGCTCTTCCCAGATGGTCTTGTGAAATACTCAGAGCGTAAAGTCTTTTCTTCTTTATGTGAAGGACAGGAAAGCTTAACATGTTCCTTTGCTCTGTCTTTGCCTTATATAAAACATGTCTAAAATGTTTCTAGAAAGACTTTTGGGTCTGGAACCTGGTCCATCCTGTTGGTCCGCATTGGCCGCACCTGGTGACCTTGGTTAGACCCTCTTCATCTGCCAAATGGAGAGGAGATGGTGGTGCTCCCCTGGGGCTTTTGTGACAAAATAGGGCAGGGCACGTGGGAGAGCTCTTACCAGATATTCAAAGACATTTATTAAAAGTGTTACTTCTGATGATCACACTTATTTTTTCATAAAAACCTTAAATAAGTTAGTTTTAGTTTCTCTTTTTCCATTTTCACCCACTTTTCCTCCCTCTTTTGACTAGTTACTCAAGAAGAAATTCTGACTTCTGGTTTTCATTTCCTCTTCCTTTTCAGATGAGGCTGTGATTGTGTCTCTGAGGCTGCGTGTCTTTTGGGATTCCCTACCTCACTGGAAAGAGGACTGATGTCACTGTTCCCCTTGGTTAGGCCACACCCCTTGGCAGGTGACCCAGACCTGTTCCAAATGAGGATCGTTTGTGCTGACTCAGCTCTGCAAGGAGGCTTGTGTCCTCTGAACGAAACGGGGGCCCACCTGACACATTGGCTTCCTCCATCACGTGGGGCACTGGTCCAGCCTTGCCTCAGAAGACACAGCTTCTTGGACATTCACACATGGAGTGTATTTAGGGAAAGCTTGAAGAAGCATTTTTTGATCCCCCACCACTTGCTAGGTCTTGGACTAAATTTGCCTTACTCTCAAATCCCGTCTTTCCCTGAATCCCATATCAACTGCGTGCAACCGTAGTCCCAAAACACAGATCAAACGTCATCTTTAATTTGTCCCACTGCCCCGAACGTGAGTTCTGTAAAGACGGGGTGTTGGCCCAACTGCATGAAGCGTGAGCAGTGGTTCCCACACCTGGTTCTTCAGGGAGGTTTTGCTTGGCCTCAGACATGCTAGATGTGGGATGCGGGAGTAGGTCTCTTTAGGGTACCCGCACTGGAAGTGCAGGTATGATGAATTCACCTGTAACTCCTCTAAGTTTCACTTCTGCCAGGTCACTGCAAAGTATCCAAATTGCTTGAGCTGAGATTTCACTTCCTTTTTTTCTTTTCTCAGCCTGACATGAGGACACTGTCATCTATTCCTTCTTCTGCCTTCCCCTCAGGCACCCCAAGGGTCCCCTCCAGGGCCGAGGTCAAATGCACAATTCCCACCAGGACGGTTATGGTGGTGTCCCAGAGGAGACCAGTGACCTGGGAAATTTCTGTTACCGTGCCAAGAAGAATGGGGGAGAGGCTTCTCTCATCCCCCAGGACTCTTCATGTCTCATGGCTATGCAGGATGCCCTGAGGAGAGGGGCGTTCAGTCCATGGGAGAGCAACTCAGGTAGGCGACTCACGTAGGCGACAAGAGTAAGCCAGGCAGCCATCCCCCAAGCATTTCCTGAACCTTGGAATCCTTCTTTGTGCTTCTCAGCCTTTGGCAGCTCTATGCTTCTTTTCTTTTTTAATTCTATATAAGAAACTCTTTATTTCTTTCAATTTTTGCCTACTAATGATGCCAATCATATTCCAGAACATGAATTCCGAAGCACAGACTTATAACAACCTGTCTTACATGATGAACAGGGATGTATTTTATCATAAAAGCTAGGGCCATTTGTACCTGGCAAGGGCACAGCTATAATAATCTCTGTACCTATATTTAGTAGAAAATTAAGCCAGTTTTTCTGGGCACTTAATAGTTTTCTACTTCACATTGTGTAAGTTAAACTTGGCTTTAGTTATGCCAGATTTCGATCACAAGTATAAAAGTACTCATATAATTAACTACTTGACCTACTTTATAACTTTTAAAAAGGATTACTTGATCAGGGTAAGGCTCTGAATATATTGTGTCTAGATTTTTCTATGCTCTTTTAAAAAAATTTTGGAACCAATAGATATATTTATGGGAAAAATAGATAAATGTGGTTTTTTAACTGCTCAGATCAGTGCATTTAGATTAAGTTTGTTGATCTCAAGAGTGACCACTGGGTCACGATCAGTTCTTACGGACTGAGTTGCGTACCTCTAAAATTTAGTTGTTGGACCCTAACCCCCCTGACCTCAGAACGTGACTGTATTTGGGATAGGGTCTTTAAAGAGAACATTAAGGGCGCCTGGGTGGCTCAGTTGGTTAAGCGACTGCCTTCGGCTCAGGTCATGATCCTGGAGTCCCGGGATCGATTCCCACATCGGGCTCCCTGCTCAGCAGGGAGTCTGCTTCTCCCTCTGACCCTCCTCCCTCTCATGCTCTCTGTCTCTCATTCTCTCTCTCGCAAATAAAAAATAAAAAAATAAAAAAAATAAAGAGAACATTAAGCTAAAACGAGATCATCAGGATGGGTGCTGATCCAATCTGATGGGTGTCCTTATGGGAAGGGGAGGCCAGGACACCCAGGGGGACGACCGCGGGGGACAAGACGGCGTCCACACACCAGGGAGAGAGTCCTCGGGAGGAACCAGCCCTGCCCACACCGTGATCTCGGACTTCCAGGCTCTGGGTTGTGAGTACGTTTCTGCTGTTGAAGCCACCGCTGTGCGGTACTTTGTGATGGTGGCCCCAGGAGGCTCATACACAGGTTAGGGCTCTCTTTTCTCCACACTTCTCTTGTGACCCATGCGGAATGTGTCATCTCCCACAGATTGTCCACATCCCGCCTTGTCTTTATGAACGAAATTCTGCTCTTTTCAGCGAACAGTGTGTTTTGCCAAACATACGACTTTCTAGTACCTCTTTGGCTCTAAAATGGCTTGTAGGCAGAACCATCTGGGGTAGACACTCCTTCCTCAAATAAAAGGCACAGCCTCTGGGAGAAGCCTTCACCTTTGCCATTCGGAGCTTCTCTCCCATGGGGAATATGTGTGTCTGCAAGGTGTCTGCAAGAGTAAGGCAGCTGGCCCGAAGATGGACGGACAGAGGTCCCGGTGGCCCTGTCGCTCGCCTCACCTCTCTCCAGGCTTGTTCTTATGGAACAAATGCCAACCCATAAGCCCAAGTTTCTGTTGTTTGTGCCCAAACCCAGCTACAGCTGACTTGAGTAATGACCTGATGACTCACGAGCACACACCTGAATCTTGAGGGACACGGACTCAGTGGGCGCCGACAGATTCAAGATGCACTCACACAGGCAGAAATGAGCACTCGCTGGACCGGGGCTGGGATGAATCTCCCAAACTGGTGTGTGAAGGGGATGCATGGAAAGTTCTGAAAAGTTGGAATTTGGGAATTCCAAACATCCCCACTCTGGTGGTGGTGTAGCTGAATAGCAAGGGTGAGGGAGAGGTGACCGAGATCCATGACTCATCAGCACGGGGCCACTTCCAAACGGCTAACTGGCTCGCAGGCTGCAGCCCCGAAGACGCCTGGTGGGCCCACGGTGGACAGGGTGGCTTTGTTCTGGCGTCATTTTGACTTAGGGGACGCTGCTTTGCTGCTGCCGAGCCTTGTAATTTTAGCAACATGCACAGCAGTGCCCACCTGGTGGGGAGTGGCCAGGGTGGTGGGGACTTCACAGTTTATGCTGAGGAGGGAAGGCTGGGGGAGCAGGGCGGACCCTGGAGGAAGGCGAGGTGTGCTCATTCTGCAGGGCAGGTGGAGATTACAGGGAGCAGTCAGGATGGGGGGAGAACCTTCTAGGGAAGGAGCGCTCCCAAACTGGAATGGGCTGCTTCAAAGAACAGCGAGTTTCTCAGCCCTGGAGGTGCTCGGGGCAGCCCACGTGAGCCCACACCGAGGGCCTTATGCAGGGTGGGCAGGCGGGAGGTGTGGGATGGGGCGGGTGACCCTTTGCAGCCCAAGCCCGGGAGTGGGGTGCTGCCAGGGGCCGGTCGGGATACGGCCCGTGAGGAGACCGGGTGTTCCCAGAAGCCAGAGGAGGGTAGGTGCTGGGCTGTATGGCAGGGAAGGGAATTTGGGACCGAGCTGGGCTCAGGGGTGACTTGTTTCATTGGAAAAGGAGGTCTGCTCTCGGGGGAAGAGCGAGAACAGAGGTTGGCCTGGGCGGTGTGCTACTGACGGGGGAGAGAGTGTGCCGCGGGCACCGAAATCAGTCTGGGGAGGTCGTGTGGGGTCAAAACACGAAGGGCCCTGAGCCGCAGGTGAGGGTCGGCCCTGCGTGACCGAGTCCAGGAGGTGATCAACCAGGTTCTCAGAGGGTTTTCTCAGGGGAGAAAATACACTCCCCGGAGGGCGAGCACAGAGCCGGGTAAACTCTGCGGCCGGTCAGTGAGTTTGCAGAAGGGAGGGTGGCTGCATGGCGAGGAGGATGTGAACAATGGTTTTATCAAGGTAAACCTGCATACCATAAAGTCCAGCGTCTTACCTGCACGGTCCGACGGCGTGTAACACACCCAAGTGTGCACCCTCACCGTGGTGCAGCTTTGGAACATTTACACCACCCCCGAAGGATCCCTGCTGTGTATTTACAGCTGCTCCCCCTTCTCCCCCACAGCCCTCGAAGCCACCAACCTGCTCTCTGTCTCCATCGATGGCCTTCCCTGGACATCCCGAAAAATGGAGTCATACCCCAGGTGATCGTCTGGGTCTGGCTTTAGTGTAATAGCTTCTGGGGTTTCCCTGCGACGGAGCAGATGTCGGCAGCTGATTATTTGTAATTGCTGACTAGTGACGGGTTGGAGGAATGTGCCGCATCTTCCCTTTCCGTGCATCCGGTGGGTATTTGGAGTGCTTGCAGCCTGGGGCGATTGTGCATACCAGTGCCGTGAACATTCGTGTGCAAGTCTTTGTGTGCACGTAGGTTCTCATTCCTCTTGGGCACATGCATAGGACCATGTAAACCGGGCTTTGGTGAGGAAGGGGCATTAGAAGGGTGAAGAGGTTAGGAGAGGGTCTATAGGGGGCTTGGGGTGGCGTGAGGACATTCTATGGTCGGGAGCGTGGGTTGACGTCAGGGGAGGCTGCCGAAAGGGTGTGGACAGGTCAGGGGGTGGGGTGGGCGAGGGACAGGTCGTGGCAGATGGGGGCAGCTTCGTGTCCAGGATGGAGTGGGCATAATGAAGATCCCAGTCTGGCACCAGCTCTGAGACTGGAAAAGAGAAGACAGACCCAAGGCTCCATGGAAACCCTCTCGGGAGCTCTGGCTAAAATCAGAAAACATGAAAACTGAATTAGTGGAAACTCAGTGTCTCGCCCTAACTAGAAGGAGTCCTCATGCCGACACAAGGGCACCCTGTATTTCTTTAAAATTGTCTGTTTGCATGTTATACTTGAAGACTACTCAGACATAACTATAAAATGACAAAATATGAAAAAACTGCTAAATTGAACCAAATAAAATTCACAAGGGCCCTGATTCTGATACCACATAGACGGTAAATGACTAAAAATTCTAAATGAGCACAGAAACACGTCTGTCATGTCAAACACATTAATTCCAACAGTCTAATATATATACTTAATTAAACTAGTGAAGCCATCTGTCCATAAGCCTACTTGGTGACACTTGAATTATTTGAGCAGAGCAGAGAGAAGGGTCCTAGACTCCATGTCTGCTTAGCGGATTTGGAAACCAAGCAGATGGGTGGCCTCCAAGAAGAGAAAGGGGTGTCACTGAGCTTCCTTGTTGGACGTCACGGCAGCCACCTCGGTCAGGAAACGGGGCCGCAGACGTCGCAGCCTCCCTGTGTGCGCAGACCTGCGTGAGAGCTTATGCTAGACGGCCCTCAGAGCCATTCAGAGCCGATGTGTAAGGAGTACTTGTTCCTCCAAAAAATACTCTAGCTGGGGTAAAAACCACATAATAGGAAATTTACCATCTCAACCATCTTTAAGAGTGCAGTCCGTTCCTGTTAGGGATATTTGCAGTGTCGTGCAAACCATCTCCAGATTGGTTCGATCCTGCAAAACTAAAACTGTCCCCCTCCCCTGGCCCCCAGCACCCACCCTCTACTTTCCATCTCTGTGGTTGGGGACTTCAGCAACCTCACACAAGTGGAATCACGCAGCATTTGTCCTGTGGTGGCTGTCTTATTTCACTGAGAACCGTGTCCTCAAGGTTCATCCACATGGTAGGAGGCATCAGGATGTCCTTCCTTGTGAAGGCTGACTCACTTTCCATTGTCTGCGTTTTGCTTGCCTGTTTCTCTGCTGATGGGCTTTGCTGGACATAAGGCGATGCTGTGTTTGATTTTTTGAGGACTGGAACCTTATTTCTTTTATAGTAGATTTTAAATCATGTGCTACCCTATGCCGTAAGAGAGTTCTAAAATTAAATGTTCATTCTCGGGGCGTCTGAGTGGTTCAGTTGGTTAAGCGGCCAGCTCTTGATTTTGGCTCAGGTCATGATCTCGAGGTCCTGGGATCAAGCCCCACATCGGGCTCTGTGCTCAGTGCAGAGTCTGTTTGGGATTCTCTCTCTATCCCTCTGCCCCCCTCTCCCCACTCATGCTCTCGCTCTCTCTAAACAAATAAAATCTTAAAAAAATAAACTAAACTCTCATTCAGGAGAAGTTTCTCAAAAGCCACTGAAGTGAGCCAAACTCTCTACTTCCCTTCATTCTAAAACACAATTGAGATAAAGTGGTAAAATGGGAAAAAATCACTATCATGGGCTTTGGGGGATGTGGTTCTAGTCCTGGCTTTCATCCTCTCTAGTGGCATAACTTTGAATAAATCAGTTTACCTGTTCGGGTTCAGTCTTCTCATTTGTAGAAAGGAAGAGACTGAAATAGTGACACTGAAAGCCCCATGCGGCTCTCCCCATATCATGAGAATAACTTCCGACCAGAATGGTGAATGCACAATACTGAACTTACATATTGCATATTATTATGAGATATTCAGAACTATTAAAAAAAAAACTGGGCACAATTGGAACTCGGCTCTTGGGGGTGAACAGAAGGCAAAAGGAGAACAGCAAACACAATTCTCCTGCGTGGGCTGCCACTGATGCCTGTTTTCCCCACCGCATCCCGCCCGTGAGTCGGACGTGACATGGGCATCACGGGGGGCAGCCCCAGCGTGATCTAGGGCTGGAGATCTGAGTCCCAGGGCACCGATCGCCGTGCAAGAGTAGGAATAATTGTTGAGGCAACTTTCATGGCATTCTAAGAAATTATATTGTTCTAAGCCAAATTGGTATTCGAGGATTATTTTCCTTCACAAGCTTGGTGTTGGAAAATCCCACCGGCCACAGTGTTGGCGTAAATAATCCATTTGCCTTCTGTCAAAGGCATTGATAGTTTTTTTTTTTTCATTTGTTGGAATATGCATCATCCTTTTGGGTTTTGGGACAGTAGCAATAGCTCATAACTGTTCTCTATCCAATATATCAAGATGATGGTATGTCCAACACCGCAAGCCCAACACGGACTGGGGATGAGTGATAAAGGGCAGCTAACGTAGGCCGGGCTAGTCAAATGTTGGATAATTAACCCATCATGCCATACTTATGTAATATCTTGTTTTTGAAAAACTCTGAACAACAACAAAAAAATCTGTGATAGGTCAGCTATTTTGAGCAAAGTCCTTTTTTTTATTTTTCATGGATCTAAAATAATCTGTTTTCCCATTTTGCTAGAAATGAATTTGCCTTAGACATGATTGCCTGACTAATGACTATAGAATTAAGCTCCCGAGGACATTTTGTGGAATTAGGCTAAAAAGATTAACTTCCTACATGATGTCTGTATCCATATTACTTCTTATTAGAAATTAATTACAGTAACTTTCTGTTTTTTAGGATGCTAGAGGCAGTAACTGAATATAAATAAGGAAAACAAAAGGGAAATAAAGCAAAAACAAAGAGAAAAAAAGCAGATGATCATTTAATATGCAGACTGAATCTAAGCAAATTACTGTCTAGTCACAGATTTTCTGTATGGATAGATTTATGGGGAATATAATTAACTGAACAGACACATAACATCTTCATTTATTTCTCAAATACCAGACTGAATGTGAATCGACAATGTACCAACTTACTCTTGACATCCAAACAATTTGGAAGTAATTGACTCTTTGGATAATAAGGTCCTTTGGGGTTTTTCTGTTTCCCCAAAGATGTCTTAATAAACATCAATTAGCATTGCATACATAGGTCTACAGCTGTAGATGAAAATAATCTTTATTAGTTCTTCTGTTTGCTGGAATTTGGGATAAATTGAGTTGACTGCACCCATGGAGTAAGCAAACACAGGTGTGCCCTCTCCTAATGGGACTTGTTATATTTTAATTATGTTGGCCTTTCCTAGTTAAAAATAAATCTCATCACAAATTTTACCTTCTCCAGTGAGGTTTCCTAGCTAACCCTGTGCACACCACCACCTTTTCCTGTGGACTCCTCGCAACACTTGTCACTTTCATGCGGGTGCCCTGCGCTGGGTTACACCACGCCCTAAAGATTTCCCCTGAGGTTGATCTCACTGGCAAAAGGTGAGCCCCTTCTCGGGGTCATCCTGCTCCAGGCAGGTAATAAGGACTAAGTAGCACGCTTACTGAGCATATGAGGACCACGAGCAAACAGGCCCCTGCATGTGGAGGGCACAAGGCCCTGGGGCAGACTCCCTTGCAGTCTGGGCAGTGGGTTGGCCTCTGAGGCGAGGAGACCCTAGCGTGTGGTGATGACGGGGTTCCCAGGGTGAGGCCAGATGGAGAACTCTAGTGCTTTAGATTCCCCGACGTTTTCCTGCCCTTGGACCAGGTTGCTTTGTGGGGAAACGTGTTAACGCAAGTTTCTAGTTTCCTGGCAGGAATTAATAATTGTGATGATGTTGATTTTGTACCTCAGGTATAGAGCTTGAATATATCAGGTCCTTCAGGCCACGCTTGAGGTGCTGCATTGTTAACCTGTGCAGGGCCCCTCTCACCCCTCTGTCTGCCTCTCTCGATCATCTACCTACCTGTATGTCTGTCTGTTGTCTGTCTGTCTGTCTGTCTATCTATCTATCATCTATCTATCTATCTATCTATCATCTATCTATCATCTGTCTATCTATCTATCTATGCACCCATCATCCATCTCTATCATCTATCTGTCTATATCTATCTACTATCTATCTCCTCTAGTTTCTAGACCTCACATCTGTCCCCTGATCCCCACATGAGGAATATTTTTATTTGCTTTGAAGGAACCCACTCCTTTTTGCAATCCCTGTTCCAGAAGGCAGATCTTTTCCTATTTACAGAAAGCTTCCCAGAGAGGCTTGCTTGTTTACAGTGATTTTATGCCATGTTTACCTTATGCAGGAGCTTAAGTGCTGAGTTCAGCCCTGAGCTGGGTGTTGAGGGAGATGCTGTTCGGAGTGTGCGGAGGGGGTGGATGGCACCTGAGTGCTCACGCTCAGCTGGCTGGGGGCACCGGTCTCGGGGAGTCTCAACGGAGAGCAGGCTGCCCGCTCTCACTGTTCCCAGGAGAAGGCCCGTCGGGCCGTCCTGGGGGCTCTGAGATCACTTGATGGGTCTGTCTTCCTGCCCCTGTCCCAGCACTTTCCAAAATCTCTGCGGCTCCTGAACTGCTATTCAGTACTGCCCCTTTCCAGAAACTTGTCCAGTTTCCTCGGACAAGTGAAGTGTCGAGGAAAGGTGCCGTGTTGTCGGGCAGCCGTGGGAAGAGAGGTGCAGCGGGCCCTGTCTGGGGGCCATGGGCCTTGGAACAGCCCCCCTCCCCCGATGTGCAGATCATCTGCAAAGAGGCTTTTCAAAAATTGTTTTAATAATAGATTTATTTAACTCAACATATCAAGAATATTATCATGCTCACTTGTGTTCAGTGTAATAATCATTGAGATGGTTTATATACATTCTTTCCTGGCACTAGGTCTTTGTCGCCCAGCGTGTCTGTCCTGGCGCCCGTGCCTCTTGGTTCGGAACTGTCACACTTCAGATGCTCAATGTCATGTGACGTGGCCGCCTCGAGGGACAGCACCACTCCCCTCCTGTTTTACTGTCTTCAGGACAAGACCTAAACACCCTCCCCTTGCCCTGAATAGCCTTCCTAGAAAGCCCCATGCTGGAAAGCCTACTTGGTTGCCTCCTCTTTGGACCCCGGAAGCCTTTTTCCCCCTGCCTGGAACGCTCCTCCGCATCCTCTCACCTGATGACCTTCCCTGTCCGCCAGCCCAAAGCACACCTTGCTGCTGTCAGGAAGGCTCCGTGCCTCAAGTCTGCAGTGGGTTCCTGCTCTGGGCATTCCCACCATGACCTCCCTCCATCCTTCCTCCACCAGCCTGCGTTCTTCTTGAGGTCAGGGACTCTCCTCTTCCCGGCCCAGCGTACTCAGCGGGCACGGAACAACTCCTTACCGCATCATGAAAAGGCACTTCCACCGGGTATCCGAGCCTTTGTGTGGGGCAGAGGAAAACAGTATGTCCTGTGCGCCCTAAACATGAAGAAAGAGAAAACTCTGAACACAGCAAAGTGGGAAGGCAGATGGGGGCGGCGGGGGGGGGGGGGCTTAGAAGGGAGGGTTTACCAGAAAGACAGTAACATGCTGGGTTCACATTGAAACCCGACAGTCCTGACATCTCAGTGTCCGGCTGCCACGTGGGAGGACCAAGTGGCAGAAGGCACAGGTAGGGGGACGTCCCAGGGAGAAGGTGATAGGAGGCCCAGCTTTCTGATTCAATGTCCTGGGCCACCTTACATTTAATGCTTCTTTGTTCCCTGGCTTGGTAATGGCATGCATGAGGGGTCATCACCACCCTGAAGGTTTAGAGCCCCCCGAGAGTCACAGATGTCTGGATATCCGAGCCCCGCTCCCAGAGACCCGGACTCAGAATGTCTGCGGTGAAGCACTCAGGTGATTCCAACACCAGCTCCCCGGAGAGGTGAGGGAGTGTCCCAAGGTGGGCCCTGGGGAAAGCCAGCCCCAGCCCCCAAGTACATATGTGAGCATGTATTTAGGGCTAAAAATAAAGCCCAGAGCCAGATGCACAAGAAAATCGGCCTCACTGCCTAGGCATCAGCTCAAACTCATCACCCGTCTTGCTCGTCACATCATCTGAATTTTTCTTGACACTTTGAAAACCAGGTCTCCTTTGGAGGCTGCACCACGGCCCTCCGGAAATTGCAGCGGCTCCCGTGTGCGGGGTGCTCCCTGTGGTCAGACCTTACGGCTCACACCATCCTCGGTGTCCCCAGTGCCTTGTTTTACACAGAGTCTCGGCCCAAGGCACCACCTAGCAGGTGGACGAGCTGGGACTCAAGCCGGGGCACCTTTCCTGGCTTCTCGGGGTGGGGGGCCTCCTGCGGTATTGGAGCCCTTCCGGGCTCCAGGGGCCTGGAACATGGGGGTGAGTGTGCAGCCTCCTGAGAGCATGGGGAAGGGCTCAGGTCTTGGGTGGATGCACGCTCCAGCCCGAGCTCTTAGAGTGTGAGCACATAGTGTTTCATGGTGACTAAGCTGAGCTGGTCACCGTTTTTCTCCTTAATGGTAATTCTCAGAATATAGCTCCTGGAGCCCAACCACCTTCCCCTTTATTCTCTGGAACTGAATCAGACAGTATATGCTAAAATCTTTCTGTCGGGGCCAACCATACCCTAGGGTGAGCTTGACGCCATGTCTGGTGTTTAACACACACTCTTCTCGTGGGGTTGTGGCTCGACCCCTCCGTCTCACCCGACGGCCTCGTCACCCGCACGGGTCAGGACCATTTGCGGGGAGGCACACGTGTCAACATTCCCCTCCTCCTCTGTCCAGTTCCCAAGGACACTTGGGAAAAAGTCTTGCAGGCCTGGACTTCACTGCGAGGCTTCCTGGTGTGGTTACGGATTGGAGGCTGTGGGTCAATGGAATGAGCTCTCCCTCCTGAACTCAGGACTCTTAAGGCTGGTTTGTTACCAGCGCTCGGCAAGTCTGTTGAAGGCAGATGCTCGGTCTGGGTACCTTGCCGATGGCTACGACAGACTTCCATGAACGAGTGAGCCCACGGGACCCAGGTGGCTGACGGCAGGGCACGGGCGTCCACATGCGCTCGGCGTGTGCCGCTGTCCTTAGGAAGGGGCTCTCTGCCTTGGTTGCTGTCACAGAGAGAGGTCCGTGGGGAACAGGGTCCTGGAGACAGGTCTTGGAAGAGGGTGGGAATCTGGCATTATTTCAGATGCAAATGTAAAATGGACATATTCTAAACCCACTTTGTTACTTTAACAGAGTACGGGACTCCGTTGCACCAGACAAGACATGTCTGTTCTTTGGCATCACTGTCCCTCCCTTCTGGCCTCCACAGCTGTTTGCTGAACACCTAGTTTGTGGACAACAACATCACAGCCGCCGTGTGTGCTCAGCACGCTTTTCTGGAAGGGGGTCTCCACCTCCCCAGGCCGCAGGGCTGAGGACTTGTTGTCCTTGGTGAATTCTGACTCGTGAGCTGTTCTCTTAGAAAGGCACCTGAATTCTAGAGAGCTTGGTGTGGCCCAAAGCCTGAGCCTTGAGAGCCTTCTGGTGAGAAGCCTCACATCACTTCTCCCCATGTCAGCGATTAGAGGGCATCTCACCCTCACTCTGCCTTCTTTTGCCCCACTTTTACCTCCAGACACAGGAAATTCTGCCATTCTGCTCATTTGCAAGTTTTGTTTGTTTATGATTTCTCCGTGGGGTTGTCTCCACAGAGGACAGTAAAGTGGACACTGAGGATCAGTCAGTCAAGCATCCCCAAGAGAACCGTGGGTACTGGGAGCAGGGATGGAGGCTCGCTGGATTCTGGGTCCCCAGGGCTGAGCATGGCAGATCCCACAAGGAGGTGACAGTGGATGACAAACCAGTGAAAACCACAAACAGAAGCAACAAAGACTTGGAGACGCTGAGGAAGGAGGTGGGGTGAGTTACCACTTGTCAGGGACAGCCAGTGACAGGTTCATGGGTCGTGCCTGTCAGCCTTCACAGGAGGGATGTAGCCCCTGCAGAAGGAACTCAGTCCTTATGGAGGGACTCAGTCCCTGCAGGAGGACTCAGTCCTTGGAGGAGGAACTCAGTCCTTGTGGAGGGACTCAGTCCCTGCAGGAGGACTCAGTCCTTGGAGGAGGAACTCAGTCCTTGTGGAGGGACTCAGTCCCTGCAGGAGGACTCAGTCCTTGGAGGAGGGATACAGCCCCTGCCAGAGGGATACAGTCCTGGTGGAGAGATTTGCTCCATGTAGCACCCCTAAGAGGATGTGAAATGACCTGCCAAAAGGCAGTGGGGTGAAACAGACAAGAAATAAAAGATGTCTCCTCTGGGGGAGTAATTTTGGTTGGTGGGTCAGGTCAGGCACCCAAGAAGGGGGGCAGAGATGTATGGACACGGAGCAGAGGAATCAGAAAGAAGCGGCTCACGAAGACGTCGGTGTGAGTTGCCAGCAGCTGTGTGTGTGTGTTGCCCTCTAGGATGGATGGGCTGTGGAGAGGGGCTTCCTGGTGGACTGTCAGGGTCCCCATGTGTCATCCTCTGGGTAACCTTGGCATGCTCCCCACCCCTGAGCCTGGTCATGTCCGTGCTTTCTCCACCTCCGTGCTCTTGTCCCTCGGCCCTGGCCAGGGGACATGCCAGGGGTCGCCTGCTGGAGGGGAGGCATGCGGGGCAGGGCCATCATCCAGCCAACCCCAGCCTAGCCCACAGAACCCCCTAAGATAGCCCCACTAGATGAGTCCAGCTCAACCTTGCAGACGCATGAGCTGAAAAAAAGTTTCTTGTTGAACTCAGCTCCTGGATTTGTGGTGCTCTTTACTGCGGCAGAGGCTGACTTGCAAAGGCAGCCACAGACCGTTCTGGACCATTCTGGAAGGGGCCGCCTCCTCTGTCTGCACTCTCGATCCTGCAGACTCTAGTGTTTTTAGGTATTAAAACCCCAGGTGCTCGGCTGGAGCACAATGTCCTTCCCTCGTTAGATGACCCATGCCAATAGCTTCTTGGGGCTCCACGCCATCCTTCTGGTGTCTGCGACCCCTCAGTCAGCACACGGAAGCTACAAGGGCCCCGGGACAAGGCTGGCCTGGGCAGACAGAGCACAGGGAGGGGGTCTGGGGACGAGTGTCGGCTGCAGCTTGTTCTCTCAGTTTGGGGACTGGTCTGTATAACCCGGGGAGTCTGAGGAGCTTCTTTCAAAGGGTCAAGGCTGATACACATCACAACATCCTGCTGCAATGGAGGAGAATCACAGACCCCTGCGGCGGCACCTGGACACTCAGAAATGTGGCCTGAGCCTCAGGCTACAGCAGCGCCCCAGCTCTCCAGAAGACTAAGATCGGGAGCGGGAATCTGTGAATTCCCCCACATCGAGCCTCGAGGAGCATGTAGCATGGCGGCCGGCATGTAAGGCGGTGTGCAGCAAATGCGAATTTCACGCCTGCCTGCCCTGCTCTCATTGCTTACTTCTCACCCTACGGCCTGAAGTGCTGCTTCACGGTGGTTTCCACGGTCTGTGCCTGAAGGTTCACTGGAATTTTGTTCTGTGACAGAGCGCGTTTATCCATTCCAGGCCTTTATGGAGCGCCACGGAATGCCAGGTGGCCAGGTCTGGTGGACGAGAGCTGGGTAGGCGGAGGCTCGCCTTACAATGAGGGTCCTGCTGTGAGGAAGGTGTCCGCCATGAGCCCCATGGAAACCAGGAGCCATCAGCAATCCAGGGACTCGGGGGGCTCCCGAGGCATGACAGCGGGGACGGCCAGAGACAGCCACGTAAGGCTGTGTGTCCAGATGGTGAAGGTCTCCCTACCACGTTGACAAATTTGGTCTCCATCCATCCCTCACAGAGCCAGCGTGTCTATATGAGGGAGCGATTGAGAAGATGGATTTTTGGGGGTCTTTACCCACAAAGGGACTTTTGCTTCCACTGCCCTGGGCCTCCGGTCACAAGGGAGCAGGGACTGATCATGTCTTCTGGGGAGAAGCCTCTGCCGGATGCTGGGACGCAGTGCGAGGCTGCTGTGGAGGCAGAGGGAGTGTGAGCTGAGGGCAGGACAAGTTCACCCGGGCATGGGGGAGGGGACTTGAGGGAAGCGGGGGGGCCCTGGGCCAGACAGGGGACTGGCCCACAGCAGGTCTATTTGCTATAGTCTCTTCTCTGAGAAGCTTCTTCCCAGTGAGTTTGGTGGGAAAAATACTTCTCCAAATACAAAGCGAGAATGATCATAGATCCACATTGTTGGAGCTGAAAGAGGTGTTCGGAGTGAGGCCCCGGCTGAGAGGGAGCAGGGAAACCACCCGGGGTGTCCCACTGACTTTCTGCAGAACCCACGAGGTGGGGGACTGGGTCGGATGTCCCCAGGGCTCCCCACAATCTTGTCCCCACGTCCCCACACCTCCCTTCTGTGGGGTTTCTCCTCGCAGGCTGCCAGTGATCACCTATTACACATTCAATAATGGGACCAACATCTTCACCCTCAGAAGATCGGCTTATTCATGTAGTCTCCTTATTATGAAAAACCCTCTGCAGGTCTTAAATTGATCACCTAGTTCTAATAGATCATGAGCTCCCTGAACCAATAGAGATGTTATTTGTGACTATCAATAATTATTTTCTTATTAGTGTAATTAAAGATCTCATTCTCTCCTATCTAGTAGCTAGGAGAAGTAAATCTTCCAATTATCTTCACTTTTGAGCTCTTTTTTTTCCTTCAAAATATCTCTAATTATCACTCTTGCTACAAGTATAATCAACTTGCATAAATGAGATTCTATTCTTAGCTTTGGTTTAGCTATCCCCCATCTTTTTTCTAGCACTTTGTATGTTATGGTGACAAATCCTAAGCTAACACATCTATTCCACACACAACCCAAACTGAAAGGACCAAACTAAAATCATATACTTACAGAATTTGACTGAGAAGAGTCTAAACACAGAGAAGAACAAAGGTGAGCTATCGTGCCCTACGCCGGAGCCCCGCTCCCCTGCCCGGCTACGACCAGCGTCATGCTAACTCTCCGGCCTCAGCCGTGATCCCAGTGACCGTCCTGCTGGGGAAGCTGGAGCTCACCATCTGCGCGTGCCATGTTCCCCCGGCGCCTACTGCGTGCTGGGCTCCGTCTCACTCACAGAGCTCACGAGAGAACACTCCTGTCCAAACCCATGCTGAGTGCTAAGACTCACGGAGGAGTCTGGGGCAGGCTTTTGGGTGGGGCCAAGTGGGGTGGGAGGCGTCCAGATGGGGACCCGCCCTTCGGGAGAGCAGGCCAGCCAGCGCTCTGGGCCCCCCGCCACGCTCACAGAGGCCACTGAGAACTGCTTAAGGCTGCGGAGTCCGTGGCTCCAGCAACAGTGTTTGGTTCGATCTGCAGAAGCAGACGCCAGCCGCGCGCCCCGGGAAATCCTTCCTCTTACACGTTTCAGACCACTGCTGGGGATGTAGTGTGGCCCGGACCCGTCTGAAGGACGCCGGCCAACCTTCCCAGGAGAACCGATAGCCCTCGGCTGTTGGCACCTGCTACAGCCTCTGGGAGTTCTGCCGTCTCATCGTCCTGCAAAGGGGACACCTTCATGTCGGCTTTATGCTCCAGGCTGCTGGTGGTGCAAGGCTGGAGGGTGGCCGGGATCACAGCCACCCTCAACCGCGCTGCTGAGCCACGGGCCCGGCCTACCGGCTGCTTCCGTCCTGATGGGCGTTCTCGGCTGTCGCGGGAGGCCGACGAGCATCAGTCCCCCTGAGGGTGCAGCCACGCCGCCTTTAATTAGGGGCCGCCTTGAGTCATTGGACCCACCGGCTACTTCGGCCTGGAGGAGGGGCACAGCATCAATTACGTCTCAAAAAGGATTTTTGTAGCTGGAAGGCATTTGCCACCACTTAAGCGGCTGTTCTTAAATTAGGCTCTCCAGCAGATGAGTTCATTCAGCTATTTGGGGGCACTCAGCTTGGTGACTTCATCCATTTGCACTTCCTCAAGTTTGCTGTTACATAAGGACTCAGCTGTCTCTACCCTAAACTGTGTCTCAGTCCTGCCCAGTGTTGGAAGGTGGGTTTCTGCCTGGAAGCCCCAGGGCTCTGGCCGAGGACCCCCAACTCATCCTTTGCCCAAGCCAGGAGTCCAGTTTCCATGGCGACCGTCTCCGCAGGCAGCCCTGAGTTCTCGCCTCCGTCACCTCGTCCCTGCAGCGTCCCTGCAGTGGGAAGAGTAGCATTCCTGGGGGCCTCTCTCCCGCCCGCACCAGCGGGTGATGCGGCTGCACCCCGGGTGGGCTTCCTGGGGCTTCGGCCCCGAGCACCGTGCACCAGACGACCCGACAACAGACATTTACCTATGCACAGTGCCCCAGGTCAGGAGTCTGGGGTCCAGGTGTCCGTGGTGGGCTCCTCCTGAGGCCCAGAGGGAGGATCTGCTCTCAGCTACCTCCTGGGTAGGCTGGTGGCCTCTCATTGTCTGTCTCTGTGCCACATCTCCCTTCCGTATACGGACACTGTCATGTGGGATCAGGCCCATCCTGACGGCCTCATCTTAACTGACCACACATGCATCGTCTCCAAATCAGGCCGTGCTCGGAGGTGTGAGGGGTTAGGGCTCAGGCACATGGATCTGGGAGACACACGTCCCCCATGGCGGACCCCAGCACTGAGCACAAAATGTAGGCAGGGTGGACGTCCAGACAGAGGCTGGGGAGCCGGCTCAGGGATCCAGGAAGCAGCCTCACCGTGCCCGTGGCCATGCTTTGAACTTAGAGGACCTCCACCCTTCCTGAGGGGGCACTCACACGTGTCAGCCCCGCAGTTCCCCTGCTGAGTGCTGGACCCGGGCAGGATGCTGCTCACCTGCATTTTCACCCGGTCCCACAGGGCATGTCCCACTGAACTTACTCCCTCTCTCTCTGCCATCTCCCTGGCATCCTGGGCTCTCCCTCCACAGCTGGCCTCTCTGTTCTCCGCATTCACCAGCCTGCTGGGACTCGCCCCGGGCTTCCCTCTCTGTGTCTGCCTCTGTGTCTGTCCCTCCATCTCTCTGTGTCTGCCTCTGTGTCTGTCCCTCCATCTCTCTGTCTCTGTCTCTGTGTCTGTCCCTCCATCTCTCCTGGTCTTTCTCACATTCATGCAGTCACCAGATCCTGGGAGCCCACACTCCGACTCCTTTGCACCCCCTTGTCCTTCGCTATCTCCCACTGGGTTTCTGTGGTGGTAGGTCCTGTCCCTGCCCTCGCCTATCTTGCTCCCTGATGCATCCTCACCCAGTGCCCAGACTGAGCTAAAATGCATGTCTGCACATCTTTCTTTTTTGCTTGTGCTCCTCCTGAGTCCCTGCCATCAGGCCCTCTCCTCACCCGCTGGCCCCAAGACCTCTAGGGTCTGTGGCCCCGGCCTGCCCACACCCCCAGCCTGCAGGCAGTGCGTCTCCTGCCTCCTCTCCCTGCCGCCCGCCCCATGCTCCCCCGGGAGCCCAGCTTCGGCTTGTTTTACCCACTTGCTGCTTGATGTCCAGGGGGACTGTGGGCTCCTTGAGGGCAAGCACAGACCCTGTTGGGCTTGTGCCCCCAGACTGATCTCAACCCCAGGGCAGAGCAAGACCCAGGCACTTCTTGAAAGCGACTCCTGACACTCTCCAGCAGGACCGAACCCAAGTGCGGCCTGCTTCTTCTCCAGCTCGTGGCTGAGCGCCCAGCCCAGCACAACACGGCGCCCCAAAGAAACTCAAGCACAATGCCAAGAATCGGAAAAGGGCAGTTTGGGTCTATTTCTACCGCATGGAAGTTCTGTCGAGGATGCGGTGAGGGTAGAAAGCTCCCGCGACACCCAGCCAGACGCCCGCTGGCTTTGGAGACAAGCGCCCTGGGCAGCGGTTCGGGCTCGGTGACCCCGTCTGACCTTCGGGAGAATGTTTTCTCTGCCTCAGGCTGTGCATTTGCAAACTGGGGACGACGCCAAGAGCAGCCTCGTGGTGCTACTACGAGGAGCAAGCGGGGAGCGTGCCGAGCCCTCGGGACCAGCCCCACACTCCTCTCAGCAGCTGCTCCGGGAGGAGGCGCTCGCAGCACCGGGGCGAGGGCTCTGGGGTCCACGGCTCCCTGCACACTCGCGGAGTGGGAGACCGTGCGTGATGCCGACTCGGCCTCCTCGTGCCACGTCTCCCTCGGTTTATGAACAACTGCCTCTCCGAACGCTCGGGGAGGGCTTTGCCCCGGTTTGTTCCCGAGCCCTACTCAAAGGCGCTGCTCCGTGTGGGACCACGGAACTCGGGCCACCGGCTCCCACCCACAGTTTCCTCCGGGCAAATTACTGGTTTTTGTTTTGTTTTGTGTCTCGAGATGAATTTGTAAGTTTCCTTTTTGTTAGAAGATGAACACGATGCTCCTGGGCAAGCTTTCTGTTTTGCCTTTGCTACCAGGAGACCCAACGCCCCGCTGTGGAAAAAGCTCGCGTCACTTCCCCCCAACTGGGGTGCCGCTTCCAAGGTCCGCGTCCTGGTGGTGGGTCTGTCCTGTCCCCCGGGAAGTGTAAGAACAGAATGACTTGGGCTCACACGCTACATTGGCCCTGTCTGTCCCAGGACGATGTTTGTTTCCAGCCCCCACTCCAATGCTCTAATCTCAAACCTGTGCAAGTTTCTTCTGACTTTTATCAGACTCAACAGAACCGGACAATCCTTTGTAAATACGAAACTGGCTTAGTATGTTTCGCCTTCACAATGCAACGTTTAAAAAAAAAATCGGTAAGATCCAGAGCTTAGACATTTAAATCCTATGCAAATAATTATGGCGAATGTTTGAATCAGAAAAATGCGCTTTGAGTTGGGCTGGCCTCTCCTTTCAGTATTGCCTTTTATTTGAAAATAGGCAAACAGAAAAGGAATTGTATCTATTTGCTTTTTCTGTTGAATATTTTAATGGTTTGTTCTGTCTGAGAAAACCTGATGTTTAGCTAAAGTTGACAGAAACCACAAGTGGACGTGTCAAAACAAGCCAGAGAAAGTTACTTTTGATGTGTTTTATTGAGATATCCGTGGTACTTTCCAATTATTTTATGCCAAGAAAGGTAGTTCTTCACAAAAAATGATTTCTTTTGAAAACCACAAGTGTAACTTGTCAAACGTGAAGCATCATTTAAATCTATCCGAGGGAAGGTCCTGAGGCGGGCGGCACTGCTCCCAGCAGGAAGAAGCAAGCCAGGGACCGCACGGACTGGGATGAGGTGCGTGCGGCTGTCTCTCCCGCACGCGGAGCGGACGCGCAAGGTGCAGCCTCTTGGGCATGTGGAGAGGAATTCGCAGCAATGTGCACCACCAGCAGACCGGCTCCCTGGAGGAACCAGCCCTGCTCTCAGGTTCTCAGGCGCCCAGCCCTGCGCCAGGGAGCCCCCCCTGCATCCGTTCTGAGAGTGGAGCCCTGCATCCAGCCTGGGAGGTGGCCTGAGGACCGGAAGGCCCAGCATGTGGCAGTCCGCTGGCCCTGGTACTCAAGGCACTGAGCCTCCCAGAATCGGTTCCTCTTCTCCCTCGGGGACAAGCAGGTCCCCGGGGCGAAGTGAGCTGTAAATGAGGCAACACACACAGAGCACACAAGGCCATCAGTGCAAATGCACTTTCCACCCGGATGCCATGGACTGGCCGGTTCCCGGCTCCGAGAGAGGCCTGGTCTCCACTCTTGCCCTGTCCTCTGCCGGCGAGCCAGGCCCCGGCCCCTCGGAGGGAATCCTGTGTAGACACATCGACTGCACACACACGAAATATGTACTTTCCTAGGCACTAGGGTTTTCAAAGGTGACTTCAGAAACAGTCCGCAAATACAAAGACAATGGGGAAGGAGGTGTTTTCAGATTAGACAGAAACCACATGAAAGTTGCCCCGGGAGTTGGGACGAGGTTTGAACTTGACTCAGCAGTGGGCGGGGGCTGATCCGCGAGGGAGAGCCGGATCTGAGGGCAGCCAGGAAGGGCGGCTGCCAGAGGCAGAGCCCGGAAGCCCCCGCCCCCCACCAGGGCCGGTCCCCCCTGGGACAGTGGGAACACGGGGTCTCTGTGGCCCCAGGCAGGTCTCGCTGCAAGGGGCTTCAAGGGCTCAGGGGGCATCGCCCTAGAAACCACACCCGGGAGCGGGGGGCAGGCCCAGAGGGTAACGCCGCGCCCAGCTCACGGGTGAGTCTGGCTTTGCCCTCGGGCTTCCACAGCGGGCACCTGAATCCTGCCCCTCACTGTTCTTGACAAGAGGGGGTGAGGTGATGGACGTAGGGGAAATGGTCTAAGCAAACACGTCACGAAAGCACAGGACTGAGCAGGGAGCACCCAAACCGGGGGTGCCCGTGGTGGGCGTCCAGCACGTGAGCACGCTGAGTCCGCACGCCGGCCCTAGGTCGGGGGTGGTGGGCTGGGTCTTACACACTTGACTCAGGCTGTGGGAACACGTGCGGTTGCTTTGTTTTCTACGTGAGGTCCAGACGGTAGCGGAAGCCCGGTGATGGTCTGTCCGTCCCCCGTGAGACATCTGTGTGCACCTGCTCCATCAGGTATGAAACGGAAGTCCCATGGGCCTCTCTGACCCCTTCCTTCATGCTGCTAATGCCCCCAAGGTCCTGCTCTCGGCTTGGGCCATTGCTGTCCGTCCGGCTGAGCCCACCGAGTGTGGCATCAACCCTGACGCTTCCTATCTCTTCTTGTCCTATCTGCTAGACTTCAAAATGGAACAGACTCTGCCTCCAGTGCCTTCCATGCTCGGGCTTTAACACGGTTCCTGCTTCTCTCAGCTTCTCCATGTGGCCACCCACTGGCTCTATTCACAGCACTGCAAGAGCCTAGGATGGTGCTAACCCCCCATTTCTCTTGGGGACCGTGGATGGGGACCCGGCTCACTCTGTCCCCTCCCTCCTCCTGCCTCTAACCTCCCCCCTGCCCTGCACCTGGGGCCCCGCACACTGTCCCACATAAAAGTATGGCGAGTGGCCTTGGCCACCCAGCCCTGGATGGCCATCCAGCTCGGCGAGCTCTCCAGGAGGGCCTTGGCCCCAAAGGCAGCGTCGGGTGCTACCCCTGCATGGTGATGCTGGTGCTGGCCAGGTTCACGCCATTCCTTACAGCATGGCTGCCCAAGCTTTTTCCAGGCCATGGCACATGGGGACATGAAGGTATCTGTGCCACGGGATGGAGTAAATAGCGAGGTCACTTCTGCAGAGACCCTGGGACAGCCCGTCCCCTCATTCCTAGCGCCCCGAGTGCCAGGGCAAACTGGTACATGCTGACACACTCCCGGGGTCCTCCTTCCGTCCGAGCAGGGGTGGGGGGCTTTCTCTTAGTGGGGGTGATCTGTGGAGGAACCCCGGCCACGTGTCACCGTGGAAGCACTGCAGGCGCCAGGCCCGACGGCGGAGAGCTGGATGCACGGCGCTTGTCTGGACTTCCCCTCTCCCCGGGCAGGGGGTCGTGGGGCTCGGGCAGCCGGACCAGCTCTCCGTTCCATCAGAACGAGGAGGGGGACCCTTGGCCCCGCACTCCACCATCTCCGCCCTCTCTTCCTCCTCGGTCTGTGTCTCTGGTTTCCTTCTGTCCAGCAGGAGACGATCTGTCACCCTCTGGCTTCCCCGAGAGGCTAGGATCCCTGCGGCAGCTCCCTGCACCCCTCCGCCCGCGTTTCTCTCTGTGACTTCCCGAGGAGGGGCAGCTCAGCCGGGTGACTCTCAGAGCCGGCTCTCAGCCTTTCCAGGGAAAGCTGTCATAATGGATTAAGGGCTCTGTCTTCTTTCACACAATCATTTATTAAAATGCTTTTTTGCCTAAATTACACCATGCCTTTTGCCAAGAGGGGCTCTCACCTGGCACCCTGGTATTTGCTGCTAGTCCTGCGGCCTGTGCCCTGCCCTGTGGCTCCCCGAGGGCGGGTGGCTCCCGTCCTGCCGGCGGCGGGCGCAAGTCTCCCCACGGCCAGTTCCATGCATGCAGGGCCGCTCGGACGACCGGGTCTTCTCTCAGAGGGAGCACACCCAGCAGCCCATCCTGCTGGCCTGCGTGTATGTGAGCCTGGAGTTCACTGGTTAAAATGGGCGCCATTATTTGCAGAGGTCAGGGTGAGGCCCCCTGGGGGTAGCAGGGAGCCCCATCTGCAGTCAAACAAGGACACGAATCAAGTCGGAGCCTGATGGTGTGCGGCATGTGGGCTGCATTCCCAGCTCTGAGGCTGTGGAGCAGTGCAGGCGTGGGGGGCAGTGTAGGTGGGAGCCCAGAGCCGCCCCGGCTTGTCGAGAGTCCTGCTAGTGGCAGGTAGAACTTACTCAAGTCCACCCAGGGGCCATCCGAGCCCAAGAGTCATCGAGGCCCCAAGGGAAGCCCATGGGGTCAATGCGCCTTGGATAGCTTACTGAGAACATGGTCTTCCTCCCTCCTGTCTGTTCCTCAGCTGAGCGCCAAGGGGGGGACTTCTCCCTTGCTTCCAGAATCTTCCAGCAGTTTCCTTTTGCCTTTACCCTAGCTGGAGTCAGCTCTGTGCACAGGGGAAGGCCATGGGGGGGGGGGGCGGCGCAGGGCGATGGCCTTGGCGCCCAGGGCTGGGGTGTCCCTCTGCCTGCAGATGCGGCCATGTCCCCACCATGGATCCAGGACCATGACTCCCAAGTTCATCACGTTCACCCCCTGGCAGAAGAGAGTCTGATCCCGACCTGCCTCAGGAGCTCTGTGTATACCCACAAGACTGCATCCTGTTAAGCACCAGGCTGAACTCGGGGACCACCCTGCTCCCAGCCCTCCCCATGCACTGCCCCATCCCCAAAGAAAAGTGGGGTACCAGGGTCCCAGCTCTGCATTGCTCTAATGGCCACATTCTGGCCAAAAGTAATATTTGTTCCTTTCAGAGTTTAACCCCATTCTTGTTTCTTCATTTTCAGTAACAAATTTCCAGTGCAGAAGCCTGGGGCGCAGGAAACGGTCTGGCTCAAAATTCAGGTTAGGTTACAGAATGTTGCCCCTCTGATATCATCACTTGGAGTACTCCAGGTCAAACTCGGAGTTTGGAATTCAATGTGAGCAGGTCTCTAACCCAAACTGCGCAAATCCACCACTCTGTGTGTGCGGGCGTGCCTCGGGATGAGGACGCTGAGCGTGTGAGGCATGGTAGGGGTCGCACCCAGGGGTGAAGGTCCCCACACGTGCAGGGTCCCAGCCGGGGCTGAAAAACTTTTTGAGCTCATTGTAGGTTTGCACAAGGCTTTCAGCTGTCACACGGAGTGATGGACCGCAGGTCCCTGGGTCAGGCTTGCCCACGGGAGCACGGTGTGGGGTGCAGCATCTATCACACCCACCGCAGATCATACCTTCTTTGGGATCGTGAGTTTATCCCTCCAGGTGCTCCCGTGGATCAGTCGTCAGTGGTCTTTATTGCTGAGCAGAACTCCCCAGTGTGGCTGGACCCCGGCTTGTTTAACCATGTCCTGTTGAAGGAGGACATCCTGGTTGTTTCCAGTGTGGGGCCACTACAAATCAAGCTGCTACGAACACTTCTGTGCAGGTTTATATGTGAACAGCATGCATATGGTTTTAAGGACTAAAATGCTACGTAAATCCCTAAGTAAGTCATGGTCAGTACAGTGACAAGCCCATGCTGAACCAGTATGGCAGAGGGGGAAAGCCACGGTTCTTTGGGATCCCACAGACCTGGGTTTGAGTCTCAGCTCTGCTATTTGCTGGCTGTGCAATCTGGGACAAGGAGCCAACAACACGGAGCCTCGGTCTCCTCTTCTGCAAAACGGGGCAGTAACGCTCGTCCTTTGCTGCCGCTTGTTACGGTTCACTGAGCTGATCTGTGCCAGCACTTTGCGCGGGGTCCTCGGCCAGCGCCAGCACCAGTATTACCCCCTGCGAGGCCCTAGACGCTGCGGGGTGGGAGGGTGACGCCCCATCTGCCCCAGGCACCTCTGGTCTTGCCCATGCCCACGTTGACTTCCCACCCCCGGTGGCTCGCTGCAGCAGCAAGCCGCCCCCGCCCCCCTCACGCCTCTCAGATGACCTCCTGCTAAAGACTCCTGCACTTAGAAACGTGTTCTTACTCATTTTGTGAATATTCTTATCAAAAAGCATCACCCATTCAACTTTACTTTAGGAGAAGGATTATTTCCTTTTTCTTCCTAAAGCAAAGACACCTCCTTGCCAAGGTAGGGACGTTTTTATTGGTTCATTCCAGCCCAAATAGATCATTGAGATTTATAAGAAGCACGCCCAGTGCCAAACCCTTCGGGCACGTGTACCAAACAAGGGGTCAGGATCAGCATCAAACCTTTCCCAGAACTCCGCTCTCGGTGCCCAACCTCCCCACGCGCGGGAGAGGAGGGGTCCTGCTGCTGAGGCTGTGAGGGGCCAAGTGCCCACCGGAGCCTGCAGACTGTGGGGAGGGAGCATGGGCGAGTGGTTTCTAGGGAACCGGGATGCGCCGGCTCTGCACAGAGTTGGCCCTATTGATTCGTTCTCTCCAGGGCTGCTCCCGGAACGTAGCCTTTCCTGTGTCCTGGAAAGGGTCTCAGGGCCTCTGGCCGGAGCAGCACCCCACGGGCGGGGTCGCACCAGTGACTGTGAGGCCAGGCCAGTCTCTCTGCTCTTCTTGAAGAAGATTCTGAAACCAAAAATGCCATTGGCCAAATGGAGCTTTTTGTTCCAAAGGATGAATTTGCTAGGGAACTGGGGAGAAGTCAGGTGTCTTTAGCTGCCCCCCAGTACTTTCCAGTTTCAGGATCTTTCTATAGTAATGTTGGCAAAACGCGACAGCAACTAGTTTCAGCGCGATCGCGTGGGGAAGGGGTAGCAACTTCTGCCCCAGCACAGACTAGCGGCCGCAAAGTCAAGGGCCAGCCCAGCTCCACGCAGAGGGGAGGGGCGGTCAGCAGGCGGGACGCTGCCGTCCGTGAGGCAACCAGACAGCCGGGCAGGGGCGGGGGCCGCAGGGTGCGCACCCATGCTCATCCACCTTTATCAGCTCTCCGTTGGGGAAGACTGCAAAAACGGTTGCTTGCACACCTTACGCTGGCCTCTCGGGCGAGTCTGACACAGGCCCTGAGAAGCCGTTTCCTGCAGCCCCTTCGTGTGGCAGATGGAGAATCTTCCAGCCCCTCCCGGCTGCTTGCTGCCCTCAACGCTCATGGTTGTTGTTCTTTGGAAACTAGAAGCAAACAGGTTTGCAGGCTGAGCGAAGGAACGCCGAGGGGCAGTGCCCACCGGGGACCCAGGACTCTGTGTTGCATCCTCCAGGCTCCCGGTGTGAGAAGCGGCTCCGCGCGAAGCGTGGCTGCGTTATTTATGCAACTGCCTTGGCAAGACTGTCTTCCTTGGCAGCCTGGTGACAGAGCACAGCTCGGCGCCAGGAAAGCCTGTGAGCCGCGCGCACAAATCTGAGGTTCAGCCTGCTTCCCGGGGCCCTGGTCCCCACTGGTCACACCACTCTAACAGTGCCCCGAACGCTGGCCTCTCAGGGTCACGGGTGCCGCCGTCCCCTCCGTGTCCTGGGTTCCTCTTCCCTAACGAGGGACCGGAGGAGCTGCTCCCGCACCCCTTGTACTCTGCGCTGCCCACGAGGACCATTCGGGGGGCAGGAAAGGTGGACGGGGCTGGCGGGCCAGCTGGTCCACCAGCCAGGACAAGCACAGCATGAGCACCTGTCATCTGCGCCCGCCCCGCGGTGCTCTGCGGCTCCGGGAAGCTGGATCGGTTGTCCCTGTTTGACAACCAAGGAAACCGAGGCAGGACAGTTAAGTAACCTGCCAAGTCAGGGAGGCAGCGTGGTATCAGCAGCTGGGAGCGTCCCACGCCCGTGAGCGACGGTGGCTTCGTCTTGTGGTGTTGGTTTAAGGCGTGTGGCTGGACACCGAGCACAGGCGGTGAGCAAGGGTGTTTCCGAGCCACCATCGACGAGACCGTCCCAGACAGACACGCCATTGTTGGACGGACGGGGTGCGGTGTCCACCTGCGAAGCACAGAGCCCTTCAGGAGTCCTCCCGCGGCCGGGGAGGCAGCCCCCACCTCCCCGCGCCAACTCAGCTTCCAAAGGAGCTACGGTCCGGCCAAGCTGCACTCTGACCTGGCTTCTGTCAGGGTGATTGAGGACCCCAAAGAGTTTTTGTTTATTATATTGGAAATGAAAACTGAAAAAAAAATTAAAAACACTTATTGATTCATTTAAAAATAAGAATAATAACAAGTTTTATAGTTTTAGATTTTACGGTTATGTGTAGGATCCATTTTGAGCTAATTTTTGTATCTGGTAGGCAGGGGTTTATGTTCCTTTTTTTTTTTGCATGTGGTTGCCCCATAGCCCCAGCACCATGGGTTGGAAAGACTACTCATTCTCTGTGGAATTGTCTCGGGATTCCTGTTGAAAATTTCTTGACCATAGATGTGAGGGTTTATTACACTCAATTCACTTTCGTTGATCTACTATATGCATTATACCAGTACTGCACTCCCTTGGTTACTGCAGCTTTGTAGTAGGGTTCCAGTCAGGAAGTGTGAATTTTCCAACTTCATTTTTTTTCAAGGCTGTCTAGACTATTATGGGTCTTTTTTCATCTCCATATGAATTTCAGGATCAGCACATCAATTTCTGTAGGAAAAAGGCATCTGCGATACTTACAGGAATTGTGTTGAATCTGCACATCAATTTGGGGGATTGTTGCCATCTTAACAAAATTAGGTCTTCCAATCAATGCCATGGATGACTTTTCATTTTTTAGGTCCTTAATTTCTCTTAACAATGTTTTATAGTTTGGAGGGTATAAGTTCTGTACTTCTTGTGTTAAATTTATTTCTAAGTATTTTATTCTAGGTAATGATATAAATGGAATTGTTTTCCTGATTTTATTTTCAGATTGTTCATTGCCAGTGTATACAAATACAATAGATTTTTGTATATTGATTTTGTATCCTACAACCTTGCTACACTAGTTTACTTTTACTTATTTTTATTTTTTTAACAATAAAAAATGTAATTAGTGTTTAAGACAATGGAGAAAGAAGTTTCAAAAACCATTGCATATGTTAATTGCCAAGTTAATTATCTATATAAGTGCTATTGACATTTTTTATTACTTTCAATACTTTCTTTAGTAGAATCATTAAGATTTTCTGTATACAAGGTCACGTCATCTGTAAAAAGAGAGAGTTCCTTTCCAAATTATTCTAAAAGGAGAGTTCCAATCCTTTTCTCCCTCCCTCCCTCCCTTCCTTCCTTCCTTCCTTCACCTGTAGTTTTGTTTTCTGTGATTTCTTTTTCTGGTTTGGTGTTAGGGTGATATTGGTCACATAGAATAAATTTTTGAAATAAACTTTGAAACAATATTTTTGGAATAGTTTGTGAATAATTGATATGAATTCTTTAAGAAATATTCAGTAGAATTCACTAGTGAAGCCATCTGGTCCTGGATTTTTTTTTTTTTTTTTTTTTTTAGATAGAGTGCAGGCTCTGCGCCCAGGATGGAGCCCAACGCAGGGCTCAATCTCATAATCCTGAGATCATGACCTGAGCAGAAATCAAGAGTTGGACACTTAACCAAATAAGCCACCCATGTGCCCCTGGTCCTGGACTTTTCTTTGCTGGATGTTTTAAAATTACTAATGATATCTCTTTATTTGTTATAGGTCTATTCAGATTTTTTTGTTTCTTCTTGAGGAAGTTCTGATAGTTTGGATCTTTCTAGCAATTTGTCCACTCTGTTTAAATTATCTAATTTGAGACAAACCATGAGAGACAATGGACTCTGAGAAACAAACTGAGGGTTCTAGAGGGGAGGGGGGTGGGTGGATGGGTTAGCCCAGTGATGGGTATTAAGGAGGGCACGTATTGAATGGAGCACTGGGTGTTATATGCAAACAATGAATCATGGAACACTACATCAAAAACTAATGATGTAATGTATGGTGATTAACATAACATAATAAAATAAAATTAAAAAAATAAATTATCTAATTTGTTCACATGTAGTTGTTCATAGCACTATCTTTTTTTTAAGATTTTATTTATTTGAGAGAGAGAGAGAGAGAGACAGCAGGAGCGAGGGGGGAGGGGCAGAGGGAGAGGGAGAAGTGGGATCCCCACTGAGCAGGGAGCCCAATATGGGGCTCTACCCTAGACCCTGGGATCATGAACTGAGCTGACGGCAGACGCTTAACTGACTGAGCCCCCCAGGTTCCCCTTATAGCACTATCTTATAATACTTTTTATTTCCACAAGATTGGTAGAGAGGTCCCTCTTTCACTACTCATTTTAATGATTTGAGTCTCCTAGCCAAAAGTTTGTCATTTTTATTGATCCTTACAAAGAATTAACTTTTGTTTTCCTAATTTTCTCTACTGTTTTTCTATTCTTTATTTAATTTATTTCTGATCTATCTTTATTATTTCCTTCCTTATTTGCTTTAGGTTTAGTTTTCTCCTCTTTTTCTAGTGTCCTATCATGGAAATGTAGGTTATCATTGATATCTTCTTTTTTTTTAAATATAGGTAGTTACAGCTATAAATTTCCCTCTATGTACTGCTTTAGCTGCATCCCATAAATTTTGGTATGTTATGTTTTTTACTTTCAGTCACATCGAAGTATTTTCTAATTTCCCTTGGGATTTTTTATTTTGCTCATTTGTGCCTTAGAATATGTTATTTAATATCCACATAATTTTAAATTTACCAAATTTCTTTGTGTTACTGATTTTTAATCTCATTCCCTTGATGTTGCAGAATATACTTCATATGATTTATATCCTTTAACATTTTTTTGGGCTTGCTTTATGTTCTTGCACATCATCCATCTTGGAGAATGTGCCATGTGTACCTGACAAGGATGTGTATTCTGTTGTTGTTGCACACCTCTTGGACACCTGTTAGGGCTGCTTGAGTTACAGTGCTGTTCAAGTCTTCTATTCACCTGTTGATCTGCCTTGTTGTTCTGTCCATTCTTAAAAGTGGATTATCAAAGTTTCCAACTATTGTGGAATTTTCTATTTCTTGCTTCCATTCTGTTAGTTTTTGTTTCATGTGTTCTTGGGCTCTGTTGTTAGGTGCATACACGCTGATAATTCTTATACTTCCAGATGGATTGACCCTTTCATCATTACAAAATGTCCCTTTTTATGTCTAGTCACATTTTAAAATATTAATTTATTTGACCTGATGTTAGTAAAGCTGCCCCCAGATTTTGCAATTATGGCTTGCATAGTGTATATTTTTCTATCCTTTTACTTTTAACCTATTTGAATCTTTGAATCTATATGCATGTCTTGTAGGAAGAATAGTTAGTTAGATCTTTGTTTTTTAATCCACTTTAACAATCTGTCTTGATTATATTATTAATCCTTTTACAGTTAGTGTTAGTATTGATATGGTTAGATTTATGTCTACCATCTAATTTTTTTCTATACGCCTGTGTCCTTTTTGTTCCTCTATTTCTCCTTTAGTGCTTTCTTTTGCTCTAAGTGCTATTTTCTAATATAACATTGTAATTTCTGTAATGATTCTCACCATATATATTTTTTTGTCTATAAGAGACTCATTTGATTTTATTTGTATTATTTATTTTTTTAATTTTATTTTATTTAAATTCAATTAATTAACATATAGTATATAATTAGTTTCATAAGTAAAGTTCAGTTATTCATCAGTTGCATATAACACCCATATATTTTTAAATTATTTTCTTAGTGGTAGCTGTAGGGTTCACAGTATACATCTTAAGTTAGAATCAACCTCAGATTTATATGAAAAATTCAGGGAGATATTGAGATGTTACACCTACATAGCCCCCCCCCCATTATACATATTGCATCTATAGATGTTACAAACCTAACAGTACGTTGTTATAATTATTACTTTATATAATTGTATATCTTTTTTAAAAAGCTGGTAGAAGAAAGGAGAGCAAATATATATTTTTGATGTTCATTATATTAATCTTCTTATCATTTCTTGTTCTCTTAATTTATTCCTGCAGATTCAAGTTACCATCTGGTGTTATTTTCTTACTTTAATATAGCTTTACTACCACTCACCTCCTGTGTGTATTGTCAAATATATTACATAGTTATGTCACAGTCCCAACAATATGATTATATCATATTATTTTATATAATTGCTTTTTAAATTGGCTAAGAGAAGAAAGGAGAAGATATATGTAATTATACTGTCTTTTATAATTACTTACATAATTACCTTTACCAGCACTCTTGTGTGTGTGTGAATTCAAATTACCATCTGGTGTCACTTGCTTCCAGTCTGAAGAACTTCTTTTAGCATTTTTTGTAAGGTGGGTCTACTAGCAACAAATCCATCTGTTTTTGTTTATCTGGAAATGTCTATTTCACCTTCCTTTTTTCAGAGATAGTCTTTCTAGATATAAGAGCCTTGCTTGATAGCTTTTTTCTTTCAGCACCTTGAATATGCCATCCACTGCCTTGTGGCCTCCATTGTTTCTAATGAGAAGTTAGCTGTAAATCTTACTAGCGTTCCCTTGTAAGTGACAGGTCATTTCTCTCTTGCTGATTTCAAGATTTTCTTTGCCTTTCAACATTTTTATTATGATGCATCTGTTTGTGGCTCTCTTTGCATGTATCCTACTTGAAATTGATGAATTTCTTAGATGTATAAATTAATATTTTCCATTGATTTGGGGAAGTTTTCAGCCACTATTTCTTTGAATATTTTTTCTGCTCCCTGGTGTCACTTCTCTCCTTCTGGTGTCCCCATTATGTACATGTTGGTGTGCTCTGTGTATTCCACATTTCTCTAAGGCTCTGTTAATCTTTTCTCTTTAGATTGCATACATGTCTATCAATCTTCCTTAAAGTTCACTGATTCTTTCTTCCGCCAGCTCAAATCTACTGTTGAACCCTTCCAGTGAATTTTTCATTGTGCTTATTATATAATTTTCCATTCCAGAATTTCCATTTGTTGTTTTTTTATCATTTCAATTTCTTTATTGAAATTCTCTACTTGATGAGACATTGTCATTATACCTTCTTTTACTTCTTTAAGCATAGTTTCTTTTAGTTCTTTGAACATAGAATAGCTGCTTTGAAGTCTTTGTTAAGTCTAACATCTGAGCCCTTTCAAAAACAGTTTCTGTTGCCTGATTTTTCTTATATATGGGTCACACTTTCCTGTTTCTTTGCATGTCTCATGATTTTTTGTTGAAAACTGGACTTATTAGGTCATATATTTTAGCAACTCTGGGTGCTGATTCTTCCATCTGCAGGGTTTGTTATTATTTGCTTGCTTATTTGTTTGGGGGCTTGACTCACAGTGTGCGACCTCTGATGTCACTCCCCAGAGGGCACGGTCTTGGGCATGTGTTCAGTCACCCTAGGATGACAGTGGTTTCAGCAGAGCCCTCTCTGACTGTCTTTTTCCCTGTTCTCTCTGTTAAGTTGTCTTCCTCTGTTGGTATCACACTCAGCTGTTAGCCTCCACTGATGCTGGCTCACTGCTCTATTGTTTTTGACAATGCCCCTGGGCATAAACGGCCACAGTCAGGTTCAATTAAACTCATGCCCCTTTGCTGAGTGAGTATTTGGGGCCTGTCTCTGAGTCTTGTTCCAGTCCCAGGAAGGCTCTTAGCGATCTCTCTCACTTGTTTTCTCTGGTAAACTATGAGCTGATCTGTAGTTCATGCTTGTATTCATGAAGCTACCAGCTTCTTCTTAATTTCTTACTACTAAAATCCCCATCACTTTTGACAACACCTGTAGGTTGATCTTCCTCATGCTCTGTTCCAAATAAAGTCAGTTTCCTTGGAAAGAGCTACAGGGCTCTCTATTCTCGAGGCCTATTTCTATCTCTGCATCCCCTCTCTGGAACTGGGGGAGGGGACAGTGGCCTGCTTCTTTTGAGTGACACCCTTGCTTTACAAGCAGGGCACTGGGCGGGGGTGTTGGCCTCTGGTGTTGGCTTGCTTCTCTTGGAATGGAATCTCTGCCCTATAAGTGTGCTGAGGTAAGGGTGACTGCGGTCCATAGTCTTGGTGTGCTGTACCTGAGCCAGAGCTTTTGAACTACAGGTGGGTCCTGGGTAGAAGAAGAGATCCCAAACCTCTCAGCTGCTCTTGCCTGGGATCCAGCTTCTGCAACACACAGCCGAGAGAAATAAGAAATGCTGGTAGCTTGGCCCACCCAGGGAATAACTACAGCCCTAACCTGACTTCTGGAATATATATGGAATATATATGTGTATTTGGCCAATATATACATAGGGCCAAATGTTACATTTATTGCTAGAGTGTTGTAGGTGATTAATAAATATTTCTTGAGGAAAAAATGTCAATGGATGGAATGAGAAGAAGACGAGGAGGGCTCCAGTTTGGAGTATTTTATGTGGAGGCCAGCAGATTATCTCATGGGGTGGTGTCCTGACCGAGAGGTTGGGCTGGGTGGTCTTTAAGGTCCTTTTGGATGATGAAACTTCATGACTCTAAATCCAGATGTGAAACCCATCTGAACCACACATCTAAGCAGATGACTCCATACCAGTACAACCCAGTCCTTGGCACTGAACAGAAGAGGTTCTCCTTCAGTTGCCTGCCTGTCTTGGGTTACCTGTGTGGGGTTTTTCTACCAGTGGGGGCCACGCTTATGTTTCAAAACAGCACTTGGGAAGTCATTGCAAGTCTTCCCATCTGAACTAATGCTTAATGCTGCCATGTCATGATGCATGTGATGGTGGCCCTGTGACTCCCCTCCCCGGTCGGCTCCCACAAATGCCCCTTCTTGGTTGTGCCAGCATGCTCTTCACTGAACATCTTTTGTCCTGACCTGCATCCTCCACCCCCCACAGTGATTTGTCTCTACATGCAGGGAAAGCATGAACCTGAGGAGAGGTGAGCAGCCACGATTTGTTGTGACTGGGGAGGACTCAACAAGCCTTGCTTATCCATGGTCCCCTGTGAAGTACCAAACTCTATACTCTACTAATTTCTTTGTATCAGTGCTGCCAGAAAGACATTTTTTGTTGTTGTTCACATAGCTTGTTGCTGCTAAGATTAATTCTCTGTGTAAGAAAGATGCTCTGTCTTGGTGTTAGTGAAGTGCACAAAAACTTGCAAATGTATTTTTGTATCTCAGATGTCACGTCAAAATAGACTGTAGATCCTCAAGGATCATTTCATGTGTTCTAACCGGCCTAATGAGTATAGGAAACCACAAATGAGGCTCAGCAAATAAATACATCTTCACATGGTTCTGCCTCTTTGTTCTTTCCTCGCTGCAGCCAGAAAGAACAGTGAGGAAATTCAGGCTCCTGTTTATGGCTCTGTTGTGAAATAGAATTGTTATCACCGGTTAGATCCCTTGCCTTCAGTGAAAGTATCAATATACAATAGTATTGCCCAAGACTGTTGCCCGTGATAGGATAAGCAGGGTATGTGGAATCCAAACACATGACCTTCTAGTAACAGGTACTAATGAAATAAGAGCAGCTTTCTTGAAACAAATGATCTCTGTGATTAGTAAGTGTGTCTTGGATCCTGATGAATGAATCAGCTAATTAGTCACCAGCCACCTACACTAATACAGCAAAGGTGTGAAGCGGCTTTGGGCAGGGAGGGTCACACTGGGGGAAGCTGGGTGCGGGGGACATGGGAACTTCCTGGGCTATTTTTGTAACTTTTTCTACAAATCTAAAATAATTTCAAAATGAAAAGTTTATTTAAAAAATATAACAGCTCTAAAATTATCTTAGAGGGTAAATTAAAGTTAATATAATCTCTTCTATCAGTGCACTGAGAAGTGGAACGGAATTATGTGAACTCCAGGGGGGCAGTCAGCAGTCCAGATCCTCATAGGCTCTGCTCACCGGTCATGTGGCCACGGGAAGGTCAGCTTTCCCCCTGGCCTCAGTGGTCTCATCTGGAAAGTGACATGTCGGACCTGGGGTCATCTCTGGAGTTCTCTTGGCTGGACACTGTGATTGAATGTGCAACTCAGCTATATGGGGGCGGGGGGAGGCAAAAACCTCTAAAAGGTCATCCTCTTCTGTGGAAATCCAGCTGGTTCCCTTTAAGTGGCAGCAAAAATAAGATGCTCCAAACCTGCTCAATAGCTGGGAAGAGTGCAAATTAATCCGTTTGAATTGCTAATTGGGGATTTAGTTGGCTGCACTGAGGGCTATGGGATGAAGCCTGGGTTTTGCTCTTTTCCAAAGGCAGGAAAAAGATTCTCTCTCCAGGGACCCTGATGTCCTCATATGTGAAATGCAGAAACTGACAAGAAAGCCAAGAAAGCACTTTGGCTTAGTCCTCAAAGGGTTGTATTCCGAGCCTATACCCCTGTCCTCCAGGGCCGTTCAAATGCCCCCTCACCTTCCATCCATGAGAAGAGTCTCTAATGTGGGTGTTATCTGGGTTAGAGGAGCTTGTGCTCTGACCTAGACATCAGAGTAAGGATGGAGCCATACACACGCGTGCACGTGCTCCTCCAGGCGCTGGCGGCTGCAGAGGAGCCTCGCAGGCATGGCGGGCTTCGTGGAAGAATTGTGGGTGGCTGTCAGGTGACTCAGGTGTGTTCAGGGAAGATTCTCTTCAAAACATCCACCTGTGCCAAGTGCCCGAGAAGTTCCTTGTTGCTGTTGTACTTCTATGGATAAAGGGATTAGTCTTTACTAAAATATCCTTAGGAGACAGAATTTATTAAGTTATCATTTGTCATGTACATGCTGATGTGACATGATTAGTTCCCTTTTAACATGTGGGCTAGCCAGGAAGATATTTGGATGAAGGAGGAGGAAAGAAATAGAACCTGAGCACCCTATACTCCCAGACGCAGGGGCCATGGGAGAGGAAGGATGGGGGCAGGTGCTGGAGGCAGACGTCATTTCTCAGTTCCTGAGGGTGACAGCACATTGTTGTGCCTCAGCCTTGCCTTCTGCAGAAGGGGTTCACGTTGGTATGGATCCAGATCTTTGAAATGTGAGGATGAAGGGTCTGGTGCTGGGATGTTGGGGGAAGCCCCGAGCCACCTTGTGCTCCCAGCAATTCAAGGTAGGAAAATATGAATTAAAGTAGGAAGGTACCTTTAATACGTTACAGACATTAATGATCTGATGCTTCTTTGTGATCCTCGTGGCACAGTTGAGTCTAGAACCCAGTCCTTTTGAGCCCTAGTCAGATAAAGGGACAGCAAATTAGTGAAGAATGGCACTGGGCACAATAGAGATGCTGATGAAATTGGCCATGTATCTTTCCAGACTCTGTTGGAACCCTCAGGTCCCTGTTTGTGTAGGGTTCCAGTACCTTCCTACAAAACCCCTGTGCCCTCAAGCTACCTTCTGATTATCATAAAGCCCTCCTGAACCTCTCCTCCTCAGACAGTCCTCCCAGCTAACTTCTCCTGCTCCCTGAGACTTAACCACTTATGTCTCAGTCCTTAAAAACTCAACCTCCATGCGAATGAATTTGTCTGATTCATTTAGTTTGCCATGTTTAGGGCATTACAAGCTACCTTCTTGGGATCAACATGGAACATTTTACCTTTGTGAAACATTTTACATCTTTTTTCTTGTTGGAGTTTCATAATATCTCAGTTAACCAGCCCAAATGTTGGCAGTAAAACATGGAGTAGAATTTAGGGCCCCTGAACTCCAATGCCCAAGTCTGTCGACACACCATGTGGAAAAATTAACATATTTGCATTCTATTAAGGTCCAGTGAATGATTTTACACAAGTGCCCTGGGAGAGGTTCTGGGGCTGTCAGAGCAGCCTTGAAGAGCCTGGGTCCTTGAAATCGTAGCCTGAAGTCAGCTGGCCATCCTGCCTGAACATTTGGTACTTGTTTCTGCCTCTTCATCTCAAAAACTGAACCTCCAAATGACTCCCCACCCCCACCCCCCCACTTTCTCTGTGGATTGCACATCCTGTTTTGCTCATAAGTTGTTCCCTTGTCTGTGCTTTATTTCCCCAAGGAGAATGCAAGATCCTGGACTGTAAGCAGCCTCTCTTCTTGCTGAGCACTTGCTGTGCTTCTGAGTGGCACAGAGCAGGTGCTCACCAAAACTTGTTGAGCTGAATAGGGCACAACATGCTTGCTGGATGAGTCAGATGAAGGTGTGCTCCTCCAGAATATACCACAGGGGGTACGTGATGTCCTGGGACTGACGTTTTAACAAACACAGAAATTACCCTCAAAATGGATGCTGTGTCTTTTACAGGATCCCTTGGGTAAGCCATATGCTTACCCCATGTTTTAGCAAGTGGGCAAATGCTTACTCTTGGAACGCCTCTTTTGGAATTGACTTTGGCATTTCTTTGGATTAGCCTCAATATTGGCAAATCTTCATCTTTTGAAGGTACACTTGGATTTTGGAAATGGTTAAGTCATTTGGAGCCAACTCTTATGAAAAAGGTTAATAATTAAGCAGGATGATGCCAGTTTTGAATATATAAACAAACAAAAAATTAAATGACTTTAAAGCAACTAACTGGATATTTCAGTATGCTTTATATGGTATTTCTTAAAGGAAAAATATTCAGTCAGATATGTATTTCTTGTAAGGCCAAGTGCTGTGCCTCACTGAATCACCCAAACATTAATTTGGATGTGCCTCCAAGTACTTGAGGAGGGGGGTCTTATCTTTTCACGTCTATCCTTCTCTTGGGGCATAGTGCTTGGCTCATGGTCAGTGTTTAACAAAAGATTTTGAACAAATGAATGAACGAATGACCTTGGGCATGTTATTAAAAATCAGTATTTTACACCAACATGTGTGTGTGCGTGTGCACGTGTGTGTTCTTTGTTATCTAATGCTGCATTGTCACAAAAACATAATGGCTTAAAATAGCAATCAATGTTTTTTAGCTGTCACTGTCACTCTTGGCCAGGTATTTGGGAAGGACCCGATGGGGGCATTTCTCACTTAAGATCTCTCATAGACTATCAGTCAGGTGTTGGTCAGGCCCCAGTCTCATCTGAAGGCTGGACCGGGGCTGGGTGACTCACTCCCAGGGCAGTGCCCACACATAGCTTGCAGGTTGTTGCTCAGACCCTCCTTGCATGGCCTTCTTCAAGGGGCTGGTTGAGTGTCTTTGCTGCATGTGGCTGCTTCCCCTGGTGAGCCACACAGGAGACCTAGGCAGAAGCCACAGTGCTTTTTATGACCCAGCTTTGATGGCCTCACTCCACACCTTGTATCACATTCTGTTGGTCATGCAGGGCCAGTCCTGCTTCCCAGTGGGAGGCTGGAAGCTCCCTCTCCCTCCACTCCCCCCATATATATCCACTCATTCAACACATGTTTATTTAGCCTCTACTATATGTTAAGTATTAAAGTTTGGTACTGAGGATGTAACAGTGAATCAGTCGTGACCCTGTACTCAAGGAGCTCACTGCTTGGGGGGCATCATTTGACCACAGTGTGTTAAGGGTTATGGTTGGGTACACATGAGGACCCAGAGGAAACACAGATAAGTTGATCTGGGGGTTCACCAGGACCTGAGGGACCAACATGAGTTACTTGGGCAAAGATGAAACAGAAGGTGCCGCAGGAGAAGGAACTGTCTGGGCAAGAGGCACGGAGTCATGTGTAAATATGAAGTGTTTAGGGAACTACAGGAGTTTGACCTGATCAAGCCAAGAGACACACGTAGGGAAATGGTGGGAGATGTGGTAAAGGTTAGCTGGAGCAGACCCTATGAAAGACTGAGCTGGATAGGGATAGCACAGGATCTATGTTTTGGAAAGATCACTCCATCACAGGTGGAGGGTGGATTAGAGACAAACCAAATGGAGACTGGTAGGTCTGTAACAAGAATCTAGACCAGAGCTGATGGGAGCTCAAACCAAAGCAGTGGGAGTGGCTGGGTGTTGAAGAAGGGTGGTGAACTTGAGAGGTGCTAATGGACAGACTCCCCGAGAGCAGGAATGATTGGACGTGAGGGTGAGTGGGTAGCCAGAGTCCAGATGGCAGCTAGCCTTGGTTGTAGAACTGAGTGGATCAAGATGGGGAGGTAGACTGTGCTGGCTGATGGCAAAAAGTATGATTTAAAATTCACATATACTTTGTTGTCTGTAGAGTGAGTAGTATTTTCTATTTCCACAAAACCATTTTGTTTCTATTTTTAGATAATTGCTTTTCTCAATGTTGAAGAAGTGAGTAATTTAAATAAAGATATTTACACTTTAAGGTTTTCTTAGTACTTCCAAACAGAGACATATGTGTAAATGCTAAACAGAAGTTTCAAATCAAACCTTCTTGTTTTTCCAGTGCTCATTGTTGGGGGGATTCACGAGGGTGTTTGCCTTCCATCCTACCTCAGGGGAGATTTCTGGATTCTAGACTAAATGTAAACATGTTCTTATGTCATGGGATTAGAAAATAAAAATGTGAGATACCCAGTTAAATTTGAATTTCAGGTAAATAATGAGTACTTTTTTTTTTTATAAGCATGCCCTGTGCAATATGTGGGAAAATCAAATTTAATTGGGCATTCTCAATTTTATCTGACAACCCTAGATGTGGGACATTTCTTCCAATGACTTCTGGACATTTCTTGCAACAAAAGATCACTAAAAATCCAAATGGAAATGGCAACTAGTATAGTGTTGGACATATTGCAAGTTCTTAAATAATTATTAGGAGTTTTGAGAAAATGATATCCCGTTTTTAGATAGGACAGTTCAGCTGCTTCTATCACTTGAACTCAATTACACCCTTTATGACCAATAAGAAGACACGTTGACACATTTTAAGCCCTCCCAAGGGGCCCTGCCTCATGGCAGCTTTAATACCTATAAATTATTTTTGCTCTTTCAGGCACAAGCCTGAGTAAACAGATGAGACTTGTTCTTTGCCTGAATGTCAATGAGGCTGGGGGCTCTGTTGGCTACAGCCAACCCCTAGGAAGGCAAGAGTTCTCTGTGGGAACACTCAAGTGGCAACCCCAGGATTTTTCACTTGGGCTCAAGATGTCTTAAAGGAAGTGAGGACATGAAGACCACACGGAGCCTTGTGGGTTAGAACTGGCTTCCTGAAGTGCCCTTTGAAGTATGCTAAATGCTGGAGGAGTGGGTGGTCCATTAGAAGAGCCACTAACTATGTCCTGATAGTTGGCTTAAGCTGTCCTCTGGACCCTGAAATGAGCACATTATGGTGTTCTGGCAATCGTGAAGATGGACCAGTTCACCCTCATCCTCTTGCCTGTTCCCAAATGCCAGCAGGCCCCCTTCTGAGGGATGACTGGTAGAGATTGCTTTGGAGCAGAGCGAAACAGGGAAGTTTGAGCCCATGACCTTGCCTTCCTTTCTTAAATCAATTGAAGAGAATTGTTTCAAAAGGCACAAGGTGACTGTTCCATGACCCAAACCAAATGCCCTTGCAACAGCATTTCTTGTGTTTAGACCCCTGCCACCCAGTAGTGCGATCCATGGACCAGCCTCACCTAAGAGCTTCTTAGAAATGCAGAGTCCCGGGCCCCACCTCAGACCTGCTGAATCTGACCTTGCATTTAACGAAATCTACATGAACACAGTGAAATTTGTTTAGGTTTATGTAATTGTGATTGATCGTCCTAGAGGGAGAGCCAGGGCACCTATTTCTCCACCCTCTCTGCAGTGGCCGTCCAGAATGCCACATCTGTGGGGGACTCTCGGTACCTAGGGACAGCACAGGCCCACGTGTACAAAGTCTCTGCCCTATGCAACTATGGATAATGTCTCTGGCCAATCGAGGCCCTAGCCAAGCAGGCCTAGCCATCCCAGCTGTAGTTCAAGCTCCTCGTTTTATAAATGAGAAAATGGTGGCCAAGAAGGGAAGTTACCAGCCAAAGGTCAAATAGCTCTCTGAATATTTGTCCAAAGTTCGAATAACAGTGGCAGGTCAGAGGCCAGAAACCAGGTTTTCTGACTCCCATTCCAATTTTCTTGACACTTTATCTAGAAAAACGGAAGTAACAAGAATGCTGTATCATCTTGGTGCCATCAACGGGCCTTTGACGGGGCATTGAACCAAGAACAGAGCCTCCATGGTGTGCTTCGTGTGCTATTCAGAGAAAATAAATATAACACTTTAGCCCAAAGGCTCCTGCTTAGGCCACTGTTGACTGAGCAAAGGTCCACACTTGAACGTGAAATAGCAAAGTTAGGGGAGTGTACAGGAGTTTCTACAACAGCCTTGTTCTTGAAAAGGGCATTGAAGAGTCATCTTGTGTTTGGGACAGTACAAGTGTCAACCATTCTTCCATAAAGTGGAGATGCACCTGTAAAGAGAATTAGCTGCCCATAATTTTCTGCATAAGGATGACCTTGTAGATTTGAGTTTCCTGAAACTGGGAATAACATAGGACTGAAAGGGAAGAGGAAAGAGAGAATTTGGAGTGGGAGTAAATAGTCCCAGAGCCGGGACGACTTCTCGCAGCCCTTTGCCTCTCAGCAGACCATGTGTGCTGGGGCTCACATGGCGGCCGCAGAGACAGGCGGGCCTGTGCCTTTCGGCACCCAGCCTGGAGCTCAGCCGTGAGGCCTATCTGGACGGGCGACTTCAAGGAAGATTCAAAACTGCTTTGGAACTGGTCGGACAAGCGTTAGCGCCTGGAAAGCCGCTCACTGCTGTTGACTCTCAACTGCACAGCTCACGTCTTCATGCTCGGGTGGCCAGCAGGGCAAACCCTGGGAGCAGGTGGAAGGTGCTGCCATGGTGTCCGGGCCTCCCTCTTCACTCACCCTCATTGTAAGGGTCTTCTCCCCTGCCCTCCTCATCCCCGCAGCGCACCTGTCAGCTGAAGAGACTGCGGCTTCTCTCCCCCTTCGTGAGACTCAGAAGGCCTTCCTCTCCTCCCTTCAAAATAGAGGAATAAGGCCCATCTTGGGGTTTCTTTGCAAAGTGGGCAGCCCTTTCAGAGCCCTTGGGAAAGCTCCCGGTAGAGAATTCAAGGCAGGGTGGAGGAGTACATGTGCTTCTGGGCTTCGGGGGTTGTCTTTGGCCTGAGCCTTCGAGAGATTGAGCAGACGTTTCCCTGGAGTCACGGAAACTAAATGTGTCATGCTTTGCCTATGAAAACTATTGGCCGAATTGAAGAAAGTTACCAACTGGTCAGACCTCGCTGGGAACCGATGTGCTAAATCTTGCCCGAGGACTTTATTCTGTTAGCACGAAAGAGCCCCGTCTGAATGTGGTGTCCTGCATCGTATTACTGATCAGCCAGGCACCATCATAACCCTCTTGAGGACAAGCTAGAAGGGGGTAGGGCCAGCTCCTGGGCTTGCGATCTGTTAGGTTTCCTGAGGCTCCAGCGCTGAGGTCCACATGCTTTGTCTACTCGGTCACCCTCATGCAGGTACCAGGCTCCAGAGAAGCATGTATTTATGAATACATGAATTTGTAACTATATATTGATCAACTTTCCAAGTACAGTATTAGGGACTTTGAACATTCCAATGTTGTATAGATAGTAATGTCAGGAGTTTATTGTCTGTTTGTGGGGGAAACGCACATTAAATAACAGGTAAGCACATAGAGCACCGGTTAACAAGTCCAGTTGTGGGTTACAGGCTATAATTATGGCATTTGGGTCAGTTCTGCGCATGATACACATCATCTAAATCAGGGGTCAGAAAACCTGTGTGTGTGTGTGTGTGTGTGTGTGTGTGTGTGCACGTGTGAAGGACCAGATAGTAAATATTTTAGGCTCTGCAGGTGAACCGTCTGGGTCACAACTACTCAATTCTGCTGTCCTGGTGCAAAAGCAACCATAGATGACCCATAAAAGAATGCCTGTGGTTGTGTTCCAATAAAACTTTATTTAAAAACAGGTAGCAGGTTGGATTTTGGCCCAGGAAGGGTTGCCAGACTTAGCAAATAAAAATCCAGCATGCCAGGTTGAGTTTGAATTTCAGATAAACAATGAATACATTTTTTTAGTGTGTCCTGAATATTGTTTTAGATACACTTACGCTGGGCATTTTGTATTTTATCTGGTCACCTTGCAGTTTGCAGATCCCAGGTTTGAATCTGGATATTTGAGTCAGTTAAAACTTTTGGCCTTTGATCATATGATTTCAAACTTGGGGAAGATCAAAGAGATTTCTCAGATGGGAAAACTGGGTGCCAGGGATGGGAAGAGATTTGCCCAAAGTCACACAGCGGGTTGGGACAGCTGGCCCTGGGGCCAGGCGCCCGACTCCCAGTCTGACCTGCTCCCTGCCCTGGAGGAGCCCCCAGGTCACACACCAGCTCGGGCTGGGCAGCCGCTGCATGTGCTATTGGGAATTGTCCCTGGCGTCCCTATTGCCCTCATAAAAGAAGACCTTCAAGAGTGGGTCTTCCTGGCAACACTGTGTGAGTCAGCGCATTTGTCCCTTGATATTCTCAAGGATAAAAGTAGGTTATTTCTTGGTAACAGGCCAGATGCTCATCCTTTCATCATTCGGTGGCACAGTTCCCAGAGAATTACAGATAAGGGGAAATAGGCCCGACGCTACTGACTTTTAATATATGTATTTAACCTCTTATATATAAATATACAAATGCATATATATATAAAATTTAAACATATTTAATTTAACATATATATATGTGTGTGAAGTACTAGATACATAAAGTTTCCACCAGCTTCTATCCTCAGGTACCGTCACGGTGCAGAACACTCACTGGGGCTGCAGGTAGCCTTTTGCTTAAATCTGTATGAACATGTGACCCAGGACATGTGCCCCGTGGGCTTTAATATAGAATCCTGGGTTCTAATCCCAGCTCCAGCATTTACTAGCTGCCTGGACATTCTTCAAATGTCTACGTCATCTTCAGTAACACTGGATTCACGACACGTTCCTCACGACTGTGTGCACACTTCCTAGCACACAATTTGGCACATACATTGACTATGTGTCTCCTTTCTCTTCCCTTTGTGTGCCTGGCAGGGCTGGACCGGCTCACGGGCACCTTACCTCCCCCAGCAGGTGGTATTTTGTGCAGTTTTGTTCAAGAGGAATCTTGTCTGTGGTGACACTGGGGACCCACAGCTGGAATTCTGTGTGACTCACCTGTGTCAGAAGCAGCAAATCCGGCTGAGGGTGGGGAAGCAAACCCTGAGTGCGGGGTTGGAGGAAAGGAGTTTGGGCTCAGTAAACACCTCCAGGGGCTGTCACCATGCACGGGGCTCCCTGCATCTTACCTTCTTTCTGATGAAGGAAACACCCAGAAACATGAAGCGATCGGGGCAGAATTGTGGGTAGTTGATATGTTAAAGAAATACACCTCTACGATTTCTTCATCTTCAATATTCATACCCAGGCCTCTGGATTTTCCTTGAAGACTTGAAGCTGGGCTTGTGTGAGCAGCAAGAATACCGCGTTTTCCGACATGGGTGACCGTGGGCTGTCAGCATCTCAGGGCCCCCGCGTATAGATGCACTTCTTCTGTCCTTGTTCAAAAACAATTTCCAGGGCTTTGTCTGCTCAGGAGATGGCAACTCTGGGGAATGCAAAATATTTGGACCTCCTTGTTTGGTTTTCTGCTTTTTGCCCATTCCTCTCTGTCTCTGACATTCTTTCAAGGATAAAGGGCACATTACCAGCTCTTCGAAGATAATGACAATTAGGGGTATTTCATGAGCTAGATTTGCCAGTCGCCTTCATTACTTTGGAACTGACGGTTTGCCTTTCATTCTTCTTTAAAACGGCGCTTAACGTAAAGCCGCCCATCCTGCCGGATGTGGGGATTTTCTGAATTACAGATTCATCTTTTAAATAGTGAGCCGTCAGAGGAGAGTGAGTCCCCCAGTGATTCAGACGTTTCGACAATTTGTTTCCAGAAGTAAATTATAGCCACACCCGTGATCTTTCAATAACTTCGGTCTAGCACAGAGATGAAACACAGAGCGACCGGAAATGGGACGTGAAGGGCAGGGAGATGGTGTGTTCTGGTCATAACTGACCGGCTAACTGACGGACTCAGCGCTGATTTATTTGTTTGCTTTTTGATAACTGGGAGGGCATGCAAAGAGGGTGAGCGATCGGGGTCCAGAGACCCTCCCAGCTCCCACCCTGCAGCGGCCCCAGCATCTCTCCTGGGCTCTCGAGTTCCCAGAATGTGCTTTTCTCTCGATGATTCTGGGCGAGGGAGCGACAGGCCGGCTTCAGCAGCTCTAGCATCTGGCTTCGGGGCCTGGCGGGCCACATGCCGTCACAGCTTTTATTTTATTGCCTATGTAATTGGCTCCAAGTTCATGTTAATTGGGTGGAATCTTACCTTTCAGGCTGTTTTGGTGCTGAGCAGTCTCAGACTTAAGCACAGTTAATTCTCCTCCGAGGCCCCCGATCACTGACGACATGAGATCAAATAACCGACTAATTAACACGGACGTCCGCGTCCCGTTGAAGTAGTCATTGTTCCTGCCCCCTGGAGGAAGTCGTTCTCTGAGCTTGCCTTCCCTGGGGAATGTTTTTCCTCCTCAGATCACGGGAGTGAGAAAATGTACCTCTGAGACTCCCGTTTCCTTTCTACGTCAAAGGAAATCGTTCTCCCTGAAGATCTGGGGCCCTCAGCTCTGCATCCCGCGGACACACAGGCTCGCAGGGTCCCGCTAAGTACAGCTCCGCGCATCCCTGCTGGATGGTAACGTGTTAACGGGCACGAAGGTGTCCAGGAGAACGGTCGGTATTCCTGCGTCGTGTGGAATCGCCAGTGCTTCAGACAAAGATCTCCTGCGGGGCTGGCGTGTGTGTGTGAGTGTGTGCCCGTCATTTACACATGTGTGGGTTGCGGCAGACACAGAGGGCTGTGTGGAGTTGCACGGACCCGCACGCGTGTGTATGGATCTGTGGCAGACAGGAGCAGGCCAACCACGGCCGCTGTCCACCGGCAGGATTAGCTAATTACCAGGACCCCGTCTTACTGCGTTCCCAGAAAACATCCCTTTGAGGTAGAAAGACAGTCTTGTGGCTATTTCTCTCTGTGAAGGGCCTGACACATTAAAACGTTCATCCTTTGGAAGGAGGCTTTTCTTTCGCTATTCACTCGCTTTCAATTAACCCTGGCTGGCCTCAACAGCCCACTGAGTGCTGTGTCTATAGAGCGAGCGTTAGCCTCGGACCACAGCTGGAGACTGCCCATGTTTAAGGCTCCGGGCATACATACCGGAGAGGCGAGCTTTGGGGTTTGCCAGCCGTCTCGCTGGGGCTGGGGCAGACCGTAGCCAAGGGAGATGAGTGGATGACCTCCAGGTTTGTCTGCTCAGAGCAGACGGAGGAGGAGGAGGTTAGGATGTGGATTCCGCCCCCACAACCTGACCGCAGACAAGGACCAGCTCCCTCTGCTGTCTTCCCCGGGACACCTGCTTCCAGGTAGGCCAGAAACCTCCCTGCGGTCAGAGGGCCTGACATGTTCATTCCTTTGGGCTGCCTTCTTCAGGGCATATAGGGGTCAGGAGTGGGCTCCCCGCACTTTCAGAGGGCCCAGCACACTGCTGTTGTCACGAAGGGTGTGTCTTCTTCCCAAACTGCTTCCCAGCTGGAGTAGCAGGTGGCCCGGAGTCAACGGTCACCCTCCTCATGGCCCAGTGAGGCCCCAGTGGTGTCCTGCTAGGGTGGACAGGAGCCGGACCTCGTTCCCTGGCTCGCATGCTGGTCTTGCTAGCCATCTCTTTGGGGGACCGTGACTAGATCTACTGTGATGTGTCCGTGTATTTCATGATTTAACTTACCGAGGATGTTTTTATTCCCACGTTCCAGCCTCATTAACTGAATAAGTGACATGGTTTTAGGGTAAATTTTAAAAAGTATACCCTTAATGTCCATTATTAATGGTCAGAACACAGAGAAAAGGTGAAGAAAATCCATAAACCTACCATCGAGAGGAAACCATGAGTAAATAATATTTTAAGTTGCATGAAATTAAATGCAGGACCTTCAAATACTTACTGTCCTTTTCCAAATCCCCTCATCTTCTTTTCAAAAATGCAAATAACACCCTCTTCACTCAGGCCGTCTTCAATATATATGTTCCATATAAGAACCTCACTCCTTTACTAAATTAAAGCAGTCACTTATTTTATGTCCTGGAGTAAAAGCACGTTATAACTGCTTCTAATTTTCTTAATCACCCTGTTCAACTCCCACTGTGGCTCCTGGGAGAAAACTGAACATTTCAATTGGGAAACAGATTGCTTTCAAGTAACTCAGTTTTTCACGCGGACAGGTTGCTCCCCACTATGTATGTGCCGAGTGTGGGCTCTGATCATCACTCTTGCTACCTCCTTGCCAATCTGAGGAATGACTCTCTGTAAAGCTCCTGGACTTTAAGAAGTCAGGTAAAGTGTCTGGGTTACACCACGAGGAGCAAACTACTGAAAAATAAATGTTCTGTTACACAAACATAAAGTTGAAGGTTTGCTTTAGCTTTATGAGAAAATCGATTTCTTCCGATAATGTTTGAGCGATGAAAGCAATACATGCTTGGAAAAGCAATAACCGTCTTAAATTCACACCCTTAAAGAAAAGCACCTGGGAAACACGCAACAGAAGGAGAGGGGCAGTCCAGCTTCTGCAAGATGGCACCAACATCCCCCGCAAGCGCCTCCCTACCCACCCCCACCCCCCCACCCCCCGCCCAGACACGGACGCACGTCTGTGGAAAGATGCCATTTCTTGGAACAAATTCATGATGAAATTAAATAGTTTCTTAAGTTTGCAATTCATTGGCATCAACAACTAGTGAGTGGGTGGTGGTAGACTTTAAAAACCAGAAGAATGTGTCTGCCTTCGCCCCACATGCTCACTCGTCGTGTCTGCAGGAGGTGGAGGAGGCTGAGGGCCCTCCTTGACTTTGGGGTCTTCCTTGGCCAAGGACGTATATCCTTGACCCAGATGAGCAGAGCTGATGGGACACCAGTCTGTTTTCTTCACATACCGCCTTGAAGAGATCATTATGTGAGCTCTCCAGAAATGTGATATTCTAAAACTTCCCAGTGGGCTTCCTTGGGTTGGGTACCTTGACCTTGTCCCTTCTACGCTGTAGTGCCCCACATAGAATCCACTGCCCCAGACATGACTGGTGTCAGAATAAGCAAGTGTCTGACAAGTTCCTGAAACATTCCAGAAGGATTCCTTTGGTTTCTCCTGCAGGAAAACACACACACCGTTTTCCAAAGATTAACAGTAAGAGCATAGCCAAAAGAAATTTCTGCTTACTTGAAGTATAATTTCCTATTCTCTCACCATTTCACGTGAAGATTTTAAAATAAAGCATGTCTTGTCATACAATAATATTCACAATAATGTCACTTTGGAAGAGAAGTGTTGGAGAAAAGTCACCCCAGTCTCAAAAACAACCTTTTTAGAGTGCAGGTGTTCCCTCCCAATCGCCTTTACTCTGCAGAGGTTACATTTAGGGCCCAGACGATTTCCTCACTTGCATTACTAACACGCCCCTGTTTCCGCGTGGAATTTGTAAGCATAATAGTCCATCGAATGGATGTGGCAGAGTTTACTCTCGGTTAACTGAGTAGTTATTTTTGTTCTTACTGTACACGAGATGGCTCTTAGCTCTAAAGAACCGGCCCTTATGTAATGGCCTGGCAGGCCCTCTCATCTCCGTTCCCTGCCGGCACAGCGGCCGCCCCCCAGCCCAGCCTCCGCACGCCAGCTTTCAGCTCCAGCCCAGCGGACAGCTCCCTGCTCGGCGGGGTCAGCCCCTCGGCTGGCTCCGGTGTGGGGCCTGCTGCTGGGTCCTGCCTGGGCTTCCAGCGCCTGGCCCTTGTACTGTGTGGCCCGCACTCGGTGACCGCATCCTCCTCTTGCCCCCGGGGACTGTTTCCCGCCAGAAACTCCAGTCACCCAGCTGGGTTTTCTGCCTCTGTTTTTGGGATGAGCCCCAGGGTCCAAGGCGTAGCTAGAGCTGAAGTTCTGCCTCGTACCTGCTGTAGATTGGATCGTGTCCCCCCAGAAGATACGTCCCAGCTGTGACTGTGACAGATGTAACTAGGATGAGGTCATGCTGGAGTGGGGGCCCTGAGCCAGTGTGACTGGCATTCTGGTAAGAGGAGGGGATGCAGAGACAGACGCACACAGGGGGACACCACCTGAGGTTGGAGGCAGAGACGGGACGGATGGGTCTACAAGCCAAGGGCACTGAGGGTGGCCGGCAGTCAGAAGCTGGAGGAGGAGGAAGGATCCTTCCCCGGAGCCCTCACGGGAGGCAGCCGCTGCTGACACCGGGACTTTGGATTCTGGTCTCCAGAGCTGTGAGGAGATACATTTCTGCTGTTTTATCGCAGGACACCTGTGCACTGATCCAGTGGTGGGCAGGTCGCAGGGTCAGCCCCTGCGGTGGGACAGAGACAGGCCCCTCGGACCGCACCCACCCTGCTCAAGCAGCGAGAGCTTTGGCTGATTTCACTTAGCCCCTCGGAGCCTCAATCTCCTCATCTCCTAGATGGGGATGCAGGGCCCACTTCTCCCGTGACTTAAAGGAACAAGGAGGTGGGGCCTGCCACGTTGTGGGCCCCCCAGCACCCAGGCTCCTCGCTGGGTTACATCTCCTCATGACAGACTTGCCTGTCCTGGCCCCTGGGGCTGTCACCTGCCTGGACAGAACCCCCCAGGCTCTACAGCTTGATGAAGTGTGGATCTCGGACATGGCCCTGAGTCCAGCTGGACCCAAACCTCCCCTCGGCTTCTCCTGCAGAGCACGTGCATCACGTGTCTGACTCCCACGTCCTGCTGGAGCCCCGTCTGCTCCCCTGGCCACAGGCTGAGCCCCAGCACCCACTCATGTCGGCAGGCCCATACCTCGGTCCCAAGGGTTCATCCTCTGGAGCTGGGCTCAGGATGCCTCTCTCAGCAAGGTGCACCCCTCAAACCTGCCACAAGTAGGTGGGCGGTGGGGCAAGGATAGTCAGCCATGGTTAGTGGTGGGATCTCACACGAATGAGGAAGGAAGGTGTCTGAGAAGTCTACCTGACTACTCTTCACCCTACAAATGGCAATGGCCGGACCCAGGGAAGGCGGGGCCAGGGGCTGGTCCAGAGGGTCGCTCACCTGGCTGCAGAAGGGCTTCCTGGAGGCTCTCTGGTCTGGATCCCACAGCTAATTATCAGAGGGAAAGGTCCCACCCTGTGTGCACATGGAGTCCCTGAGCTATCCAGACCAAAAACAGTGAAAAGAAAATGAATGTTTTAGAGTTTTCCAAAAGCACTTTATGTTGAGATGTTATCAAGCAAAAAGAAGGTTTCCCCATGCTGAGCGTCTGAAATGAGCAGCCTAATGGCAGGCATCTGCCAACTTCCCTTTCCCATTTACCATGCAAACGTGCCGACGTGTGGGTGGGATTCACGGGAGTGAGAGGCTGGGTGGATTCCCTCACTGTGCAATCTGGAAACAGTTACGGGGGCAGGTGCAAGGGAAGCTTGATGTGCTGTCCTCCCAGGAGCACGTCCCCTGTCCCTCCAGCTCCACCAGGCCTCCGCTGCCCTTGCCCGTACCCCTCCTCAGCCTCCTTCCTGCCTGGTGCTGCTGGGATTCTGGATTCTTCCTGGGCACCTATCCCCCCAGAACCAGGAGGGAGAGGATGCCTGCAGAGAAATGCTATAGAGTGCAGCCCAGTGGTGCCCAAACATGGTCTGTGGATTTTCCTGGATGCAAGAGAGGAGAGGCTTGGGTGGGCACTTGCGAGAGTCCTTGTCCACAGCACGCGTTTAACAAAGGAAGGGTAGTGAGAGGAATGAAGAAAACATGTCCCCCAAATAGAATGCTGCTTTGAGAATCCGGAGAGCGGTGGCTTGCACACAGTTTGCATACACAGGAGACTATGTTGACAATGGTGATTTTGTTTGTTTTGGGGGATAGGGAGTGTTCTTTTCCTTTTTGTTTTAATTACATAAATTAAATAGGTTCCTTAATGGGGGAAGAAAAAGTAAAACCTTTCCTTAATGGGTCTGTAGGTAATTACTTTGATTTTGCGGAATGAAACTGTGTTGCATCGTTCGAGTTTCTTTCTCCTCCCAAAGGAGCACAGACTTGGTGGGTGTGGTGTGGCTCGTGGGCAGCTTGGCTGATGGGAAAGGAGTCTGTGGGAGGCAGCAGGAAGCTGAAGTTCGGGTTAGACAGTCATGTTTCGTAGTGATTCAGGACGAAGATCCTGGAGAAGTGATTCTTGTCCACACGGTTGGTAATGGTCGAACCCGGAAGCCAAATGGAGCATTTATCCCGGATCCCACAGGACCACGTGCTCTTCACATGCAGGTGTCTCTGGCCTGTCCCCAGTGGCTTGCTTGGCAGTGGGTCCCTCCACCCCGCCCTGCCCTAGGGCCTCGGCTCAGAGCTCAGGACACAGCCCAGGAGGCAGGGACCCGGGGGCTGTGTGTCTCCCCATCCTCTCCTCCAGCTGCCCTGTGCCCTCTGGCAGCCCCACAGCCCTAGGACATGGGAGCGACTCCTGCTAGAGACCTTCAAGGCAGGTGTTATGGGCATAGGGACAGGCGAACTCTCCCTTGGGTGGGGGCCATCCAGCCAGCCCCCAGGGAAAGCTGGGGTGATGCTGCATGAGGGCAAGCCTCCCCCCTTCAGAGCTCTCCCACCTCTTTTCAAAGCTCTCCCCCAGGAAAATGCTCTTTTCTTCCTGATGGTATCCATCTGTTGATGGGCTGTAACTCAGGGGGAGCCCCCCTCTGAGTCCCACGCTAATACCCCGGGCACTCAAGACAGGGGTCAGGGTGGCTGCGACCCAGGGGACGATTGTTGGGTTCAGAAGCCAGAGGTGGGGGTGCAGTGAGCCTTGGGACTGGCTACGTTTTGAGTGTGGCCAGAGTGACCATTGCCTCTGGACGGGACATGTGTGCCTTCCCTCTGAAACCAGCCCGGTGAAGGCGGGCCTTCCCTGTGCTTTCCGCCTGAGCACGGTGAGCGCAGATGAAATGTGCGCTGGAGAACGTGGTTAAGAACAAGACCCTGGGGCAGGTGTGACCTCTGAAGGCCGGAGGTAGGGCTCCACATGGCCTCACTGCAGACATTCTGGAACAACTGACCTGCCCTCAGCATTCTCCAGGGCCTCGCACAGCCTGCTCTCTGTAGACCAGAGCTCAATGAGGATGTTTTGCTCAAAGCATTTATTTCTGAGAAGGGCACATTTGCAGACATTAATTTTATTTCTCTCTCCTTGAAGGTGGGAGTGAGGAACACTTAGAGTCACCTGCAGGAACTACATGTATCTCGTGACTTAGGCCCTTGTGTTCAGCAGTGCCCATACGGCTGTCCCTGGAGCCAGTTCATGAAGTCAGTGAGAAAGCCCAGACTGCGCCGTGAGCTCGGCCACTTATGGCTGGTAAATGGGAGGACACGTCACAGCCCCTGGGTGAGCCCCGTCACGGGACTTGATTCACTGTGACTCAACACTTCTCAGTCTTGACTGTCCCGGCCCCGGAGTGGAGACTGATGATCTCGGAGCAGCCTAGCCACAAGGAAGCTGCTGGAAGGAATTGCCTTCCTCTGATGGCTGTCCAGCTGGACGGACAGGTGTGGACAGGCAGTGGGTTTCTAGTCAATAAGTAAAGAAGTATCAAACACGGACACCTGGCCAGGCCAGTGTTGGTCCTGGAACACCAACGGTTTTGTTACGAAAACATGTGGTCTTTGTGTCGAAGAAGGCCTGAGTTCAGTGCAGACCCTAATACTTCTGACCCGAGGAGACCCTTGGTCTGGAAACTCTCAAGAAACTGTCCTAAGACGCAGAAAGCCAGTGGCAGGGGCTGATCAGGGCACCAATTTCCAGCCTCTGAAGTTTAGAGGAGACCCCGGCGGGAAAGCTAGGAGGTGCAAACAGGCCATCTCGTGCGCCCGGCTCGGGCTGCGTACCTTCTGACGTCTGTCTCTGGGCGGAAAGGAGAGGACGTGCCAGAAACACACACACAGGAGGTGCCACCCGGGGGGCGGGCGCAGCAGGGAGAGCTGCGTGAGGTACGCAGCGCACAGCGGGCAGGCTGTGACCAGCCCGCCCAGTCCTCGCGCCCACCCACGAGGGGGTACCCACGCCCGCCTCTGCTTGCAGACCCGAAACGCACACGTAGAGTTTGGAATCAGACAGATCTCGGTTCAAGTCTTGTATCTGCTGTGCTGTTTGGACAAGTTGTTCAGCCCCTCACAGTCTCCGGGTCGTCATCGGTGGCCTGTGAATTCTGAAGCCCACCTGGGGGTGTTCCTGAGGATAGATGGGAGAACGCACACAAAATGCTTAGCACGGTGCTTTGCACATAGTAATTACCTAATAAAAGCTGTCTGTTGCTCTTAATATTCGTTTTTATTATTTTTATTCACAGGATTGATGCTAAGTTTAAGAGTCCTAAAAGCGACGGTCATTTTATTCTGGACCGGCCCTCACCTGGATGTAGGGGACGCTCTCAGTGACTTTCACGGCCTGTCTGACATTAGCTGCACTCTCTCCTTGTCCAGGTACTTGGCTCCAATCTCACCAGGGAAGTCAGAATTAATAAGAGACAGCCGCACATTCTCCCTCTGAGTATTAATGGTTTTGAGAAAGGGTTGAACCGTTCTTGCATTTAATAATTAGATAGGACACATTCATTTATATTTCAAGGAAACTCCAAGTCCTCTCTCCGTAATTAAGATGATGGTGTTGCAAGTGAGATGGGACCCGCAGGTAGGACGGGCTCCCTCGAAAAGGTGCGCAGCCAGGCAGGGCTCCCGCTTGCCGGGGAAGCTCTGCTCCCCGCTCTCTGCAACAGCCCATAATTAGCACCTGATTTATTTCTCCGAGTTCTCGTTTCCAGCCTAATAGATTTTACCGGTTATTAGTTTCAGCCACACTTCCAGCCAGCTGGGGTTGGACATGTCATTTCGCTCTTGTGTCCATGATGATGCCCGAGAGCTGGGGCCTTACTCCGATTGGATGACATTTAGAGGGTGAGTCTGTTTCCTCGGCTCCTGGAGCCGGTCCGGTTATGGGCACTATGGTGAGTGCTGACCCGTGTGGTTGATTTGGACGCCACTAACTAGCTCTTGCAAAGAACTAGAAATCTCAGTGGCTTGCCACAATGGAAATTTATTATTTTTCCAGCTTTGTCAAGATAAATTGACAATTAAAAATTATCTAGAGACAGCAGCCTGAGCGAGCAGGGGTCTGGTCTTGCTAGGGGAGAGTATTTCCTTAGGGGAGAAGAACCTCTTTAGGTGCTTGCAGACTTGTAGAATGTTAATGCAGACTTCAGATGTTATGAGTGGAGTGCATAGGGAAAGGGCAAACTCTTTCTGGGGTCAGAGAAAAAGTAACTTCAAAACGGCAGAGCTTTGGTACTCAGGCTCAAAAAAAATTGTATATATATTGAAAGTGCACAACGTGATGGTTTGATATGTGTATTCAATATGTACTGATTCACATATCCATCACCTCATTTTGTTACCATTGTCTCTTTGTCTCTTTTCTTTCTTTCTTTCTTTCTTTTTTTTTTTTGTGTGATAAGAATTAAACTCTGCCCTCTCTGCAGATTTCAAGGACATAATACAATGTTAACTGTAGCCATGTTGTTGTACATTCGATCCTGGGGAACTTATTCATTCTGTATAATTGAAACTTTGTATTCTTTGACCAACATCTCCCCACAATGGAAATTTATTGCATGGGTGGATGGATGGATGGATGGATGGATGGATAAAACAGTTTCACTGTGGAAAATTTAGCAAATTAAAATTAAATTAAAACAAAAGCAATCAAATAAGAAGAAAGTAAAATCAACCTGTAATCCATGACTAAGAAACAGATTGCATAATGCACATTGTAGGAATTCTATTTGTAAATGAGATCCCAGTGCAATCTTGTGATTTCATCTTCTCACTTACATTTCTCATGTTATCAAGTGTTCTAGATCATTGTAAGTCTCATGTTATCAAGTGTTCTAGATCATTGTAAATCTCATCAAGTGTTCTAGATCACTGTAGGTTTCATGTTATCGAGTGTTCTAGATCACTGTAAGTCTCATATTATCAAGTGTTCTAGATCATTGTAAATCTCATCAAGTGTTCTAGATCATTGTGAATCTCATATTATCAAGTGTTCTAGATCATTGTAAAGCCTTCTTAGCGTGCGGTGCGTGTGATAGTTTACTTTTCCCACTGTTGAGTACCAAAGAATGTTCAGTGTTCGGCTATTATTAACAATATTGCACAGAACATCTCTGTCACTGTAACTCTATTTATTTATGACCCAGGATGAGTTTCTGCAAGAGGAGCTGTTGAGCCATTGTATACAAATATTTTAAGTATTTTATACATATTGCCAGTTGGCCTCCGGGTTGTGAATAAAAATTAGTCACCTATTTCTCCCCATCCTTCCCAACGCTGGGATTTTATATTTCTAAAATTCTCTGCCAACATTGTCAGCGAACTTTGCTCCCTGTGGCCACGTAGTATCTCACTACACTGGGGAAGCACAGTTACTTCACTCTTCCAGTGCATTAGAATATTTAGGACAGCAGGTACAGAGATACTCACCATCCACATGCACAGTAGCATGACACTTGCCGTGACCGCCAGGCTCCTTGATCCCGTGGGGCTTTCCAGGCGTTTGCTCGGGGCTGTGGGGACGGCCGCCAAGAGCAGAGACAGCCTGCGTAGGGATCCTAGTTCACTGCCCGCCAGCTGGCCTTGGCAACTTGTCTGTGAAATGGGACAACAGTGCCGTGAGATGGTGTGTGTGAAACGCTTAGTGCCGCTCCTCCTTCCCCGGAGCGAGGGCTCAGGGCCACTCTCTCAGTGCCACAGAAACTGAGCAAAGGCCCCTCTTACCTCAGTTTCCCAAGCTGTCTTGGGCACTTGCAGTGGGCAAGTTATCGTGCGGCTGTGGGGTCTGCCCTCACAGAATGTCCGTGGTGTCTTCCACAGACACGAGCGGGGGCAGAGAGGAGGGGTCCGTGGGGGCCAGGGGGTCAGGCAAGGCATCTGGTGGGGAGACACAGGGAGGGGAAGGCTGGCCGCATCAAGTAGGATGGCTCTGCTGGCTTGGACAGTGACCGTCAGGACAGACAGACTGTCGCTGATCCTTCGGGGGGATTGGGCTTCGCAGAGGGGCTGGGCGGGAGGAGTCACAGACCCCGGCGCTCAGTTTTGGAGCCATTACCCTTAGATACTCCTGTTTCTCTACTTGCCCCGTCCAGTTTTTCAAACGATTTCTTCTGGGGCTTCTCCTGCCAGTCTGTCCCTGCAGCCTCCCCGGGCTCTGTCCCGTGACGCTACGTTTCCGGGGCCACCACAAGGCCCAGTGCAGCTGAGAGCCAGGAGAAATTGCCCCTTCCATAAAGAAATGCATGCATTATGCAAGGATCTCAGCTCCATTTACTTATTGAAGAAGAGCCATTTCCAGGAACCAGAGAAGAAATAATGTGAATTTTTTTAATAAGAAAATATCACGCAAACAGAGAAGTTCTGCTCTTCATGAACAATCCTGTTCTCTAGGTCCTGCGTTTAAGCAGCTTTGAGACCCAGTTCCCAATGCTCAGCTGGTCAAGTGAGGCCCGGCCCCCACGTGGCCTGGCCCTCTCAAGCTCCGATGACCTGAGGTCCTCCTGCCTCACAGACAAACTTCCAGCATAGGAGTGCTTTCTTATCAACATCCTGTCTGGGTTACAAATGACCTGGGGAGTGTGGGCGGGGACAAAGAAGTGGCTCAGGGAACATGCCTGAATCCCACATACAGTAGGGAGAAAATGCAGACTCAGAACCAGGCCTTCTGATTGCAGATGCCCCCTGTTGTCCACCAGCTGCGTCCTGGGAGGTGCCACTCATTACGGGATGGCTGGGTTCATAGGACTTTCAGTGGAGCCAGGACACAGCTCACTGAAGATGGCCACATCCTCCCCGCCTGGGAGGCCTGCATGATTCCAGAATTATGCTGTGGACACAGTGTGCATTAGTCTGTTCCCTGGACACAGGGGTCACCCCAGGGCCCCCAAGCCCTGGCCTTTGGGCTCAGGAGGCTCGTCCCCCTGGACCTCCTGGCCGAGCCCTGCCACAAAGCCGGCTGCAGGGGGAAGCAAACCCCCACAGCAGGACACAGGTCTGTGACCATCTGTGATGGCTTCCCAAGGCTCAAAGGGCCCCTGGAGAACGTGAGCCCAGAGCCACTGGACAGAGACGGCGCCCCCGACACCCAGCATGTTGTCCACCCTCAGGACAACCAGGACTTCTATTCCTGAAGGTGACATGGGGTGACAGGTGGTGGGAGCTGAGGAAAGGTATCCGAGAGGACCAGTCAGGGGCTGGGAGCAAGGACGACTGGTTCCGTGAATGGCTGAGTGACTGCGGTGCAGGGGCCTTTCCTGCTCCTCATGCCCCAGCCTCCCTGGGATGGCCCTGTGCTGGGTCACTGCCTATGTCTGAGGAAGCCTGGAGCTGCCCCGGGGAACCCCCCCGTCTCCCCCGGAGTTTCCCCAGCAGCCCCCCCACCCCCCGCCCCTGGGCCTCACACTCCCGGGAAATCCCAGCGTGCCAAGCCCTTTGAAGTTGGAGCCCCCGCCAGGCCTGCAGGGCTCCCCAAGTCGGCTTCAAAGGCAGGAGAAACAGCCACTCGGGGCAGTGGGCACGCAGGCTGGTGGGTGTGGGCGGAGGGGTGAGGGCGAGACCCCCCAGGCTCAGGGACCTCTGGGAACCTCGGGGAACCTGTCCAGCAGTGTCCTCATGCCTCCCCACTGAGCCCCGTAGAACCTGCCCACTCGTCCGGCTGTTTGTGGAGCACCTGCTGCATGCCCAGTGCGGGGCGCGAGGGCTCTGGCCAGACTGGGCTGCTCACCGTCCCACAGATGCCTTGCCTCCCCCAGCTTGTCCCCTGTCCCCAGAGTCTGTCTCCTTCCAGAGCCTCCTCATGCCCTACCCCTCTGAGACCCGCTCTTGAGGCTAGACGGGGCCACATGGAGGGATCCTCTCTGGGGCGAGTTGGCGTTTTCTCTCCTGTAGGGTGTAAATCACAGCCCCCCTCCAGGATGACAGGAGCCCGGGGAGGCCAGGCGTGAGTAGCATCCAGTGCCTGGTCTGGCTTCCAATCCGGTGGATGCGTCATTGTCACCTGCGCCTGGACACTCCGTGCGGGCTGAAGGGACAGAGGTGCTGTCCTTGGCACATCTGCAGGGTCATGGCCATCCCCCAGGCAGGAGGCTCTCAACCCACGTCCCTTCCCGTTCCTTCCCTCCCCTCTGCTTCAGCGGCTGCGGCTGGAATCCGACAGGGGAGAAGCAGAGGACACAAGCTGCCGGAGCACAGCTCCGTCTCCCAGCCGCGCACTCGCCCCCTGAAGAGCTAGGACCTTCCTCGACGGCACTGCCTTGGAGACTGTGGGCCGTGGACCATTACTGGGCTTTGGAATCAGTTCACGTCATGAGCAGCGCTTCTGTAAAAAGTGAAAGGGAACAAGGTCGGAAAGGCTAGGGGACGTCTCACAAAGAAAGGTAAACCTCCTGCCTTACCTGCGTGCACATGCACCCCGCATGTGGGGTGCTCCTCCCGCTCCCGCGACAGCCACTCGCGCCCAGGGGCAGCCCCGTGAATGGCTGGGAACGCTGGCTTCTAAAAGATTGTAATACGTGAACTACGCTTAGCATACGCTGATTAGTTATCTTACTGGGTTTGGAGACTAGTCTCCTGCTAGATGGTGGGGATGTGTCTTCATTCACACGTTCAACATATTTGGTGTATCGCCAATGGGGAGGCAACAGGTGGGCTCACCTTTACCATTCCAAGGGCAGACAAAGGAAGACCTTTCTCTCTCTCTCTCTCTCTCTCTTTTTTTTTTTTTTTTTTTTTGCAAGTCCTACACAAACACCTCCGTCCCCACTCATGCACTGGTACTTTTTAAAAAAATAGTAAGTATAGTTATGCTTTCTTAGTTTCTAAGAATAAATCGTAGATGTCCTGCTCTCCTCTACCCCATGTCTAAGGGTTCCCTCTGGATTTCTCCAATTCATGTTACTTTTCTCTTTCCTTTTAATCCTTCAAACAAGAGGAAACAGCAGGGACTCTGCTAAATATCTTTTATTTCATGCTAGTAAAGTCTTAGAGTAATTTTCATTTCTTGGCATTCTGATTCCAGATCCAATACAAGTTAATGTCTAAATATACAAAGCTTTTTGGCTTTGTGTATTTCAGCATCCGTATCTGCCTTGGTGTTATTAGAGGCTCCTGGGGTGCCTTTGCTGGGCTAAGGTGGGCGTCCAACTTAGGAAGGGTGAGAGAAATTTACCTGAAGTCTAGCCCTTCACGCGTCTCCCAGCACAAATCTCCCCTTGAGCTGGGGTGAACGTGACTACTGAGAAGGGCCATCTCCTGAGCCATGTTGTCCGACCACAACAGCGCCACCGGTCGGGGGCCGTGGCTGTACCCCTGGCTCCCGGCTCTGCACGTGGTGGTCTGGCCGCCCACTCTTCAGCCCAGAAGCCCACGAGCTCAGCCTCCTCTGTGGCCCCGGCCCCCCCGCAGTGGAGCCAGGGAAGCCCTTGTGCACCCCCCTTCAGACATTGCGGCTGCTCACCAGGTCAGTGGTCTGCTCGGCATCAGGGCGGGAGGATCGGCGTGGCCCTAAGCTGCCCCCCGCCGCCCCGACCCGCACGGTACGAGGAGGGACGAGCCTCCAGGCCCCGGTCTTTCTGCAGGCCCAGGTGCAGCAGGGCACAAGCCCCGCTGTGTTTGCCCCCGGACGGAGCAGGTCTCCCTCCTCTGCTCGAGCTGGCGAAGCGGCGGCTAGCGGCCATGTGGCTGGCGGTTCTTCTAAAAGCTGCTCTTCCTGGAAACACACAAGACACTGATGTCATTTCCCAGGTCACTGGCAGCCTGCCCTCTGACTACCCTCTGCTCCTTCAGGAATGCCCCGTCTGCTGCCTTCAGCTTTGTGGGAGTGCTTGCACGACTCAGGTTCTTTCTGCGTGTCAGCCCCGTGTTTTAGATCAGTCCGTGGTGGCGCTAGCCCGCGTCCCTTCATCACCCAGCCCAGTCTCCGACGTCGAGCGTCTTTCCTTCCAGCCTGTAGACCTGCTCGTCATCTACAGGTGAACACAGGTGACCCTGGAATGACTCGGCTTTCACCTGCACGGGTCCACTTACGCACTACGTTTTAACATAACAGGACTGTAAAGGCGTTTTCTCTTTCTTGTGATTTCCTTGATAATATTCTCTTTCCTTTAGTTTACTTTATTGTAAGAACACAGTAGCTAATACACATAACATACAAAACATGTTAGTTGACTTTTACGTTCATGTTATCAGTAAGGCTTCTGGTTAAGAGCAGGCCAACCACTAACAGTAATTAAGTTTTTGGGGTGTCAAAAGTTACTCGTGGATGTTTGACTGCGTGGGGGTCAGCACCCCTCGCCCCCACATTGTTCACAGGTCAACTGTATTACTTAAGGCGGGTGTCTCTTTTTGCAGGCAGCCTAGGCGCTCATACAGAGGACGTTCCTTAAGGTTAGGACACTGGTATTGCTTTCTGAGGTGCGCGGGGGATGCTAAGGTCCAAGGCCCTCCGATCCTTGAGTCATACGGTGCCCGCTGGGTGTGAGAGGCCCAGTCTGCAAACTTGATTTTACAGGAAGGATCACAGATTTCTATGGCCTACGAGTAACAGGACTCCTGGATCTGTATCCCCATAAGAGCCAACGTTCATTTAGAGCCACTTTGTGCCAGGCTGAAGCACAGGGTACGAAGAGGCCACTATTGTTAGCACATTTTACAGGTGGGAAAACTGAGGCATGGGGCATTCGAGTGAGTTTGCCAGGCCACCCGGCTTGCAGCATCAGGACTCGGACCGTTGCACCAGTGTGTTCTTTACCACCCTGCTTTGTACGCCTCAGGGCTGGCACAAATCTAACTTAGATGGGACCAAGAGGCCATGAGTGGGGAAACAAAGGGTGCCCCAGGGCATCCTGGGCTCCGGGGCATGCCGGCAAGGTACTCCCCAGGCTTCCTCCACAGGCCTGCCTCATCGGGCAGGGCTTACTTCCTGCTTCTGTGGGGCCCCAGGGCAGCTGGGCAGAGGCCACCAAGGGAGCCACAGGACCTCGCCCACACATTGTTTTCTTCTTCCCAAGTTTGAAAGGTGGAAGGAGAAGGAAAAGGAGAAAATTAAGTGACCAAAATGAAAATAAGTAAGTTTCACTTATTATGCCAGCCCTAATAGGAAAGCCCTGAAGTGTTCTGAAGCCAGGTGAAGTCTGTGGGTAGATTCTTCAATGTCAATGCTTCCTCGTCCCTGTAGTGAAACCCAGAGTTTGCGTTGAAAGGGTCTGGGAGGGACTGGCTGCACCCCACTTCCAGGGGAGAGCAGAGGATCCCCACCCTGAGCCATAAGGATGGCTAAGGGAGAGTTGGGAGAAGCAAGGAGCCGGTCACTGGGGCTTTTGAGAAGAAATACCCTCAACTTTTGCTGGAAAGACCGGAAGGGAGAGATGCTCTCTCCCATGGAGGAAGCGCTGATGAAGGATGGTGGCACCATCGTGCTGCTGTGAGGAAGCCCAGAGCCGGGGAGGGGCGGGGGTCTTGGTGTGGAGCCTGAAGAAGCCCATGGAGTTTGAGCCTAGCAAAGCCAGGCTAGCCGAGACAGAGCTGTCTGGAGACTTTTCAATCATGCAAAACAATAAATTGCCTTTGAGTTCGGTGTTGGTCACTTGCCGTACCAAGAGTTGTAACAGGTGCTGCTGGGTTCTAGCTCCAACTAGAAATTAATTGCAGAATTCCCAGCTCTGAAGTCTCGGATTCCATGAAAATCTCTTCACTCCTGAACTGTTTCTCATGGGCTTCTTGCCCAAATACTTTGACCTTGAGCTCCATTTCTTTTACTGCTCACACTTGGGTTTGACCATCCCTTCATGAGCCCAACAAAAGGAGCTCAATGTTAGAAAATTAGAGATTACTTTCTCTCAGAGAAATTATTGTAAAGCATATGAAAAAATTAGGAATGCTAAAAACCAACCAAGGTTAACCAAACCAAACAACATACATGTTAGCAAAATGGAGGTATGGTCTACATTTTCTCTGGGAAATGAAAAAAAAAAAAGTCATTAACCCCCGAGGTGACTATTAACCAGATTTCTTGTTTTGTTCAGTTTCCGATGCTTGATTCTTTGTGTTCTCCTGATATCCTACCAGAAATATTTGTTCCTGTTTTATCTGTGTGTAAGCATCACCTGAGCGCATTCCCAGCGGGTAAGGATGGAACGCGTTGGGTATTTCCTGATGCAGTCGAGGGAACTTTGCCTTCTCCCCACCAAAACCAATTTCTCTCTTCTTAAAGAAGTGAAGTCTCACCAGCCTTCAAGGTTCCCATCACCATGGCTCCTGTCCTGACTGGGGCCTCGCAGCCTCAAGTGGTTGGTTAATTAAGATTCCACCATCACTTTATGACTAATTAGCACCACAGCTGCTTCAGAAACGCTCCCGTTCCAAATGTGGTTCATGTCCTCCTTCTTCATGCGTTTAGTGGTGCTCCTGGGAGGCTTACCGTGGTTCGGCCTGGGGGGCCGCCTCCCCCTCCAAAGTCTCCACTGGGCCCAGAGTGGCACTAAGTGGGCCAAGTGTTATTGGTACCTGGGGAGCTCGTGACGCTGGTTCTCAGGAGAACAGAGCAGGTGGGGGCGGGGAAGGAAACAAGGCTTTATTCAGCCACGGTGGCGCCGATTAAAAACTCGTGCCCCACACAACCCAACTTGGCGTAATGCCCCCGCACACGGAGTATCACGGCAACTTACAAGCACACCCAACTCAGGCACATCCAATTATTTCTGTGTTGAGGCTTCCTATCAATCAGTGTCTAAATGAACCCAACGATCCTTTCAGAGATTTATCATTCTGGGTCTTTCCCACATCTCCCGTTCTTAATTGATAGATTCTCAAGTATAACTTCGGTACAGTGCATTTTATGCAACCAGCAACATGTTTCTTTCACACGCGTTCAAGTCGCTCTTGGCAAAAGGTGAAAGGGGGCACCAGTAATCCAAGCTAGCTTTGTTTTTCTTTCCTTATTAAATCAGCTAAAATTATCTTTGTTCTTCTAAGGCTGGGAAGGGTCTATAAAGGCGTCGGTGCCAAGGTAACCCTCACCTGGTGCCCTCAGAGAAGGCAGAGATAATTGGAGTGCTGTAATTTTATAATGTCTTTAGAGTGGGAAGAACTCTTCCTTACAGAACTCGTGGAGTTCGGTTCGGCTTTTTGAAATCAGAGACGTGAAGATGGGGGTAAGATATGACAGTCCCCTCATTGAGGAAGGCTCTGGAATTTCCCTGCTGGGACCTCCTCACCCTGTGCTCAGGCCCACGGACCCCCGTGGGGTCCTCCTTTCCTTCAGGAGGCCCGATCGCAGCCCTGACTGTGTGGAGGCATTGTGTTTTTACTCCCCCCTCAGCCCTGAGAGGGTGCTTCTGTTACGCCCGTGTTGTAGGCGCGGGGACCGGGGCTCCCAGAAGCTGTGAGGTGTGCAGAGCGGCGTCATCGTGAGGGGTGGCGCCCCAGTAAAGCCGGGGTCTGACAGACGTCTGCCGGTACCCAGAGCTTTAGCCAGCTCTGACCGCCCACCTCCTGCCTCCTGCGCTCCACAGGGGTCCGGTGCCCCCGGCCCCTTGCTTCCAGCACGGTGAAGCCATATTTCCTCCTTCCTTGAGCCTGGGGCCCTAAACTGGCTCAGTCTTGTATTCTGAGACCTGCAGACAAACAAATGTGGTGCTGCCCTGAGGATTTCGGATGTTCTGGGACCTCCTGGCTGCCTCCCTCTACCCCACACTTCCCACCCCGTCCGCACGGCTGGCCCGTCCCGTCTACACTGGGGATTGCCATCACACTCGAGTTTTCTGATTTTTTCTGCGTGGCCAGGTGCCCCACGTCAGTGCTAAGGAGAGCTGCCGCCGGTCTGGGAGTGGAGTCATGGTGCTGTGTGAGTAAGTACACATATGTGTGTCTCTGTGCATGTCTGTGTGTGTCTGTGTGCACGTGTGTGCGTGTCAGGTGCTACAAGGGGTGGGAAACGGGGTGGAGGCCTGGCAATTGCTGTCCATACTTGGCTCTTGCATTGCTCACACTGCTCTGTGATGGAGTAAGGGACTTCCTTCTGTCTTCCTCTTAAGTTAATTTATTTATTTTGAGAGAGAGCGTGCATGAGTGGGGAGGGGCAGAGGGAGAGGGAGAAAAAGTTCCTAGCAGACTCCCTGCTGAGCACGAACCCGACGCAGGGCTGGATCTCATGACCCCTGAGATCATGACCTGAGCCAAAATCAAAAGTCAGATGCTCAACCGACGGTGCCACCCAGGCGCCCCAGAAGTAGGGGACTTTCCGTGGATACTTAACTGCAGAGATACTTAACCTGTTTCCCTCCCCATCCCACACCCCACATGAAAACGTTCCGACAGCTGGGAAGAGGACACCCGGCCTGTTTCTTGCCTGCGGGGGGGACAGGTGAGCTGGGTGTGGTGTGAACTGTACTACTGGCATCCGGGGCTGGGACGGCCGCGGGGCAGCCGTAGGACCCCGTGCAGCCGGAGTCTGGCCGGGTGCTCCCCTCTCCGTGGCCACCTTGGCGACTAGAGTAACACAGCTGTCCCTGCCCCTCTCATCCAGAGCCCACGCCCCCGCCCCACACGGGCTCCCCCTCTGGAAGCCCTGACCCCTGGCCCAGGCTCACCCAGACTTTCTCTACATCGTGGTCTGCTTAGGCTGTTTCGTCCAGTCTCCCTCCTCCCCGACACCGGTGGCCCCCGAGTCCTGCGCTCTAGCCGAACACAACAGCATGACTCCCTGGACGCCCCTGCGTGCCAGGCCTTTCTTCCTCGTGCTGGTCCTTCTGAGCCTCTGTGGTCCTGTTCCCAGGGCACACTCACACACATCCCGTCCTCGGGGCCCCGTGCTCCTTCCCTCTCTCCCTCCCTCCATGACCATGTCCTGCTTGCCTGCTGGACGGGCACCTCGGGCCAGGAGGATTTGTCGACTTGGGTGCGGCAGCTACAAAACTCTACCTTCAGAACACGCCCGTGGGAAACAGGGTCTTTCTACGGCTAAGCGGTGGCCACAGCCCTTTCACAGTGTCCGGTAAGGGGCCGTGCTCCGGGTGGGGCAGGCCACTTCTGTGTGTACTGTAGGCGGCTGAGCCGGGCCCTGGGCTCCCTCACAAGTCCCTGCGGGCTTCAGACAGCTCTGTGGGTTTTAACTTGAACTCCAGAGGCAGCTCAAGGTCCAGGGAAGAGGTAAATTCAGGTACCTAGTGCAGCGCAAGTTCTACCGCGTCTACCTTCCCCGATTCCTCCTTGCAGAATTCAAATCTCAAAGTCCCCACAAAGGCGACCCAGTTTCAGGGCTGACATCCTGTGCTATTTTCCCCACTTAAAGACGGATTATTTCTTTGCCCCTTGGAATTGACGATAATAGGGTTTTGCTGTACGTATTCATAATTCTCTGGGCAAGGCGTTTGGCCATATGGATTTTCTAGAGCGGCGTTTCTCAGACTTTAATGTGCAGGGTACCACCTGGGAATTTTATTGAAATGAAAATCAGGATTCAGCAGGTCTGGGGTGGAGTCTGACTTCCCACATTTCTAGCGAGCTCCGGGTGAAGCGGGCGCTGAGCTGTGTGGAGCACGCCGCTGGAGCGGGTCAGACTGTTTAAGACCCTGAGGCACCGCAGGTCTGTCATTTTAAACTTTGGGTGGTTTTCTTCTCGCTTGTGTAGCGTGCTCTCCTCTGCCCCCAAAGGACAAGAGGGGTCTGTCTGCCCTGTAAGCGGGCGTCCACCACGCCAGTGGACTATCTCCGCGCCTCCCCTGTTCAGTCACTCCCACTCCCCGGGGGCCCACTCAGCACGTGACACCTGGAATCAGTCCCTGGCTTGTTCAGCCCGGGTTGGGAGAACATGGCGAACAGGGCGGTTTGTGTTTTGAGATGTGACAGCCCACGGCCTGCCTGTGGGGCCATGTCCTCCAGCCCAAGCCCACGGAGACCTCCCCTCCTGGAGGCATGACCTGTGGGTCCCGGCCTCTCTCTCTCCCTTTCTCCTGACCGGCCAGAGCATCTGAAGCCCTCGCCACCACTCTGGCAGGCTCTCGATGTTACCCCGGTCATTTCATGAGTGTGCGGTTCGCCAGGTAACTTTCAGAGACAGGTGTTGGAAGCCTCGCTCAGCTGCCATAAGCATGAGAAGTAGCTTTCAAGGCATCGAGAGGCCCCCTGGCAGGTGGCCGGGGGCACATCAGGGTCCCGGGGCTCCCTGTAGAGCTCCACCCTACTGGCTCAGCCTTCTCCCATTTTGGCTTTGTTCTCAGGCTGGTGTTCTCTCTTTATGGGGTGAAATAATGGCGCAAACTCAATATGGTCCTTACACCTCTCACCAAGTTGTATATATTAGTCTGTGAAAAGGGCTGACCATTCCTAAGCCCTGTGCTCACCCCCCCGGCCACACATCACCGTGTCTAGGGGAATGAGCAGCAAGCCCAGCTGTCCTGGGTCATGCGCCCACCTCTGGCCCCCACCCCACGAGGAGAGGCGGTGCCATGGGGGAGGGGCTGCAGACAGCTCAGGTTCCACGGACCCCAAACTCCGCTCATCCACCCACTGCGCTCCTCCCTAGGTGACTGAGAAGTAATCGTCTTCTGATTTGATCATTGCTTCTTGATTCCATAATTTTAATAATAATACCCCTCTTACCCTCTAAACCAGCGGTTCTCAATCTTGGCTATATGCGTACCCTTCCAAAAATTCCAATGCCCAGGACCCACCGAGAATATCTGCTGGGAGCCCGCGCAGAGGTTTGATTGTTTGCTCTTTAAAGGTCCCCCCTTGGAGAGTGCGGCCAGGATCAAAACCCACGTGGGAGACAGGGCTTGACTTGTTTGGTGGTAAAGAATTTTAAATGTGAGGACCACAAGGAGTCTTAGAACCTGGCTGGTTTCACCCCTTTCATTTCAGGGGTAAAGTTGCTTGCCCAAAGCCACCTAGTTAGTGGTGAGTCTAGAACGCATGGCACCTGATCTCCAGCCCTGTGTTCTTTTTATAACACCTGATCTCATACATGTCGAAAGACAGGCTAAACGTAATGCGGCAACAGAGCCAAGGGCACAGAAAGCTCCCTGGCAGATCTGAAAAGGAAGAGAAAATACTTTGAAAACATTAAAGGTTGTTACCAGGTGTCAAGTGAGTGTCATGCAAGTAGCTTTAGTTCTTCAGCGCACCGGGACTGATTTAATTTATTTAAATGTCTCTGTTAGCTTGAGGGATTCCTGAGACCGTGCTCCTTGTCATTTTATCCCACTATTAATCACCTGCACGCTAACCTAACCTGGAAATAACTGTAAAATTTGTTATACTTCAACTGATCAGGATTCAAGACACTTCATTCTTAACAATTTGTGTAGGATCAAAGATATGGCTGCCCTCCAAAACATCGGGATGTTTACATCAAAGGTGAGCTTGAATCCCTTTCAACCTGGCTCCTCTCTTTAGCACTTGGATTTAAGTTCTTGTTGAAAACTTTTTATAGAGCAGCGCGTGCGTGTGCATGTGCGTGTGCGTGCGCGCGCATGCATTTCAGCCATTAGCAGGAGCCCCGGCGCCAGCTTCTTGGTGCCGCGGGACGGTCAGTGGACACATTTCTGGAGGAACCTGGCTCCCGCCCCGTCAGGGTGAGCTTGGTAAGCAGTCCCACAAACACCCTTTGATCCTGTCCCAGGTCCTTTTCAATCTGCCCGTGTCCTGCAGTCACAGTGACTTTGTCATGGAAAATGCCTTTGACCTAACAGATGCTGATCACCTGGCCTCCAGTTTGAAAAAGGCTGAGGCCCAATCTACTTTTTCATCAGGAAGAAAACAACATTCAATTCATTTCTCTCTTTCACGTGTGATGCTTTGCACCAGGACCCACTGGCTTGGGTTGGTCACTGCCTCCTTCTTCCTTCTCCGCCCCCTACCCCGCCATGAGCTTCGGGGGACGAATGCCTAGCGGTGCTGGTAAAGATGTTGCTTTTACCTGGATCAGGTGCGGGCGGCTCGGGGAGGTGTGTGGAGCTGGACGCTTAAAGCAACACAAGTTAGGGCGGCTGGACACTGTTGTACAGCGAGGAGACAGGAATTTCTAATTGAGATAATAATGTCCTCGTCTACTGAGAGGGACGGAGACTTGCCTTCCTTTAAAAAAAGCGTCTGAAGTGAACTTGCTCATAGAATACCTCCATAAATACTTTTATGTCTGACTCACTTAAGCTAGACTCGTAACGTAACATGACCATGTGCCTTTATATTATTGAAGTTTAAAGGGATTCCTTTCAAAGCCCAATGTTTGGCTCACGATGAAAGGGATCAAACAGCTTATTCTAAGTTACATTCAGTAATTACATAAGTAACCCTTTAAATACTAGATATGCAAATAATCCACTATTCTTTCTGTAATTACTTTGTGTACACAGTTTGGTAAAATCCCAAGATTGTAATACATGTTTATGGAGAAGATTAGCAAATACGGTTTCTTTCTGAACGGAAGACACAGACTAGGAATTTAGAGATCTGCCGTTGCTGTGAGCGGACGTGTGCACCGGCTGGTGAGGGACGGCCGGGGAGGTGCGGGGGGGTGAGAGGGGCAGTTCTAGGAAAGGCCCACGCCGTCCAGCCCTGCCCAAACTCTCCCAGAGTTCCCGACGTTGCATGCTTCCAGTCTTGAAAGAACAAATCCCCTCAAGAGACTTGGCACTTCCATCTGGTTGGGCTGGAAATACATCGGAGGGGTTTCACAGATTCCTGTTCTTATCTCGGCTTCATCCAGGGGGGTGGGGTGACCTGAGCGTGTGCCTGCTTCCCCCACCCCCGCAAGCTCTGGAGGGGGAAATGGGGTGGTTTGGAGTCACATCAGCCCTCCTCCCCAGAACACAAGTCTAAAAACAAGTTATTTTAGGTATAACCCCTGCTCGCTGTAAAAACAGCCAGAGCTGAGAGGTAGGAACTCGGTTTTCCCTTCACCTCTCCTGACCCCCATCCCAGAGAGGTTCCTATGCACAGCTTCATGGGCATCCTTCCAGAACCCTTATCTGCTTGAAAGAGCACCTGTGAGCACACGAATGCCCATATGCCCCGGAACTGCTGGGATCACGCCATGGACAGTCATCCCATCCCTTCCTGTGGACCCCCCTCACTTTCCTCGTACTCTGATGTGGCGTAAGAACTCTTACCTCTCGAAGCTCGTGAGGTTACATCACTTCCGCCAACCATGCAGGTCCGACTGCACGGTGTCTCTAGTAATTGAACGCCCATAGGGAGCCGTCCCGGGATTCAGATTATCACTCATTTGGGACCCTTTTCTAACCTTTGAGAGCTAATGAATCTTTAAAACTCCCCGTCCAGTAGCCTTGTACACGGCATTACCCTCCCGTGTCCCTCTGTACTTCTTAGACTCTTCTCATTTTGTAAAACGACTCTCCCCTCCCCAGTATGGTCATAATAGTAAATTTCCAAATTTTAAAAATGTCTGTATTTTCCCCTCACGTTTGATGAATGGTTTAGCTACGAAAGGAATTTCAGGTTCAGAAATCTTGGGGACTCAGGCTGCCAGTGTTGGCTTTTGCTCCAGGAATGCTGGTGCTGAGATCAACGATGGTCTTGTTCTCAGTGCTTCATCCTGCTGGGAGCTCTCGGGAGGGTGTTTTATGCCTAGGGTTCCTCTCTTTTCAAGGAGGGAACGAGACATGAAACTTTGCAGAGTTCATCCTGGTCAGCCCTCCGTGGCCCCGTTTGGGCTGAAGACCCGGCTTCTCCTCAGGTCCAGGAGCTCTCGATGTCCTGCTCTCCTGCCCCAGGCTTCCTGGTTCCCTCTTTCTGAATGCCCACCGGGTGGATGTGAGGCTTCCTGGTCTGTTCTTTACGTCTCTTAGGTTTTCTCTCCTATTTTCCATTTTGCTCTTTCTTCCCCCAACATGTTCTTCGACACGTTTCAGCTTCTTCATCTGTGACATAAATTTGTCCTCTCCACGTTCAATTTCAGCCTACCCACAGGAGGCTTTATTTCAGTAAGCATTTTGAGATCAAAGAACACTTTTTCAAAGGAGCCTGTTATTTTGGGGATGCCGTGTTCTCTCTACTCTCCCCAGGATACAAACTAGAGTTTTTCCAAAGTTCTTGGTTTATTCCCTGGATTGTCACCACTTTCTCGTGGTGAGTTTCTGTGTGTTCTTCTTGCTCCTTCCTCTCTGATGCTTCTGGTTTTGCCAAAATGCCTGGTGACCTCAGTCCTGGGGTTCCTGTTGATGAGTGAGGGGATCGTTTCTCTCACTATGGGGGAGGCTCTGGGCCGCTCTTCTGGTGGTGTGGCCCCCTGCCTGAGCACAGTGGCCTCCGTCTTTCCTTCCTGCAGGGTCTTGAGGTGTAGGCTCTGCTCTGAATTCCCTCTTCGGCAGGCAGACCTCATCCCTGCCTTTGGGAGCCAGTCCTTGATGTTAATCCGAGAAAATGAAGCCGCTTCCAGCTAGGCTGTGATGAGGACAACCAAGCCCTTCTATGCACAGTTAACGAGTAACTGATCTCCCATCCAAGTGCTCACCAGGCCCGACCCTGCTTGGCTTCCGAGATCAGGTGACATCGGGCGTGTTCAGGGTGACGGGTCTCGATCACCAATGGACCTTCCTATTCTTCACATTTGTTGACTCTTCGTCTTTGGATCTTCTAGAGACCTTCTCTGGGTGAAGTGCACTTATCCCTGGGCCTGGTCTCTGTGCTCTCCTCTGTTCTCTCCTCGCCAGGCTGGTCCCTGTTCTTCCTATTTTCAGAAATGTATCACCAAATCCTGGTCCATAGTGGCAACCCTGCAGTTTCATTTCAGTGTCAACTTTGGAAGGAGGGCTCGGACATGTATGTGCTCAGTGGGCCGCCGGGAGCTGACGGTCCTCCCTTCTCTTTAGAATGTGAAAGCCTGGAATATTCCTCGGACATGCTTCCTATTCAAGGTACGGGGAGAGAGGGGTCCTAGCCCCCCAGCTCCAAACTACATGCTAGGTAACCTTGAGCAGGCCCTTGAGATGTCCCGAACCTCTGCTCACTAATGGGCATTGGGGTCCGTGACCTACAAGGATGGGAAGGGCTGACTCGGGAATTTTTCTCAGTGGCTTCCAACTATAAATCAGGTGGTTGGTATCCTGTTGTTGTCTAGCTGCAAAGGGAAAGGCCACGATGCTTAAATATGTAAAACCACACATTATTTTAGGAGTCTGGTTGCCCTGGTCTTTATGCCCCCCAAATGTGGCCATCTCTCGACGTTGTCCTTTGCTTTCTGAACATCTTAGAAGCAGGCTGCAACCCGGATCTCCCCTGTCAACGCCAGCGAACCCAACAGTGCGCCGGGCCTGTTTATTGCATGCCCCTCGCTTTCCGTTAATGAAACGTTTCATGGGTAATGAACCAAAACCTCGGTCCAAGCACGGTGAGGCTGGAGACAGAGCTATCTTTGGGCTTTGTTAGCGGTTCACCTTTCAGGTCCTGGAGACTCCACCCACACTTCGCTGCAGACAAAACAACCCAGGACTGACAGATCGACTTCAGAAGATTCGTCGCCTCTGACAAATCTCCTTAAACGCGCGGCATCTGGTTTGCCATATCAGCGAATGGTCTAGGCCCCTTGGGTGTGCCGATCGGTGGCAATGGGACCCGGGAGGGCGATTGTGTGGTTGCAGAAAGGATGTGGGACAGCAGCATTTGGTGGAAATGAGCTCCTGTGGGGCGACCCGGGGCCCTCATGAGGACTGGTCACCCTAGCGCACCCACAGACTGGATAGACTCCCGTTTATCGGTTCTCTGGAGTCAGCCCCATAGAATGTTCTGTGCTGATGGCAAAGCTCTGTATGTGTCGGAAACGGTAGCCACTGGGCAGGTGACTGTGGCGCTCTTGAAATGGGGCTGGTATGACTGAGAAACTGAACATTTAAATTTTATTCAGTTTAAATTAATTTAAATATGAGTTTAAATAGTCGCATGTGATCAGTGATTCCTGTAGGACAGAGTGAGTCGGGGGAGCCCTGAGCTACCCAGCCTGGGGGCTGGGCTGGGGGGCCCGGCCACGGGAAGCAGCGGGGAGCTTCCCCAACTCAAACAGCTCTTGGCTCACCCATCCCTAATCTCGTCACCCGAGAGCCACTCATCTGCGGCGCTACTCCCGAGAGAGGCAGACGGGGAAGGCGACACACCAAACAGCCTCTGTCAGAAGCTTATTGGCGGGATTGCTTGTCAGAGGCACGTCCCCCCGTTAAGGCAGCTCCCGGGAGGAGGCCAGGACGGCCCCGAGGTTGGAGTTCGGATCCTAATGCTCGTTGGGAAGGAAGAGCTGCGTAGATGGAGAGGTGCAGAGGCTCTGGGTCCCCTCTGTGTCTGTGACGTGGATGTGTGGAAAGGGAGCTGGGCTGGTCCGGGTCATGGGACTCGGAGTGGTGTCCGGGCTGCCCAGAGGTCAGCCTCCACCTGCCCTGATGAGGGGCAGCACCACGGGCCTCTGCTGTCTCCGTGACATGCGCAGGGGAGCCTCAGGAGGAACTCAGGGCTGCAGGAGAGCATGAAAGTGTGGCTGCTGAAGGAGCATGAAGGGTGCATGCCTGGGCGACCGCCGTGGCCCGGCTGCGGGCTGGGAAGGGCACACTCAGCACCACCTCCACACCTCGGGCTGCCTGCACCGCTCTCTCCAAGCCAGGGTTGCCCGCGTCTCCTCCAGACCCTCCTGGATGCCCCTTCCTGGCAGAATCCTCCGGCCCAGAGGCCTGGAGGCCCCTCGTTGGTGTGGAGTGCCTCCCACATGGTGCGGGGCTTCTCGGGGAGCAGTGGGCAGTGGCCAGACAGCTGGGGGGCTGGGGGGCGGGACATTTCTGTCCCTCCTCGGGTCACCTGCCCATTCCATCCTCAGGGATCACAGACCCAACCCCTGCCCCTCCCCACACCAGGCCAACCTCAGGTTCAGGGCTTTCACTGAGTCTGGTCAGTTTCCTCGCTCGGCCGGCCAGGGGGACGCGGGCCCTTCATGGCGAGCTCGGCTCTAGGACGCCCAAGCCCACCTTTCCGTGGAGAGAGCCACCCACCCGACCCAGCGGCTCACTAAGGACTCTTTTGTCCTCATCAGGCTTGTTTTGGACTCACATATTCTTTCCCATCTCTGGAATAGGAAGAGCATCCCTGTGGTTCCCTGGAGGCCGCCCTTCTCCGCCCGGAGCAGGTGGTCCTCCCAGAACTTGGCTGGCGAGCCTCCCCCCGCCTGGAGTGAGCGCCCTTCTCTGTCCTCGGAGACCTGGATGCTGGGCCATCTCCTTCAGCCTCATCTGTGCCCCTCACGTAGCTCACACACTCACCCCTTTACCCCTGAGATTCAGACTCTCTGCTCCTCCACCCACTTGGCCTCTCCCCTGCTCTGACCCACAAAATATCCGGAGTGTGTGCCCTCCCTTTGTGGTCAGCTTTATGTCCTTTCTCGCGCCGCCCTTCGCTGTGGGATGTGTCAGCCCTGCCTTCCCCTCAAGGGTGGAGACTCCAGCACACTTACTGTGGGGGGCGCGTCCTGCACGCCTTACGGGGTCTCTCGGATCCGCCCCCACAAGGGCCATGACACGCGCGTTCCGTCGTAATCCTTACTCCATGGGCGAGAAAACCGAGGCCCAGAGGAGCGGGCTGGCCAGGTAGCTTCTCACGGGAGCGCCAGCTTCCAGGGTGGGCTCGAGCCCGGACAGCCTTAGAGCAGACCCACCTCTGACAGGGGCTCCCTGAGCTCGTCAGACTGCCCCCCTCCCCCGGCCTTCTCGCGGCCTCACAAACTAGCAGTCAAGCAGGAGAAGGTGCCAAGGTGATGGGGAGCCCCACGCGCTGGTACGGGTGATGAGAGGGAGAGCGGTCTGGCATCGACCGACCAGGTTCAAGTCCTGCCGCTCACTTAGTGACCTGTGCTGACTTTGGAAGTCACAGCAACACGATGCATAAATACCCCTTGTAATTTTTCTCCCAAAACGAGAATCCCTGGAGTGTCTCCTGGCTTGTGGCTATTGGACCTGGCCCTGAGGGATTGTGTTGTAGACACTGTGAAAACGCAGGTTATTTTACCCAGAAAAGATCCAGAGGGAAAGACTGTGTGTTTCTTCCTGAGCTGGAAGTTGTCCCAGGAAATCTAATTGTCATCCACTCTCCAGACAACTGATCGATATCAGATGGGATGCGGCTCGGGGTGATGTGCCTGTGCTTGCACCCCGAGAGATTTTTTTCCAAGGCTCACGCAGGTGATCCTAGCTGTAAAGAGACCGTGACATGTTCTAGAACTCCATCCATTTACAGCCTGGGAGAGAACACAGTGGCCCTGAAGCCGGGAGGCTTCCTTCAGTCCTACGTGCTCTGTGACCTTAGGTGAGATGCATCATTTCGCGGAGTCCTTCTGTTGCATGGGCTGACAGCTCTCGATGAGCAGAGCTCCAAACCACTCGCTGTGTAATTATGGACACTTAAGCCATATTTAAACATGTACTTAGGTTCCTAATTAAAAAAGAAAAAGATAATCTGTGTATTGCTATAATAACTCTTGTTAACGTTTGAACATGTTGATAAAGAGAACAAGAGAAATGATTGTGTGTCACATTTCTTCCTCCATAATTGTTTTGTGGTTGTTAATTTGAGGCTCCTTTTAGCAATATCTGTGTCATCTGAAACTTTAGTGAGCATGACATGGAATCTAGAACAGAGAGGAACAGACCTGTACCAAGCGTTTCCATGTATCCTATATCCAGTCACCAACACAGAAATCTGATCCTTCTGACGTTTGTGAAGGAGCTCAGGTGAGTTCAAGACCCAATGGCATTTCAGTGAAAAACACTTTCCTTATTAGGCTGGCATCCAGGTTGCAAACCAGTTACGTTATGTGGGATTTTCATTGTTTAGAATGGTTTTAGTCTATGAATACAAATATTCTTGAATTCATGTAGTCAATCCCACTGAACATATCCCATTGATAAAGGATGGAAATAGAGTGTTTGGGTTTTGGAGCAGTTTGCAGGAAGGAAGTAAGATGTATTGACATCATTCAATGCCAAACCAATGAGTTTTTTGAGTAGGCTTGCCTAGAAAGAGAGTGAATCCCCATCAAGAAGACACTTAACTACATATACCTGTGAATCAAAACCCAGAACTTTTGGTTCATTTTAGAGAATGTCTAAGACATGTATGTTCGAATATGCACTCCTGAAATTTGAGCTTGAAAATTCAGGGAATAATTAAAACCTTGTATGTGTGTGTGTGTGTGTGTGTATATATATATATAAAATCACTGGATTGAACCAAAATAAAATACCTGTGACTTACAGAAATTGTTCTTTATTTGAATTCATGGTCTTAGGTTACACCTGAATATCTAAAAGAAATTAAAGAAGATGGTCGGAGAGTGTGGGTGGTGGTTGCATTTCACCCCCCGGGGTCAGGGCAGCCTTGGGTTTTTCTTGCCTCCGTTAGCCACCAGGGTGGCAGGTGACGGTGGGTGCCCCCAGGGTCTGTGGGGGGCCTGTTTCCAGCTCTCCTTGATCTTCTTCTAATGCTAAACTCTCTTACAGCAGAAGACTCTTGAAATGATTTTTTTTGACTCCTTAAACTCTTTGTCTTTTCCATCTTCCTGGGAAGATGGGGAGCAGCTGGGTCATACCTGCCTACATGCATACATAAACCTTTCTGGTTTATGACTGTAATTCTACTTCTTGAGCTGGCTCTTCAGCCGACAGAGACTTCCAAGCTGCTTGGGTGAGCCTTGTATGCACCTTGGTCTCATTTTGGGGAGTTGTTTTCCCCTTCATGATTCTTCCACACCTGCCCCTGACACAAAGAGGCCCCAAGGGGCCAATGTTGACAGCAATGACCAGACCCTTTTGTTCTCGTGCATTCCAGGCTCCTGCAAAAATATGCAATCACTTTGTTTTTGGTTTTTTTGAATAACAGGAAAAGGCTCTTTTCTCAGCATCTATGATTCTCTATGATTCCTCAGTTCATGTTTGGGGTGATTTTTTGCGCCATCCCAGTTTCTGTTCCGAGTTGTTTCCACGGGTTGTTCAGCCCCCTCCTGTGTGGGTGTGAGGCGACAGAGCCAGTGATGAAGACCTTGTCAACCAAAGGAGCCACAGACCCACCAAGACACTAGGCCCAGTCTGAGAAGAGCTCTTCGAGGTCGTCCGCCCCTCCCTCCCATGCCTCGGTCTCCCAGGACGGTCCTTGAACATAAATTCACCATCTCAAGAAGCAGCACACTCCACTGCGGGGCAGCTCCGACTGTTGGGAAATCCTGCTGCCCTCCGTCTTCCGCCCATTCATTCTTGCTGGACTCACGGTCTCCCACAGACAGATGGGAGAAGACCTCCACGAGCACAGCCCACGCAAACTGCCCCTGGCCACGCAAAGTCCTCTCAGCATCCTTCATCAACTGGATTCTAGGTGGCTCCCCCCTCCCCAGATGAACAGAGCCTGGCAACTGGACACTTGATTTCTGACAGTTTTTACCAGGAAATGACATAAATGCTGTTTTTATTAGAGACAGGCATTAAATGAAGGGAAGCAGGAAAGTCTCCATTAGGGTCTGAAATATCCCTGCCCCATTTCAACTTTCAAAAGTGTCTTTCATTTAAGCTCTATCTATGCATCCATTTATGTATGTATGTATGTATGTATGTATCTGTCCATCCATCCATCCATCATCTATCTTTTATCTATCTATCTATCATCTATCCATCATTTATTTTCTATCATCTATCATCTATCTATCTATCTATCTATCTATCTATCTATCTATCTATATCTATCTATCTATCATCTATCCATCCATTCATCCATCATCCATCTATCATCTAGATGTCTCTCTCTTTCTCTCCATATATAGGGGGTGGGAGGAACTGTGGCTACCACAGGGACTGCCCAGGCAGAATCACACAGTAGAGACATTGGTGATGCCTCTTTTCTGAGTAGCCGGCCACCTTCCACCCCTCCCTTCTTGGGGGTCACTCCTTCGCATCTACTGAGTTCCACGCTCTTCTCTCAGCGTCAGAGTTGCTATGGAGATATCAGTGTCTGTAAAACAAAAGTGACTGATGGCAAAGACACAGACCTGCTTCTCTTTAGAGCCGGAGGAACGTGTAGTTCAGGCCCATTTTCTTAGACCCGGGCACGGTGGTCCTGCTCACTTGAACCACCTGCCCAAAGCCTCATTGACATACCTAAAAGTCAGGCCTCTGCTCCCACCCCTGGGCCTCTCCTCTCCAGCAGGCTGCCTCACCTCCTCCAGAAAAATTCATACTCTAATTTGCATCCATCAGGATAGGGGTAGAGGGTCCCAGGAGGGACCCTCTGGCTTAGGACCTGGCCAGAAATGCGATTTAGAGACGGAATGAGGTTGTATTCAGCAAATGCTCTTTGTTTCAGCCTTGGGGACATCGAGGATGTGTGGGGCATAATTTGACGGCATCGATCCCCTCAGGCATGTTAAAAAAGAGATCCTTTCTATTCGGTCAAATGACAGCTTTCTCAACGTGATCAGCTGGCTTGGACACAGGTCCTGAACTTTGGAAGTGACCTGTGTGTAGAGCCGCCACTCTGTGCTGGCCTCTTCTCACATATGGCTTTGCAGAAGCCAAATATCGGGCACTTTCAAGCGTCTCCCCATGCAAATGCAGCACTTGTGAAGCCCGGGGGTGGGGGGAGGGCAGAGATAAAGTATCTGCTCTGGTCGGACCCCAGTCGAGGCACTAGGTGTACACGCAGGGTCTGACATTTATTTGGAACGAGAGAGACATTTTACACATTTTAATTTCCATGAAATATTCGGACTATGATTCTCTGTGACTGACGCCAGGATCTATAGCACCCCGAGCACAAGTGGAGCCGGCAGACCCCATCGGGGCGCGGTTCCCACGTTGCGTTTTGCGGTGTCTTCCTTCCTAGAAGCGTACTGCATTTAGAGTAAGGCTGGAGATGCTCGTGTCTCCTGAAACAGGGTTGGGGATGAGTAATGTTTGGAAAAAAGGAAACTGTTGGTGCAGAAAGCTCTGAATGCCAGGCCTGGCTGGGTTAGGACTAGGGCAGAGCACACCCTCGACCATGCCCAACCCCCTGTTGCTCTGGGTTTGGGGTGTTTTCCCTACGCACCTTCCTGGTGGATACCTGCAAAGGCAGGCAGGACTGGCGAGAAGCACCCATTCCTCGAACCATTTGGGGAACATGCCTGGGTAAATACTCGGCCACCTGGCTCCCTCCTCGGTCTGCACTCGCTGCCCCGTGGGACTCGAGAGCCTTGGTCATCGGGTCACTGCCCCACTGCCCCACCGTGTCGCTGAGGGCAGTGACCTCGGCCACTCAGAGCAGGTGCCTGCGTGAACTACCCCACCACGCTGAGTCTCCCACGGACACATGCCTGTGTGTTTTTCACCTGAATCTCATCACTAATTCGGCTCCTTGAAACTTTTCTATTCTTATTTGTTTGTTTATTTGTAACGAGGTGGCATAGAAGACAATAAAGGTACTGAGGGATCACTAAGGTGGGACAAGCTTACTCGATAGTTGACTGTGGTCCCCGAGCAGCTAATAACCATCAGGGGCTGCACTGCACACCGGTTACCCCGTGAAGGCTCTTAAACAGACTGGGAGGTAGGGATTAGAATCCTCCCTTTAAAGAGTGTTGAAACTAAGCTTCCTCCCAGGCTCCAGGGGCCAGTCTTTGCCGGTTTGTGGGGGGCCGTCTGCATTTGCAGCCCTGGTTGTGGTGTGCAGGTGCGCTTGTGCCCACATGTGGGCACGACAGGAACCGGAAAGGAAAACATACATGCAGATTTGTTCCTCCTTCTTAGCGCTCATGTTAGTGAGGGCGACAGAGGTTACAGCTGACCTTGTCCCCTCCCACCCCAAGACCTACCCAGTCACCAAGCATTCTGCCTGCCCAGCCTCTGATACCCTCCGTGGACCCCTGTCCCCCTCGCCCATCTAACCACATCTTCTGGGTTCCAAGCTAGCACCGGCAGCTAGTGCAGGCTTTCTGCCCCACCCGGCCCACGCCACAGGACTGGGCATCCCTCCTGCACTCCCACAGCACGAGAGGCCGTCCTAACCCGGGGCCCTGGGAATTGGCTGGGAGTGACTCTGTCTTCCAGGGGACATTTGGAATGTCCGGAGACATTTTTGATCATCACCAGTGGCCACAGTGCTATTGGTATTAAGTGGGGGGAGGCCAGGGGTGATGCAAACTGTCCACAGTGCTCACGACAGCCCCGCCCAGAAGTAACCGCTCCAAGACGTCAGGAGGGCCAAGGCTGGGCAAGCCCGGCTGCCCTGGATGGGTACCATGACTTGCTTATCTCTGCTTCCTTAATGATGAGTACCTCAAAGTGCTCAGTAAGTGTTGAATATTGTTGCAAAAATGTCCCGTTGACCTATAAGAATGAAGTGTAAGAGTGGAAGGAAATTCACAATATTGACCATATCTTCCTTCGAATAATGGATACACATGATTTGTAAAATTTATTATCATCAAGTTGAACATTTATAATGAAAGATTCTTTCCCTACCCCCCTCTGCAGGGTAGGAGTTCCATTTGTATCAAGTGAACTGGGTTCTATGTTGAGACTACATTCTTTAGCAAAGGTTTGACTTTTTAAGGTTGTGTTTGTCAGATGAAGCTGGACTTCTTGATTTCATTTTAATTTTTTTCCCCTATATATCAGTGGAACTGGATACAATGACCAGGAAAACCACATGATTCTTTAGATGGTTCATAAGTGGCCCTGATTTAGGAATGACTTAATAAAGAGCACTTTATTACAACTTTCAGGGAATTATTCTTTTATTGTTTGTTCAAAGTGTTTTGAGTTAAAAAATATTTAAATCGACACCATGATGGTGAGATAAGACAATCTCCGAAGATAAGTGATATTTAGCATATTTACTGAAGAGAGAAAGTGTAGGAACAAGGTAAGGCTCTTTCTAAGCCAGCAAAGCAATCACAATGTGGAGAACAGTGCCGTGTGCCCTTAGCTATGGGGCCGTCAAGCAAGACAGGAGAAATCCCTCTAGATAAATATGTGTGTGTGACCCATTGACCAACCACCGTCACCCCACTGGATGGCTTCAGGGTCTTTGACCTATCACTTTAAATCTGCATGACTCACGGGTAACTTTGCCACTTCTCAGAAATGAGATTTATGAAAGATAATACAGCTCAGCATGCTTAATAGGTACTCACAGTTTCACTTTTTAGATGACACCAAATGGAATCAATTAATTAATTAAAATACTGACTCATACCAAAAAGGATTCGAGACAGTGGAAGGAAGCATACATAATGCAAAAATCCGCAGAGAGATTAAGACGAATGTAAGGTAAAGGTACTGTGGAACCAGCAGAGGAGGTAAAAGGCAAAAATTCACTGTGATGTCCTACACAGCTGGGAGGGGAGTCAAAACAGCGCTCGCGTTCTCTTGTTGCAAAGCAAAGAGGATATGGCCGATTGCAAAAGCCAGAGTGCTCACAGGTAAAACCTAGCAATTAATGAATCAGAGTAATCAGTAATATCAGAAGCTCTTATGTCAGAGACCTCCCAGAGACTATGTGTTAAAATTAAATAAAAGGGCAGCTTCCGTGAGCCTAATTACAAGAGAAATTAAGTCCATTTTTACCATACATGTGGCTTTTGTAAATACAGAATTGGGGAATTTACCTTGTAAATACCTTTCAAAACGAAACCTGAAGGGGGGGGGTCATTGAAAGTCTCTAGAAAGCTGTTCAGGTTAGCACCTTGGAGCCCATAGATGACCGGCCAGTCCCTACACCGTGGTTGATTGCTTGCTAAATGGGCACCACATGGCCAGCGTAGCTCAGGCCAAACTGGCTTCCAGAATGACCACAACGTCCACTAGCAGGAAGGTGTGCTGCGACGTGGCAGGTGGAGGAGGCGGCTGGTGCGAGGTGTGAAGTCCACATGAGTGGGCCGCGGGCCAGGGACCGGCCAGCAGCAGCCGTGTGCCTGTCCAGCAGACGTACGACAGACCCCAGGGGTCCCGAAGCACGTGCCAGAACACACAGTCAGCTTCTGGCAATCCGCTGCTGGGTCTCCAGGCCCGCCCCACGCTGTGCCCTGTGAGGATGGCCCCGGGGAGGAGGGACAGGTTGGGAATCTCCACCCCCCATCCCTCTCAGGCCGGCTGTGGTTCCTGTCTCCTGGCCTCAGGCTCTGCTCCTGGTCCATGTTCCCTCCAGTTCTCCATCCAGGTGTGTGGAGGCCACGGCGTTCTGCTGTTTTTGGACCCTGAGTGCTCACAGCACTGCAAATCCCCTAACCTCCCACATGTCCAAAATAGACACCGCGAGAGTCTGTCCTTGGGGAGGGAGTCCCAGGGGTCAGGAGTCAGGGCAAGAACCGGGGCCATGCGTCCTCTAACCCCCAGTACAGATCTTTCCCTGCCCTACCTGTGGGTTTTCCTCCAGTTACCACAGGGAGAAACCCGTTGTGGGGTGCCCTGAGGGGCAAGGCACGGGGGCTCCCAGAAGGCAGCCCCCACGCAGACCCACAGACGGACGTTTGCCTTCTCTCGAGCAGGTTCGGGCCCCTGCTGCCTTTGTTGGTCCACACCGAGTGCCCACCCGTGCCCGGTCCATACAGGACCAACAGAAGGAAGGATGACCGAGGCAGGGGCGTGACTGGCCTGGCCATGAGTCCACAGTGACATCCGCTGGGGAGTGGAGCCCGGGGGGTGTCGTGGCCAGGCCCCCCCACCGCCGCCGTGGACAGAGTTACAGCCTGGTCCTGCGTGAGCCCTCGGTTGTGGTCTCGGAGCCCATGCTGCGCCCGCCCCTCCTGGGTCCCGGGCACACCACTGAATCAACAAAGTTGAGTGTTGCCATCGGTAAGCCGTGCCTTGAAAAGAACTCCAAAAAAACCAGCAGGCTTTCACGGCTACAGGCCTTTGAAATCGTCAGCACTTTGTGCAAACAGCCTTTGAAGCCACTTCTTGTACCTGGCTTGTCTCTAAATGAACTGTTGTTTTGGTTTCTCGAGTGCTGCCGGACAGGAATCGCTCCCTTGAAAAAGAAATCGGTTCTTTAAATATGCTTTCCCCTTCCACAGACCCTGCGCAAACCAAACACCGAGCCTGCCCCTGCCCCACCCCAGATGGGTCCCTCCGCGCAGCGACTCCATGTCCCGCTTCTGAAATGCAGCGACTTTTCCTTTGAAATTTTTCATACGTTTAAAACACAAAACCCCTCAAATTCTGTTCCCCCGAAGCTCTTTGTGCCAGGCCTGTGTCCTCAGGAGGTGCTTATGAATCGCGTGCACCTGTCAAAGGGCCCTTTGGTCGTCCTGACCCCGACCCAGAGCTGCAAGCAGGCCTGACTTGGGACGAGAAGGAGAATTCAGTTCACTGACTGTCTCTGCGTCCTTGCTGGCCAGCCCGGTGGCTGTGGTCACCATGGGGTGCAGGTCAGGCCTCAGGGAGAAACGGCAGCGAGGCTGCGTCCCAAGGGCGCTTGGGGCTTTTGTTGCTGGAGCTGGCAGGCTGGGGGCGCAGAGCCCCAGGTGGGAGCTGGAAGGGAGCCGCGGGGCGCCGGAGGGGGCCGAGGGGTGGCGGCAGAGCAGAGGAGGTGGGGGTACTCGGTGACATTGAATATCCAGCTAAGACATTCACGTTGGACTTCGTGGATTACAGGCTGTTGAAGGGGATCCCTGCCCTTTGTTTAGATGGATTCTCTGACGGACACGATTCACGCAGCGATGCCTATGAGGGGGTCTGGTGCGTCGGGCGCTGCTTCCAGCCCGGGTCCCCCAGTGCATCCCTCACGCACTCACACCTCACCGACACGAACCCGGAGCTGAGCCGGACAACGTAGCGCCCCACGAGCCCGTGGAGACACAGAGCAGAGGGAAGCGATCTGCCCGCGGCGGTTTCAGTCCTCGGTCCGCGTGGGGCTTTGAGCGCGGCTCAAGGGCGGTGAGGGTGGGCCCTGGGGTGCAGCCAGTGGGAAGCCCCCAGACGGGGAGTTTGAGAACCGTCTGCTGGGGCAGAAGGCAGAAGGATGAGGGGAATTCTGCCCTCTAGCTGCTCCTGGAAGACCCCCATGTCCTATGGGCATGGCCTCCCCTCTGTCAAAACTTCTCAAAGGAGAAATCTGTTTTTCCTGCCTGAGAATATTAAATATTCTAGCATGATATTAAATAATATTAAATAAATATTAATGATGATATCATCCATCCATCTTCTTTTCCCAAAGTGTTTGCCTTTCATAGGGATGAAAGCCTTAGGGAAGGAGGGTCGAAGCCCGGAGGGAATTTTAAGGGTCTAAACTGGCCTTGAGGGTGGTTGGAGCGACAGACCAAGAAGAATTATCTCAAGGCCCTGAAATTGCCATAAAAATACAGGCTGTTGCCTCCTCTGCCCACGACCGAGCCGGCCCGGACAAGAAGAAGACCCCGTGTTTGACCCTCGCCTACCTCTTCTGGAAGTTGTCTTTGGCAACCTTAAAATCCACGTCCGCTTTCCTGTTCCCTGGCAGGTGTCCCCGTGCTGAGTGCACGTGGAGACTATCTTCTTGGGATGAATCACAGTATTTCCAGGTTGGAGGGGGCCTGAGGGAGGTTCTCTGGGCCCACGCTCTCATTTTGCAGAAAAGGAAACTGAGGCCCAAAGAGGAAGAGAGGCTGTGTGGTCCTGGGCATGTCAGCCAGCAAAGGGACTAAGACCAAGCTTTGGATTCCTAATTTAATTCTCTTTTTATTACAGCAATTTTAATTGCCGGGGTGGGGGGGTTATTTCTATTACGAAGAACATACCACTTCTCCACCCTGACACCCATTCTGGTTTTTTGCTGACAGAGTTATAAGGAAAAATCAGGATATCTTAGAGCTGGGTGAGGCCTCAGGAATGATTGAGATTCCAGCACCTTCCACCGGTGTAGCCGTGACCGCCATCTGACAGGCAGGAACATGGGGGCGGGAAGGAATGAAGGGAGGGGTGGGCGGTCTGCAAGCTGGATGTCGGACAGCAAACAACCCCTCTCCATCAGGGATATCTGTGCTGCGACCCTCTGGGGGAGGGGAAGGCACCGCGGTCCCAGGGTGTGCGCGCAGGGTCTGCGTCTGTGGCCGGCTGATCTCTCCTGCATGAATCTGGCATGTCAAGTGTGAGCAGAATGAAAGAGAAGATTCTGGTGCCTTCGAACATTACCTAATAAATGCTCGAGAGACTCTTGTCTTAGCACAAAGCCGGGGGCTCCTTTGCAGACAACCACAAGAAAGGCGCGGCGGATAGAGCGCTACCCTTAATTCTGGAGCAAACACAATAGTATTTTTTAAGGATAATGTAGAGGTAGAGAATGTGACTGCTAATTTCTCTTTGGAGACAACTGAGGAAAAGAAGAATAGAGAAGAAGTTATTTTGGCAACAATTCTTGATCTTCTTTTTACAAAGAAAGTTAAAGCCATAATTCCCCCAGGTGCAAATGCTGTAGCCTGAAAAGGCCTTCTTTAAAATATATTAAATCAGAGAAGTAGATAAGCGAAGAGGAAATTTACCTGTGGCTGTATCAAACTGCCTCAGGCTTTATCTTTTTATGAGCTCAGAAAATGGGAAAGTTTTAGGAAAACCTCTCAATTTCAAAAATCTAAATTTCGCATGAATGTGGGACATGTGGGCAGTATTATCTTTCTGGCAGGAAGTGACACGGGTGGGAGCAGAGACGGGGCCTCTCTCGTTAACGCAGGGTATGGATCCCCGGGCCTGCGTTCCGGTCTCAGCTCTGCTGCTCGCCGGCCCTGGGCTCTGGTTATAAATTACCTTGGGTAGGTCAGTGTCTTAGCGAGGCTCTAGGATGTGACAACCGGTGAATGACATCGAGAGCATGGTGCCCTGAAGAGGCAACGGGGTTCTGACGGGGCAGATGCTCTCTGGATCCAGGAACGCGTCCAGAGAATGCAGTTAGGACCGCACCTGATTACGTGTACCTGCTTTCCTTTGGGCTTTCCTCCCTCAGCCCCCTTCAATGCTGTACGTTGAAAGATGGAGCAGGATATTTTTTAGAGTTAAAACTTATTTAATTAATCTGGCCTGCTTCGGATGTAGCTAGCAGTTGCCTTTGCTACTTGATGAGGACCCCGGTGACAGGTCACGCCAAGACCTCAGCAGGAGACCCTTCCCCAGCGGCTTTCATTGAGGAGGGCTGGCCGGAAGTGAGCGAGCATAACCTAGTGGGCATCAGGGGGCATCTCAACGGGTATGTGACCTCCCTGGCTTCATCTTACATCTCTCACTTAAAGAATTTGGGTTTTATGCAGCCCTTGACCCTCGCATGTGAACCTAATAGGATGGCTGGTTCACTGTGTTCCTCTCTTTTCCTCCCTTCCACCTTCCCTCATTCTTTCACGTGGGCTGAGGGCAGGTGGCTGCCATCTCACCACTGGTCACGGGACACAACGGGTCATGTAGGGACATTGCCGGCCTGGGAGCCAGGCCACGTTGGATCAGGCTTCTGGTTATTCAGCACCCTAGATATGAGGCATCCAGGCCTGGCGCCCCATCTGCCAAATGGGTCCCAGCCGTTCCCATACTCAGACAATTTTAATTTCAAGTGATAACCTAGAAGTGATACCCATACAGTAACAATGCCTTAATTGTAGACAAATAAACTGGAATTTACATGGCGAAAACTTGGGCGTATGGGACTCTCAAGAATGAGCCCTCTGGCCTGCTGAGGTTTCTGCCTAGCTGAGGAAGAGTGTGTTTCTTTATTCGCCATTAGAAAATATTGGGCCAAATGAATAGAAACATTCCTGCCATAAGTTTAGAAGCCAGAGGGCCAGTTCCTCACACAGGTGCACGCAGGGACGGGAAGCCAGCGTGGCTGTGGGCTTGGGGAATCTTCAGAGAGTAAAATGTAGAAACACCACCAGTGCAAGCAAGGGACCTGTTCCTTCCTCCTCTTTCCCTGCGTTGGGAAGCATACCCATCACTATGCAAACCAGGAGTCCAACCACTAAGACCTGGTGATTTCTCTTCTTACATTCTTCACTTGCTCACTCAGGGCTCTGCCTTGTGTGCCCGTCATGACAGCACGGGCATGGCTGCCCAAGGGACCTCTCACGCCAACACTGTGGAGTGCCACGCACTTTCTCCAGAGTGTTCCAGGGGTCCCCCAAAGTGAAGACATGTCCGCTCTGGTTCGGTCCGTGAGATTCCGAGCACTCAGAGCACCAGGATTCCTCCTGTTTGCACGGTTCTCCCGGTGAGTTCTTTTTTCCTCTTATGAGACTCAGCTCAGAGCTCATCTCCTCTGTCTGGCTCCCCCAGACCTTCCCCCAGGCCAACCCCTATGCTCGCGGCACATTGCCTCCATCAGGAGATCTCCCGGGCTTACCCACGTGTCCCCCATGTTTCTCGGCTGACCATGGGCTCCCTGAAGGAGGGACCTCGTCGTAGCTTCTTTCACTCCGTCAACATCTTTTAATGGAGCACCTAAGATGTGCCAAGGACAATGACAGTTACTGGCCACGGAGACAGGAGCTGGAAGCCAAGGGCAGTGCTCATCCCTTCCCGGGACTGAGCAGTGCTGGCCAGTGAACCAGAGGTGGACAGGACACGTGTCAGCTCCTGGTCGAGGCAGGCAAAAACTTGTCCCCACCTGGGGAGCACGGATCAGCACAAAGTGGCGGGGCCTGGGCTAGTGGGGGCCCCTTCGGCTGGTGTGGGCAAGGAGGTACCCCTGCAGCGGGCTTTAGTCTGAGTGCTAGGAAGGGGACTTTGCGCCGACATCGGGGTAGGAACACTGCTTCTGGGGAGCAGCTCACGCAGAGGCCAAGGGAGGGAACACGCGTGGAAGATCTGACATCCCAAGGCGGGCCGCGGAGAGGAGAAGAGCGGGAGGACGTGAGGGGAACGCGAGGGCTGAGCCACAGAGAATTCTGCGCCCAGGCTATGGATCCGGATCTCATTCTGCCCTTGGAATCCCTGAGGCTACAGTACATGGTGCCTGCCTGACACCCACATTGTTTGGGGTCTTCGGCTGCCTCTACTCCCACTTATTGCCTTTTTTGGGGTCACGCTCTTGACAGATGAGATTGTCACCAGGCTCCAGGTAGCTGGTAGTGGTGATGTGCGAGGAACAGAACGTCCTGTGGGATAGAGGATGGCGGCAGCTATCAGGTAAAACAAGAAGCAGGTGATTGGTGGGCAAACGGGTAGGTGACCGAGCAGCCCACACACCTGGAGCGGCATCCGCGGGGAAACCTCAAACACATTCACAGCCGGCACTCAGGGGAGAAGCAGAAATCCAGCAGAACCTGATTTTCTACTCCAGGAGAGATTCTGACCCTTGGACTGTGGGGCTCAGAAGCTGCATACTTTAGAATTCCTGGCCCCTCTCTTACGTTATCAGGGATGGGGGTGCTCTCGCAAACATCTGGAGAAGCCCGGGCTTGGTCCTCCGGGTAGCGCGGCTCGGTGGTTGGGCAGTAGTGCGGGTCTCTCGCCAGTGTGATGGGACTGGCATCCAAGCCTCTGGTCGCAGGTGACTTTTCACGGAGTTCTCCTTTTCTAGGAGGCCAGCGTGCTGGGGACCAGTCCCCCATGAGTGACTCCTACCTTTCCGTTAAACCACAGCTCCTAGACTAAGTCACAAACCCAAACTCACTACACGCTATTTACAAGCACATGAAATGAAGTGACAGGAAAGGGTTCAAAGGATGAATTGTGTACATGCATACAGAAAATGAGATGATAGAATTAATATCATGCACTGTAGACATCAGAGTAGAGATATTAAAAAGACAAAGACAATAATTTTGTATTTTAAAGGGTACCATTCACAACACAGATATATAATTGTTATGAACTTGTAGTAACTCAAGAGACATCACCAGAAACAAAATGTAGTAGGAGACCCAACGTTCAGTCCTTCTACCTGCCTTCAACTGATGAAGCAAATTTTAAAGAAAGGTACAGAGAGAATGAAGGAATAAATTAAGAATGATGTAATATAGAAATTCATATCTTAGAGAAAATAAACCTTTTCAATGTCCATAGAAAATTGGCTAAAATGTATCAAATAGTATGCCGTAAATAAAATCTCAAACGGGCGAAAGCAGAAAGCATACAGGTTGTATTCTAAGACCATAACATGCAGATACAAAATGAGGAGAGGTGAGGAGAGGAGAGGAGGGGAGGGGAGAGGAAGGGAGGGGAGGGAAGGGGAGGGGAGGGAGGAAGGAAGGAAAGAAAGAAGGCTTAAAAAATATGGTAAGTGAGGGGAGCCTGCGTGGCTCAATCAGTTAAGTCTCCAACTCTTGATTTCAGCTCAGGTCATGATCTCAGGGTCGTGGGATCAAGCCCCAGAGTCTGCTTAAGATTCTCTGTCTCCCTCTCCCTCTGCCCCTCTCCCCAGCTCAAACCCTCTAAATAAATAAATAAATAAATAAATAAATGAAATATTTTTTGAAAAATTATGGTAAGTAAAAACAAGAAAAAAAGAAAACTGCATTGACTAGCTTTATCCTCAAGCAAGCAATTTAACCTTTTTTTAAATACATAAAATGTGAAAAATAGGAGGATTAAATCAGATGATACATTCAGTATTATCACAATTCTTGGTATATTGTATAAGCTCAAAAATTAACCACAAAAAATAGCACACACTAAATCCTACAAACCAATTAATTTACCATTATGTTGAAAGAGTGACACATAAAGCCCGAGTTGATGATGCACGTCTATACTCACTGCATTGACTAGTAGACCTGTGGCATATACTTCCGTGAATAAAAGGTTCCATAAAAAACACATACAATAATGCCTTTGTATAAAATTCTAATTCACACAAAAGTGTCTGGAAAAATAAAAACCAGTAGTGTTTTTCTCTGGTGATATAATTTTAGATGCTTTTTGTCTTCTTCCTCCTATTTTTCTGTATGATTGAATCCCCCCCTTTTTTTTACAATGTAAATGTACAATTTTTATGGTTCCTGAAGACAATGATATTTTCATTTTGGAAAAGGAAAACACAACAAACAAAACTGTTTAAGTAAACGAAACATAATGACAAAAGTTTAAGAACCTTCATATATAAAGGCCATTATGAGTCATTAAGAATCAAAAGACATTAAAAGACAATTCACACACACAAAACAACACAGTCAACAAAGGCCTGAAAAAAAAATCTTTAACCTTATGAGCAATAGAAGAAATGCAATAAGACAATGAATTTCCATTTCATTCTATATAATACAGGTAAGGGAAATCAAATTCTTTTCACGGGTTTACAACTCCTGGCTGTTTCTGAAGGTCAAATCTATTATCAAAAGATGATTCAATGTTAACACAGCTGCTCTTTAATCTTGAACTTATTCAAATTAGCATTATTAATATTATTACAATTACCAGTCACCTCCTAAGAAGTCACCGAGTCCGCTCTGCTGCGCCTCCATGAGCAGCGGTGTTCTGCAACCACAAGGACTGAAGCTAGGAAGGGCTTTGGGCGCTCTGCCGTCTATGAGGACAAGATCTTGTCGACCACTTGGATGGAATCCCACTGAGAGCTTTCTCAAGACTATTTTAATTTGATTAATTTCTCCAATTTATAAAGCTGGAAAGTTTTTTTTTTTTAAACACAATTGCATTATCTCATGGAGCCTTTATAGATTTGAGCCACCAATATGCATTAAAATAGCCACAATTAAAGCAAACGAAATGTCTTTGTCGGTAGGGTCTCTGCCCTATAGCCTTTAAAAATGCTATCTATATACTTTATCTTTAGCAGTGGGACAGAACGTTCTGTTCATTCAAATACGTCCATTCATCAAAGCAGAGATGAAACTCAACTTCAAAACAGTGACCTTGCAGTTGGGGGTTGGACTAGCGGCCAGCAGGAAATAGAGAGCATTATTGGAATGCTGGGAAGGCCTTAACAGGGAGTCACTGAAGCAGATTTGCAAAAAGACAGTGTGATTTCAGGGACGTTCATGTTCATTCTTGCATCCTAAAACAAATGCATCTCCCTTTTTGCTCTCTGGAGCCCAAATTTTTCCAACAGAGCCTTCTTTTCCACAACATGACCAAAGGCACAATATACAAATCTTTCACAATGGGGAATGTAATGATTTATACTCAGAACGATGACCGATATCAGGCCTTCTCTAGAATGGAAGGGCATAGGGCTCAAGGTCAGTCCTATAAGAGGAAAAGATGAAAGAGAAGCCAGAAAGAATGGCAGAAGATATGTATGGTTTGTCTGGTCACTTGGAAACTAGCATTGCAAAGCTGGTAGATGCTACGTGCAAATGCGTAACCGGAAATGGTCATGATTGTCCATTTGTCTATGTCAATACACACAGATTATGACTTCTCTCTTCATCTTTGAAAATAAAGACTAATATCTTGTGTACAGAGTAGAATTTCCATTAATAGGAAACCAATAAATCCAAGCAACTGATTAGCCAAGTGCCTCCATTTTTCTTGTGCCCTCCTCTAAATAAGAGACAAATATTGAAAGACAAGCAGACTATTCTGTATCAGATGAGTCCACATGACACCTGCATCTTCTTTTTCAACTTCTAGTTTTAGACCGTTAGCCTTTATGGTCACCCAGTGGGGGCCGACCTACGGCGATGAGCCGAACGTCTCATTCCCCTTGCTAGATTCTTCCACCAAGGGCTGCGAGCATTTAGAAAACATGTAACAAAACCTCCGTCCCAAGCCCCTTTCCTACAATTCCTTTTGGCAAGAGTCCCATGTCATGAGTTCAAAATATACTTAAATTCCAAAGCAAATTTAGCATGTGCAACTCTTACATAAGGTTCCATCATGGGCATATTATAAAAATATAATGCAATAAACCCCAAGCTTTGGAAAACCATGAGGCCTATTCATTATTTTTGAGATTTCAAGGGGATTTGTATGTAACACTGGAAAAATCAAAGGAAATTCTAAAAAGTGGTAATAGTGCTATGACTTTGGATTTAAAAAAAAAATACTGAAGAACCACTAAATACATAAATACATAATCACTTCCCAAGCTCTTAAGATGGAGAAAGATGCTAAGTAACAGCTAATAAGGTCAGTGGGGGTCAGATTTTGGATAATGGACCCAACAAACTCTGGTCCCATCAGAGGTGGGAGGGGGTTGGAGAGGCTCATCTAGATGTGAGCCACAGCCCAATCCACATGGAGTCAGAGGTTGGTCTGGATGCACCTGCTTGAGGTCTTGTAATTTCATTTCTATCTCCAGCTGCTGGAAATGCCTCCTTATGTGAACCAGGATCTGTGTTCTTCTGATGTCCTCCCTGTCCTTGTCCCAATCCGAGGGACACTTGTCACATGTCCTGCCCTGGCACTGGAGACTGGCTCTCCTCATCTCTCCGGGAACATGTCAGGCTCGGAAGAGGAAGTGGTGCTTTGATCTGGTTTGTCTCTCGTGAGATTTTTGCATCTGGGGCACACAATTATTTTCACTGAGTGGAGGAAATACAGTGAAACTGTTTTGTGGAAGCAAGTCGAGGAGTTTGTGGTCTCAGAGACAAACTAAATCTGGCTCAGCTAGTTGAAGTTCATCATTATTCGTGTGAGCAGGTGTGGTGGACACGGGCCCTCTGCATTAAATAACATCCTGCCTTCTTGGTCAAGAGCTGCTGTGGAGTCGTGGACATGGATTCATTTGGGGAGGGGGTGTTGGGCTGCAGGGAGAAGCCGAACTAAACAAACGTCCGGTGGGAAGGCCGGGAGGGCCTGCCAGTTTTCTCCTCTGTCCCAGCTTTCGTTTCTCTCTCAGGTGGATTCCGCATGGAGGGGGGCACCTAAACGGGCTTCTCTGCATTGCGACACGGCATCCCGCAAGTGACGTCGCCGCGGCAATCTGCAGGCAGAAGCAGGGAAGCCGCTCGATTCAGAGTGATGACATCACACAGGCTAGACCTGCACATGCAGCCAAGGGTTGCCCAAGCCCACCCATCTTAAAGTAAGGCTGGCGAGCTGGACGCCGCTGGTTCCTGAGATGCGCTCGTGACGCTGGCACAGGCCATGGGGTCGCTGGCCCCGGGGGAGATGTCTCAGCTCGTGACCCTGCAGAGCAGGCCCTGAGGAAGGGCGGGGCAGACCTCAGGAAACACAAGTTAAGGCCGTGAGATGGGGAGGAAGACCCAGGGCTGGTCCCAGCGGAAGCTCTCAGAGGAGCTGTGTAAACGATCCTGCCTGAGCACTATCCTGCTGAGCAACGGAGGAGCCAGGACGGGGGTCCCATCCCCAGGACCTCCAGCAGCCGTGCACAGCCGAGGAGGCTCCCTGCATGCAGAAGCAAGCCTGCGGCAGGGATGCCCACGGGGCATTTGCGGTCTGATGGACCCGGAATGGCTCACGGTAAGTGCGGGTGAGAATGCTGTGGGGCTGGTGTGTAAGCCCGGGGGAGGGAGGGGGCGGTGCAGTGAGCAGGGGCAATGGATGGAGGACATTGCTCATCTCTCGAACATGTGCAGAAGAGAGGTGCAACCAAAACCAAAGGGTGGACGGGCGGAATTGGAAAGAACTGTCACAGACCTGGGGGTACTCCTGGTCTGAGCAGGGAGGCTCAGGGCAGTCTTGAGTCGCTGTGCTCCACGATGGGACATATTGTCCGGAGAGGGTTCCTGCTCCTAAGTGCAGGCCAGGGGCACTGAGCTTCTGCTGCGCATCCGTCCTGCCCTCCAGCCAATGCGTTTCGAGCCCTGACGCGTACGCGGTCCGTCAGCACCGCAACAGGTGGACAGAGGCGAAGGCTCTGCTCTCTGGGAACTTCCCATGGGTCACTGAGCCTGACCATGCACCCCAGGATTCCACAGCGAAGTCAAATCCACACTCAGACAAGTTCGGGGCGTCTGTACGTGGAAGGGCCTCTGGGATTACGGCCGACTCCTCATCCACCCCCTGAAATGTGGGTGGCTCCATGATTTCTCAAGGGGTCTTATTCCCTGGCGAGGCGGGGTGCATGGGCCTGGGCTGCGGGGGCGGAGGGGCAGGGCACCAGTCTGAGCCGGGTCCTCTCTCGGAAGTACACACTCCCTTGCCCTGCACACCTTAGCCCTAGCTGTCACCAGAGGCAGAGGTGTCCGCAGGGTCACCGTCTGTCCTAGCCATGTTTCCCTGTGTCTGGCAGCAGCATGCCCCTGGTTCCTCGGCTGATTTCCTGGCCTCACCATCGGCTTGTCCCAGGGTGGCTCCACCCGGAGCAGCTCTACGGAGGAGGAAGGCGGCTGCAGGCACAGCTCGACGTGGGTGTTTGGGTGACTCAGTCGTCACTGGTGTGCGTGGCTGTTGTCCACGGCCCCAGTTTGCTTCTCCTTCGGTGGCTCTTGCTCTCTGTAGCTCCCCCCTCGCCACTGGGGGCCTCTGCTTCCATGGCAGCCCAGAGCTGCAGGTCCAACGCAGGCCCTTGCTGGGGAAACAGGGGCAGGCAGGACGCCAGGCACCTGTTCAGGCCTGAGCCCCGCTGGCTTACCCCGCCTCTATCTGAAGCCACTTCTGCTCTGCGGGGGGGCGGTGATTAGAGGACCACAGGGGTGGGTGGGCTGAGAAGAGGACCCAAGAGAAGCACTCCCCACAGGTTTCTCTGCTCCCTTCCCTCGTCCCCAGTCCCTGGGGACTCTATGCGGGCCGGTGTGCGGACCGCGGGGCCTGAAGGCTCCTTGACTGCGTGCTGTGTGTGCAGGAAAACACACGCCCGGCTTGGAACAGTCTGAACCCAGCGGCCCGACTGGCCAGGGTTTATCCATCCTACGAGAGCTGCTGGTGGAGGCGGACCTCGTGCAGGGCTCAGGCAGTGGGACATCTGTGGATAAAACACGTATGGACAGCACGTGTCGCCAGGCACCAGCAGTGCTGGCTGCACCAATGGTAACAGGCAACGGTCTCCCTTGAGTCACCTGGGGTTTCGACCGTGTTATGGGAAGGGCTTCGGCCCCGTGCCCAAACCACCCCAGCTCACCGTGCCACTTTGCCTTCTAGAATTCGTCCTGAGCCAGGGAGTCTCCCTGACACGCATTCGGAGTGTCACAGCCACTAATCGGGGAGCAAAACAGGAATCCTGCTAACATGCATTTCTGCAAAGATTCTTTTTTTTGGCTTTTCCTGTTTGCTCCTGTTTGTGTCGTCAGAGAAACTTACTTCCGTTGCAGGCGCCTCTGGAAGCGCCATCTCCCTGCCCCGGAGCAGTGGGGCTGGAAACACCGTAGCCAGCCCTTTCTTTCTGCGCCGCAGCTTCAGGGAGTTTGGAAGCCAAGCCCCTCTGTCCACGGTGATGGTTGCCGTCGAGGTTAGGAGGAATCTGCTCCTACGTGTGGGCAGTTTAATTTCCTCAAAAACCAAGCAAGGTCCCCACGGAGGAGCCACACTCATTTTTGGCTTCGCTTTGCCACCAGCACCCCCCACTCCTTCTGAGATGTCCCCACCCCTTTGATGTCCTCTCAGCCCCACCTCCCCCTTCCTCCACTCACGGGGCCCCCCGGGCTGGGCGTTGCTGGTGGCTGGTCTTGGCAATGGGCTGCCGGCACGCTCTCTGCTGCCCGCCACCCATTCTGAGTTCTGACCCCTCCACGCCCCCTGGTGCGGGGACAGCACTGGCATTGGACAGTCACCCTGTAGTTTTCGGTGGGCCAGGGGCACTGTAGGGACTTGTGGAGTGACCTCAACACCCCCTCAAGCCCTGCAACATGGTTGTGACCGGGACTGGGGTGAGAATTCAGACCCGCCTACCTGACTCCGGGGAGCAAAACCTCGGCTCAGCCAGACCTGAGTCCTTGCGGCTCAGCGCTGCAGCGAGTGCGGGAAGGCCCCGGCTAAGAGTTGAGCTTCTCAGTATCCAGTGGTGTCATCCCCGCGCCTCCTGGGTCCCTTCCGTGGGCACAGGAAAGTGTAGCTTTCGCTAACGGCCAAGATGGCGTAGGAGGCAAAGGACTGCAGAAAAACATGTGATCAGCGATGAGGTCATGTTGGCGACCCGTGAGGGCATCAGTGGGCGAGGCCCGGACAGCGCCAGCCGCAGCTGAGATGCGGTTCTGCGTAGCGCTACTTGCAGAAGCCCGGGCAAGTGGCCGTCCAAGGCCCTGTGGCTGCTGGTCCCTGCGCCACAGGTGAGGGGGTGGACACAGAGCACACGTGGCCTTCTGCAGGCCACAGAAACCGTGACGGCCATTCCAAGGCCAGTGGCCCCTGCAGCCCCGGGTGTGGGCTTGTGCCCAGCTCCCCAGACTTCACCGAGTGCCAGTGGCACCCGGGTACACACGCCTGGAGCCCCCATGCTGCTCAGAAGCAGAAAGAACCTCCTGCAAGCACCGTCTCCAGGCCAGCAGGGACCATACCGTCTAGTCCCGAATCCCCACACCTCCAACTCGGCCCCACATGGGGATCATTTTTTAACAAATGCACAGAAATATTAACCACCTGTCTACTGAGCTCTTCTCTTTTCGATTGGCTACCTTAGGGGCATTTGATTTTAAACTATCTGATTTCTAGAAAATCTGTTTCCGTTTTAAACATGGTAGGTCAGTAAATGCTTCCACCCTCCTCCGTCCCCACTCTTGTCTGCACGTGGAGGCCGGGAGGATCCTAGGGAGCTTCTGGGACTGTACTGCTGATCTTCTATTTTGGGGGGAATCTTGGCAAAGCTTCTTCATCACTACTGTGCGTTGGCTGTACCTTGACAACCAGAAATCTTTCCTCCTGTATCGATTTCCAATAACCAGAGCCTCGATTTCGCCATTATTTTAATTCAGAGAAATCAGTGGGAGGTGAGCAGCTTTGGCCCAATGATGAGAACAAGCACTGGTTTAAACACCAGTGAAGAGTATCATTCAGCTGTGTGACCTTGGATGGGTCACGGCGTCCATGTCCCACTTCTCATTTGCAGAAGGGGGACAAGAAAGCCTTCCCCGCCTACCCTCCAGTATTTCAGAAGATCCAATGAGAAGACCCCAGGAAAGTTCTCTCGGGTGTACAAAGCCAGGCACTAGAATGACCACGTCACTGCGAGCTGGGCAGCACTGGGGGCATGCATGATGGCGGTCAGAGCCTCAGCCACCTCGGCAGGAAGGTAGAACTTCGTAGGAGCCGTGTACCTTGTGCTAAGACGGCTGGTAGGTCCCTCGGCTGTTTGCTAGCAGAGAAGGAGTGAGCGATGGATATAATGGTGACCTGGGGGTGGACACCCATTCCTGGTTCAGGATGTCACAGAGACAGAGGTGTTCTCTATGTTAACATAAGCCTCAGACCCTGGCATGCCATGGGGAGACTGGCTTCACCCACCTGGAACAGCATCGGGATGGTGGGAAGGGAAAGGAACATCTTCTAAAAGATCACTTATTGAGTCTTAAAATTTCACCATTAGTGATTCATTCTTTTGCTTTTGTTCTGTGGTCTCTTTTTTCTTTTTCTTTTTTTATAATATTGATTATTTATTTATATTTTTTTTAATTTGAATTCAATTAGCCAAGATATAGTACATCATTAGTTTTTGATATAACGTTCAATGATTAGTTGAGTATATCATCTAGTGCTCATCATATCAGGTGCCTCTTTAATGCCCATCACCCAGTTACCCAAATTAAAATATTTGGGGAGAAAGTAGCATGGCAAGTGTCTTCACCTTGGACTGAATTAAGAAATAAAAGCACAGGGCTCAAGGCTGGGCTCTGGAAATAATGAGAAGCTGGGGGTTTTGTGGGAGGGCAAGCAGGTCAGTGGGGGGGAGGAGAGGCGAGGAGAGGCAGAAGGGAATAATGCAGGGAGGCCCAAGTGGGGGGCAGGGATGCTGGGCAGGGAGCAGAAGGGTCACGTTTGTGTCTATGGAAATGTTATTGGGGAGCCAGTCTCCCACCCTGAGAGCCCTTTCCAAACGGCATGTCACCCTGCTTGGCTTTTCCTGTTTGCTTCTGCCTTTGTGTCTTTAGATAAACTTATTTCCCTTCGAGGCACCTCTGAAAGGGCCATCTCTGCACGCGGGAGCAGATTCCAAGTCCAGTTCTACATTGCTGACTCTGGGAACTCTGCTTCTTGTCCTCATGAATAGTCTGGGCATCTGTCACCGTGTGCTCAGGCCTGGCCTTGCTCGCGGACGAACTGCGCCTGGGCCGACGGAACCAAACCAGGACGGGAGGCTGTATCCTCAGGGCAGGATGACAGTGGGCTTGGGGTTAGAAGTGGGCGACCCCGGGGCTTGAAACGAGTCAGAGACTCCTCACCCCACCCCGGCCGTGTGGACACTGGGGGTAAGAGGTCAGACGAGGGGTCTCCTCGACACCAAGTGGCAGGAAGCCTCTGTCCGTCTCTTCCCTGGTCCACAACAAGGAGACCAGAGGCCCCAGCAAGTGTCCCAGCATCTCCCTGAGGGCACCGGGGTCAGAGGGTTGGAACATGGTCCTCCTGGTGCTCATTCCTCACAGCATGGCCGTGTCACCAGAAATGAGTGCCAAACCCAAACCTACTAATTCTTAAGCAACAGTAACTATTGTAAGTATCTCTGTTCATTTTAGGTGAGTCAGTGTTTTCTATTCTTCGTATCTATCAATGACTTTGTGGACAAAATTGTCACACAGATCTCCAAATCATAAACCTGTTAGGGCTCCACAGGTTTATTTGCACGTCAGTTATCTGTAATTAAGGCAGCATTTGTTTATGGGAACTGTTAACTCCGGTTAGGTTCTCAGACTCCCTCACACGAAGTGAACTAATAAATCAGAATAAAGCACTTTATATACATAGTTTATCTTTAAATATCTCCATGTCAGTGTAGAAGCAAATAAATACAGAAATAATTTCAGCTCGACTATAGTTTAAGTAGGCACTTGTGGCTGGCCTGAAAGCCTGATTCTTGTTTAAAACTTTATTTTGGGACTGGAAGGAGGAGAGGGTTCTGCTCCCACCTGCTGTGGTAGAGAAGGCTCACCAAACGGCCTCCCACCTCAAAACAGCGCCGACCGTGGTTCCTATGTTCTGTGTTGGCAACTTTTTTGTGTTAACAGGTGTTTCTGGTGTTAACTGGTTTCTTTTTCATAGGGAAACTGGTTCTAAGAATCGGAGCTTTCCATGCTCCCTACTTACTGATTTAACCTTGAATCGGAAAATTAGTGGACAGTGTTGAATGTTAATGGCAAGCACTTACAAATCCTAATGCTCAGCATCCTTTTCCCAGTTGCTAGGTCAGGACGGCTCCCTATGAACCTTTCATGATTTTGTGTTCAAATCCAAACTTTGATAGCAAAAGAAGATAAACCAACCACTGCCTTAAACGTCCATCCAAAGAAAAACAAGAACCGTACGGGAAATTTGGCAAAGGAAACAGTCCTCTAACTGTATTCAGGGTGTTTGAACAACCACCACCACCCCAGAAAGCGTCCGAGGCAGGCCTGCAATGGCCTGCGTGGACACCCAGGCATCACCTCTATGGTCACCCCAGCTTCACAGCGACGGCGGCTTACCCGAGCTCACGTCACTGCTGTTGGCCCGAGTTACAGGCAGTTCTGAGATGACTGATGAGTTCGGACAGCGAGCGCCCGGAACGAAAGCCGGGAAGTGAAAGCAGAAGAAATGAGACTTTGCATTACGACACCTCTGCCCACTTCTGAACGTCAAGAACTTCGAAGCTTTGTTCCATCACTGTGCCACCGAGCCTTTGTCTCAACCAAACTTTTTGTTTGAGAGAGAATGCAGACCTCATACAGACACCTTGTGTACCCTTTACCCAGTTCCCCCAGTGGTGGCATCTTACAAAACTACAGCAAATATCACAACCAGGGAGTTGTCCCTGATGCGGCCAAGACAGAACATTTCCATCAGCACAGGATGCTCGCATTGCCAAACCCGTTTCCCTGCCACCCCACCTTCTTCTTAACCCTTGTGCCCACTCATCTGTCCTCCATCTCTGTAATTCTGTCACTTCGGGAAGGCCACATAAACAGAATCATGTAGTGTGTAACTTCTTGGGGTTGACTTTTTTTCACTTCGCATAATTCTCTGAAGATTCATTCAGGTGTTTGTGTGTATCTTTAACTCTTTTTTTGTTGCTGAGTTTATCCCACGGTGTGGATGGGCCACCGTTGTTTAACCACTGAAGGACATCCACTAGACATAGGGTTGTTTCCAGTTTGGGGTTATTAAGAATAAAGCTGCTATTAACATTTGCACATAGGTTTTTGTGTGAATGTATCTTTGCATTTCTCTGTGACGAAAGCCCAGGAGGGCATTTGCTGGTTGTATGGTGGTTACATGATTAGTTTTTAGTTTTTTATTTTGTGCTCTTTTTCTTTTATTATGCCATGAAAACTTTTTTTAGATTTATTTATTTATTTGAGAGAGAGCAAGAGAGAGAGCATGAGCAAGAGTTGAGGGGAGAGGCAGAGAGAGGGGGAGATGGAGACTCCCTGTTGAGCAGGGAGCCCGACAATGCGGGGCTCAACCCTAGGACCCTGAGATGGTGACCTGAGCTAAAGGCGGACGCACCTGACTGAGCCACCCAGGTGCCCCCTGCCATGAACCCTCTTAAAAACATTAAAATTTCATGCTCTTATGTTTTTTTAAAATCACAAAATGCCTTTGGTGACTATAATCAAAATGGTATCATATTGAATATGTTATTTTTTTAAATTTAAATTCTAGTTAGTTAACATACAGTGTAGTATTGGTTTCTGGGGTAGAATTCAGTGATTCATCATTTACATACAACACCCAGCGCTCATCACAAGTGCCCTCCTTAATGCCCATCACCCATCTAACCCATCCCCCACCCACTTCCCTCCATCAACCCCCAGTTTGTTCTCTATTGTTTAGAGTCTCTTAGGGTCTGTTTCCCTCTCTCCTTTTTTTCTTTTTCCTCTTCCCATATGTTCATCTGTTTTCTTTCTTACATTCTACGTATGAGTGAGATCATATGGTATTTGTCTTTCTCTGACTGACTTATTTCACTTAGCATTATACCCTCTAGATCCATCCATGTTGTTGTAAATGGCAAGATTTCATTTTTCTGATGACTGAGTAATATTCCACCATATATACCACATCTTCTTTATCCATTCATCAGTTGATGGAAATCTGGGCTCTCTCCATAGTTTGGCTATTGTTGATAATGCTGCTATAAACATTGGGATGAATGTACCCCTTCCTTAATCACTATTTTTGTACCCTTTGGATAAATACCTAGTAGTGTGATTGCTGGGTGGTAAAATGGTTCTATTTTTAACCTTTTGGGGAACCACCATACTGTTTTCCAGAGTGACTGCACCAGCTTACATTCCCACCAAGAGTGTGGGAGGGTTCCCCTTTCTCCGTATCCTCACCAACATCTGTTGTTTCCCGTGCTGTTAATTTTAGCCATTCTGAGAGGTGTGAGGTGGTTTTGATTTGGATTTTCCTGATGCTGAGTGATGTTGAGCATCTTTTCATATGTCTGTTAGCTATCTGGATGTCTTCTTTGGAAAAGTGTCTATTCATGTCTTCTGCCCACTTCTTAACTGGGTTGTTTTTTGGGTGTTGAGTTTGACAAGTTCTTTATAGATTTTGGATACTAACCCTTTATCAGATATGTTGTTTACAAATATCTTCTCCCATTCCATAGGCTGCCTTTTAGTTTTGTTGATTGTTTCCTTTGCTGTGCAGAAACTTTTTATCTTGATGAAGTCCCAATGGTTCATTTTTGCTTTTGTTTCCTTTGCCTCTGGCAACACGTCTAGTAAGAAGTAGCTGTGACCGAGGTCAAAGAGGTTTCTGCCTATTTTCTTCTCTAGGATTTTGATGGTTTCCTGTCTCACAATTAGGTCTTTCATCCATTTTTAACTTATTTTTGTGTATAGTGTAAGAAAGTGGTACAGTTTCATTCTCTTGCATGTTGCTGTCCAATTTTCCCAACATTTGTTGAAGAGATTGGTTTTTTTCCATTGGATATTCTTTCCTGCTTTGTTGAAGATTAGTTGACCATACAGTTGTGGGTCCATTTCTGGGTTTTCCATTCTGTTCCATTGATCTGTGTGTCTGTTTTTGTGCCAGTACCATGCTGTCTTGATGATCACAGCTTTGTAACATAGCTTTAAGTCCAGAATCATGATGCCTCCAGTTGTGTTTTTCTTTTTCAGAATTGTTTTGGGTATTTGGAGTCTTTTGTGGTTCCATGCAATTTTTACGATTGTTTATTCCAGCTCTGTGAAAAATGGTGGTGGTATTTTGATAAGGATTGCATTGAATGTGCGGATCGCTTTGGGTAGTATAGATATTTTAATTATGTTTGTTCATCCAACCCATGAGCATGGAATGTTTTTCAATTTCTTTGTGTCCTTGTCAACTTCTTTCATAAGTGATCTATAGTTTTTAGAGTACAGATACTTTACCTCTATAGTTAGGTTTAGTCCTAAGTATCTTATTGTTTGTGGTGCAATTGCAAATGGAAACAATTCCTTGATTTCTTTTTCTGCTGCTTCCTTATTGGTGTATAGACATGCAACAGATTCTGCACATTGATTTTATATCCTACAACTTTGTTGAATTCATGTGTTACTTCTAGCAATTTTTTGCTAGAAGTCTTTCAGACTTCTTACATAGAGTATCATGTTGTCTGCAAATAGTGAAAGTTTGATTTCTTCCTTGCTGATTTGGATGCCTTTTATTTCTTTTCATTGCCTGATTGCTGAGGCTAAGGCTTCTAGTCCTGTGTTAAATAGCAATGGTGAGAGTGGACACCCCTGTCTTGTTCCTGACCATAGAAGAAAAGCTCTCAGTTTTTCCCCATTGAGGATGATATTCGCTGTCGGTCTTTTGGTATATGGCCTTTATGATGTTGAGGAATGTTCCCTCTATCCCTACTTTGTTGAGGGTTTTTTTAATCAAGAAAGGATCCTGTATTTTGTCAAATGCTTTTTCTGCATTTATTTAGAGGATCACATGGTTCTTATTCTTTCTCTTATTAATGTGGTGTATTGACTGATTGATTTGTGAATATTGAACTACCCATGCAGCCCAGGAATAAATCCCACTTGATTGTGGTGAATATTCTTTTAATGTACTACTGGATCCAATTTGCTAGTATTTCATTGAGAATTCTTGCAGCATGATGAGTTTTTAAACAAACTGCAAACTGTCTTCCAGGGTGGCTGTACCACTCCACCTCCCACCAGCAGTGTGAGAGCGATCTCCACATCCTTGCCAGCACTTGGTGTTGTCACTCTTCTCTATTTTAGCCATTCTAGCAGATGTGTGCTGGTTTCTCATTGTGGCTTTGATTTTCCCGATGGCTAATGACATTGGGTGTCTTCTCATAGGCCTATTTGCCAACCATGTCTCCTCTTCCACGACATGTCTCCTCTTTTCTTTTGCCCATTTTCTAATTGGGTTGTTTGGCTTTGTTTAGTTTAGCTTCATTGTTTTTTTCTTGTTGTTGCTGTGACTGTTGGGTTTTCACATTTTTTTAATAGTCTACTTTTTTTCATTTTTAAAATTTCAGTATAATCAACATACAACATTATGTTAGTTTCAGGTGTACAACGTAATGATTCAATATTTGTATGTATTTCAGGATGACTGGCACAATGACTCTCGTTAACATCTATTATCATGCGTAGTTAAAAATGTCTCATGTGGTGAGAACATTTAAGATCTACTCTCTTAGTAACTTTCAAATATATAATGAAGTATTACTAACTGTGGTCCCCATGCTGCTCACTGCATCCCTGGGAGTACATTCGAGATACCAGTCCTTTGTCGGATGGGTGGTTTGTGAGTATTTTCTCCCTTCCTGTGGCTTGTCTTTTCATCCTTTCACAGAGTCTTGCACAAGTTTTTCATTTATGTCAAGTTCAGCTTATCATTTTTTTGCTTTTGTTTTTATGATGCTTTTGGTGTCAAGTCTAAGAACACTTTGTCCTGGCTCAGATCCTAAAGATCTCCTATAGTTTTTCTTAAAGTTTAATAGTTTACATTTGAGTCCATGGTCCACTTCTGTGTCAGGTGAGGGAATCAGATTGACGTTTGTTACTTTGCAGAGGAACATCCAATTGCTCCAGCACCATCTTTAGGGAAGGCCGCCCTTCCTCCACCCAGTTGCATTTGCACCTTTGTCAAACACGAGCTAGGCACATTTGCGTGGGTCTATTTCCAGGCTCTCCGCTCTGCTGCTCTGATCTGTGCTTCTTTCTCTGTGCCAGTACCACACGGTCTTGGTTACTGTCGTCATGTAGTACGTCCTGAAATCAGTAGACCGATTTTTCCACTTTAGTCTCCTTTTACAAAAAAAAGTTTTTAGCTATTCCAGTTCATTTGCATTTTTGTATAAATTTTGGAATAATCTTGCTTGTATCTACAAAAAAAAAATCTTGCTGGGATTTTGATAGGAATTGTGTAAAAACCTTATATCAATTTAGGGACAATTTGACATCTTTACTATGTTGAGCCTTCCAGTCCAAGAACATGATATGCCTTTCAGCATCCAAGCCCTAGGCATGTTTTGTTAGATTTACTCATAAATATTTCATTTTTTGAGCAATCGTAAGTGGTACTGTATCTTTACTCTTGATATCCATGGACTCACTTCTAACACGTAGAGATACAATTGATTTTTAAATGTGTATCTTGTCTCCTGTGAACTTGATGGCTTCACTTATTAACTGTAGGAGTTGTTTGCAGATTCCTTGGGTTTTCTATGTATGTAATGCCATCTTTAAATAGAGGCAATCTCATTTCTTCTCTTCCAATCTGTATGCCTTCCATTCCCTTCTCTTGCCATGTTACAGGGGCTGGGACTTCCAGCTCTGTGTTGAATGGAAGTGGTGAGGGTGGACATCTCTGCCTTGTTCCAGATCTTAGGGAGAAAGCATTTGGTCTTTTATCACAAAGTATAAGATAAACTGTAGGGTTCTTGGAGATGCTCTTTATCAAGTTGAGGAAGTTGCCCTCAATTTTTATTTTTCTGAAAGAGAGAGAGATCAGTTTACCATAGGGATAGCTTTTATTTAGCCAAATGATGAAAATTTTTCATCCTTCTTTTTTACTTGCTCTATATTTATAAGAAATCTGTTGGGGAAGATGGTGAGCAAAGAATAAGATGCTGAGGTCGGCATACCTTTCTAGAAACCACTGAAGAAATTATTCTGATACATCAGAGTCCTGTGTGTCCAACCAACACATACCCCCTATGGTATCTGCTCCTCTTTATAGATGGGTAAATTTTAATTACCTAGATAATTTACTTAATTGTAAACTTATTTTCTAATGATGCTGCATAAATGAGACATCGTGATTGGTGTGAGCCTATTTTCCCATTTTCAATAGGAAGGAGCCCCATCCTTGGCACGTGTTTAATGTGAAATCCATCCGGCTCAGCCACATGTGAAGTCCTCGGCTCAGGGCTACTCTGCCTGGCTGGACCTTGGTGGGTCTCTGTCCCTGAAAATTCCTCCACCTCACCAAATGTCCATACAATAACCTCCCCACTACTCTCTAATTTTTTTGTAAAGAGAGAGAGAAAGGGTTGTTCCTGGGGATCCCAAAGGACAGCACAGAGGCAGACCCACTCCAGCAGCAGGAAGCAGAGGGAGGTAGGGCATCTACAAGGAGTGAGATGCGGCATGACCTCATTCTGCCCCAGCACTCACTGTCAGGACATCGGGATAAAGCTCTAACAGGTCCATTTGTCAGTCCGGGTTCCAGAACCAAAGTAGCAGGTATTTTTTGATGTTTTCTACCGCGTTTCCAAAAAACGTTCAATATGGGAATTAATTCAAATTGTAGGCCAGACAGAGAATATTCAGTTGGAAAGTCTAGGAGTGCATGGTGGTGGGACTCACAAAGAGCACATTCAGCTCCGCACAATCTCAGCTCATCTGACCCTTCCTCTCATATCACTGTTGCTTTGACTGCCACTTATCATTTGTGTTGGTGGAGTCAGGGTTTTCTTGTGAGCAGAGAAAAAGGTACTTAATTTGTCACCAAAGCTGGATTCCTTTTCTCCCCCGCCCCCTGCACATAAATCCTGTCAATTAGGTTGATAATAGAAGCAAACTTCATCATGAAATGAAATCTCCCCCAACATGTAGGACTGTGCAGCGGGCTCTTTGCCTAATTGTATTAATAAAATTTTTAGCAACATAGTTTTGGGGATCAATGCAGCAGGCCCTGCCAATCAAAGACTTTTCTACTCACTGAAAAGGTGCTAGACTTTTTAGTTTCTTTGTGACGGACTAAGGAAAGGCTGAGTTGCCCCCAGAAGATTAAATCTTTAATTTCACATTATTTCCAGCCATGTCTATAGAACAAAGTGGGCTTTACCTGTTGAATATGGGGCTTATACAACTTGAAGCACTCTTGAGACATTAAGAGGCGGCCGTGAACGGTCTCTGAGATTTAAGCTGAGGGGCATTCTAAAGGGATTACCGCTGCATTTTCCATAAAACGAGAAATAAAAACAGACTTAATGCATGATCATAAATGCATTCCTGCTGCGAGGGAGAGCCCCGTTCACACTGCCGCGCTGAGGCCCAGGCAGGAAGGTCTGCAAAGGCGCCCACACTTGTAAGGATTTGTGCGAGTCCAGCTTACAATGAAGTTAGGGCTGAGTACTTTGGAAAGATTGGCTATTAGGAAAAAAAAAAAAAGATACTCTTCCATTTTCTCTGGTCCAAAGGTGAGAAATGCACACATTATTTTGACATCATTAAGATATCTTTTGTATGGAATGCCAACCTGCCTGACCAGAACCGGGTAATTCTCTCTATGAATAAAGGAAGAACAAAACTCTTCCTGGGAAGATTTTCATGACTGATTAACTATGTGGGACTAAAAAAAGTGATGTCTTCCAAGGACTAAAAGAAAACGGGGACCCCAATTAAAATCCCACCATCCTCACTAATCAGCTTAGAGACTCAAGTAAAACAAAAGTGCTATTAAAAACGTGCAGCATTCTAGAGTATGCATTGATCGTCCAGCAACGTACGTTTGATATAAACACTGGATCTATTTATGTCACAGGTCATCTTGCTTTGTGAGTGGATGATGGAAATACAACTAAAGAAAATTAGAATAAGTTGCAGACAAAATATCATGGGCTTGGAATGATGTGATGTAAAAAAACTGAACTTGTTCTCCTAAGTATGTTAAAAATAATGGTTTTCTAGATTTGGAGGAATTTGGAGAATATAGGATAAAGAGAGAATGCCCTCCCCGTGGCCATTTGCCTCATTTAACAAATGAGTTACATTAACTCATCCATCCTGATCACACATTTTTTAATAGAAAATTAAAATTTTATGAAATGTTGCTTCTTCCCCTTCCAATAAAAGATTTTTTTCACAGCTTTCCAGCTGAAGCATTTCACAACTAGATCCTTCCAACCCTTAGCTTCGATGATTCTAGGTACGACCCTGGTATTTTCCAGCAATACAAACACAGACCAAATATGTAAAAAGGAGATTTAAGAACTGGGTGATTTTCGGAGTTGAACCTTTTAGGATTTATAATTCTGGGGACCGACTTCCTCAAGATCACAGATCTAGTTAGTGGCAGAGCTAATGCAAGAGCCCAAGTGGCCCGCCGCCCAGCCAGTCTCCGGCCACGGCGCCACGCCTCCTGCCTGACATTTCACGGCCGGGCCCTTGAGAGCCGGGCCTGTAGTCACACACCTTCGGCCACAGGCTTCCCGAAGGAAGCCGAGCGGGCCGGTCCGGCGGGAGGCCCGGGCTCAGCCTCGCTGCTAATTAGATGAAGACACCGGAGACTCCGGGGGAGACGGCGGCTGCTCGTCCCCACCTTCTCGTTCCTGTCTCCGTTTCCAGCGCGGCTCAGCAGTGCCGGACACAGCCCTGCGGGCCCGTGGGAGGCCTTCCCTCCCGGGCAAGACCCCACTCTCGGGAGTGATTTCAACCAATGTCCACCTCCGGAACGGGCCGGCAGTATCCGCACAGCCAGCTCGGGCGGCCCTGTCCGCCTCGAGCCTCCCGCGGGGCGCTCGGCCATCCCCCCGTCACACAAGATTTGCCCGAGAGGGGGGCCCCGAGGGGGCAGAAGGCGGGATGTGCAGAGCGGGCTGGGCGGGGCGCAGGAAGTGGAAAACAATACCAGGGCAGATGGGGTGTGCAGGAGCCGTTTTTATCCGGTTCTGGTTCCGTCCCAGGGGAGCAGGAATCCACCCCCACCCCTGCCTGGAGGCTACCACTTGTCCTTGATGCTTTCTTGTTGGAGGTGAGTTCCCAGGAGAACGGGCCTCTCCGGCAGAGCAGTGGTAGACTCGTCAGTCCCTACCTCCTGCGTCCTCATCGTCCCCTATTTTATATGCTCTTAGGGGCGGGAAGGACGCCAGGACCCAGCCCAGCCCTGGGTTCTCCCGGAGCACGTCTCCCTTCGCGGGTAGCCCAGCTTCAGCTCAGCCTCCTGGGACGTGGACCTCCCTCCCCAAGGAGACGCGCTCCTCCTTCAGTCGCTGCCAGCTTCTTAAATCTCCGATCTTGTGACACTCTGCCAGTGGTCCTGCCTCAGCCACTCCCACCTCGGGCAGCTCAGAACACTTCTGACAAGCTTTACGAAGACACCTGTTACCTGCTTTTCTTCAGGACAAATAAAGTCCCTTCATCCTTTGAACCCATTCATAGGTGACGTGGACTGCAGCCTTCTCACCATCCTGCCACCCGCGGGCGTTCCAATTTGTCAAAAACCTCTTAAAATGTAACAGAGCCGAGTGAATGCAGCATGGCGGGAGTTGTCTGAGCAGCCAAGGGCGAAGCAAGGCTCTGGGTTCTGGGCTAAGGCCCCGCGCTCTCTCACTCAGGCTGCCAAGCCAGGTGTCCATCGTCCTGCACGGGTACTGTAGGTCTTAACCTGATCTTTGCAGTGGGGTGCCTCCTCTTCAGAGCTCACCCTCAAATGTAGAAAATGCCCACTCTGAACACGGAGACTCGAAAACAAATATTTATGCCAATATTATGTCAAGCCTGTGACGTTTTGCCTCTCACTTACACTAATAGATCTTCATTACTGCATTTCGGTAGCTGACCTAGAAGCAAATGTGTGTAGAACAGAGATATGGTGTTCGATAAAAATAGATCCTATGTGCGTTTTTAATAATGCTTTTCTTTTGGTTCTATTTCTGGGCTGGTTATTAGAGAAGAGGGGGTTAAATGATGCTTCAAACTTCTTTTACTTACTGGAAAATGTCACTGTGTCAGTCCCCCAGGGACTCCGCTTTTGCCCCTGGGCTCCCGGCTCCCTGCGCGTGGTTCCTTTAAGTTCACAAGAGGTTGTCGTCAGAGTCTCGGGTGTCCAGGTGTTTCTTGCATCAATACAAGGTGACCCAGAGGAGTCCCTTGTTTCACTGTGCCACAATCAATGGAGAGCTCCCTCCGTCCCTGGCCTAGGAGAAGAACACTCTCTTCCTCAAGAGCAGTGCACCCCCTTGAACACCAGCTTTGAAAGAATCACTAACCCCACAGGCTGTGTGGCTGGTATGGGCCGACCTGTGGGAGAGACTCCCGTGGAAGGGGTGGTCCAGGAGGGCCTTCAGAAGGAAGTGGGCGTTGAGGGAGGACTGTGATGTGGATACGCCGGGGCAGGGGCCGGTGGGAAGGGCAGGAGGAGCCATCAGGAACCAATCAACAAAAGCCTCTATGCAAGCACAGGCAGGGCCAGGTTCGGGAGAGCCCTCATTGGAGGCCCTGTCGTAGGTCTCGTGGCCTGGACATGAGGCCGGGGCTCACTTCTGTCGGGTGACCAAGGAGATGAGAAGCAGAAGGCATGCGGAAGAGAGAGGCAGAAGGCCCTGGGACATGCCCGGCTGTTCTCACTGGTTATTAGTTGTCCCAAGGAGGGTTGGCGGCAAGGAGGACTCGCAAATGGGGCTTCGGAAGAGCAGGGGTTAAGGGAGAAATCCAAAGTTGGGCTGAGTTTGATCTGGGAGACTAGGTGCACGTCAGGAGTCGGTGCTGTGCCGCTGGGACATTGTCTGGGAGCTGCCCTCTGGCCGCTCACCCGTCCTCCATCCTGCTGAACCAGCATCTGGGCCATCCTGGCTGAGCGGGTCTTAAAGAAAACAGGACCTGAGGCGCACAATCGAGCCACACGACTAATCAGAATATCAGAGCTTCCGAGACCTGGAGAAAATGTTATGTCACACCTCCTTGGTGCGGGTTACCAATGGACCGTCCTCCATGAATATGGGGTTTTTCTTTAGTTTTAAAGATGTAGAGAAATGTGTCCTTGAAACTCCAAAACAAAACATAAATCTTCAATATTTCTGCTTTGTTTGAATTTTAGCCTGTTAATTTTTCCAGCATTTGTACAAGCCACTGAAAAGGCTGCTACCAAAGAGACAGAAACAGTTTAAAGTTAAATAAAACTTCACTTAGCATAACTACAGCAAAGCCGAGAATTCCTGTGGCCTAGCCCAGGCACACAGACCCTGTCTGGGCCAGGGGCAGGCAGAGGATGGGCAGTGCATGGGGCTGGATCACGTGGGATTGAACGCCCTAGTTAGGCCGGAGATGTAGAAATGATTCGTGGCTGGACATTGAAAGGAAAGACTGAATGACGTGAAGGTCATCCCAAGCCATGGGCAGAGAGCACTCCCCGGACTCCTGGATGGGGGCACTAGGTAAGGTGACAACTCTCAAACCTTGAGAGTGGCTTTATCCTAGCGCAGGGACGTATTATCTCATTTAATCCACAAATCCAACAGATGAGGAGCCGAGGTGCTGGGAGCCCCGTCTTTACCTAGTAAAATACACAATGCTGTCGGGGCGCCTGGGTGGCTCAGTCGTTAAGTGTCTGCCTTCGGCTCAGGTCATGATCTCAGGGTCCTGGGATCGAGCCCCGCATCGGGCTCCCTGCTCCGCGGGAAGCCTGCTCCTCCCTCTCCCTCTGCTTGTGTTCCCTCTTTCGCTGTGTGTCTCTCTCTCTGTCAAATAAATAAAATTAAAAAAAAAAAAAAACCACAATGCTGTTGCTCAAAGCAAACACATAAACACAACTCTGAGGGCACAAGAGGCATGAGAGGCCCCAGCACACGGCTGCCCCCTTGTTCTTGCCCACAGAGCATCTTATTTGTGGTCCAACCTGGTGCCTGCTACGCTGTTGATATTCACTCTTCCTATTCTTCCTTTTAGACTCCCATGGTCTTGAACTCCCCAGGTCTGCACTGCTTCTGAGGGTCACACAGTAGCCAAACTTTCCCCTTGAGAGCCACCTGGACAAACCCTCTGAGCAGAGAACCCCCTCCCCGCCCCAGCCTTGCAGGAAAACCTCTCCTCTCCAGGTTGATGTTCTCATCTCATGGCTCCCATAACCTAGAGCAGTGCTTCTCGGCTTCTGCTTCACCATAAAAAAACCACCTGCGGACTCTGGAGAGATGCTCAGACCTGCTCCCCCTGCCTTGAGATTCTGATTTATTTCATCTGGTTGAGGCGCAAGCCTTGGTATTTTTAAATAGTTCTGTTTTTTGGGTTTTTTTTTTTTTTTTTTTGGATGATTCTAATTTGCAACCAAGAATCAAAGCCACTGAACTGGAGAAATCTGATGTCATCACATGTCCTCAGGTGATCTCATTTACATATTGCAGCTGGGTGGCGTAACCCGAATTTGTCACCTACAAATCAAACAAAGAAGGTCCCGTGCAAGCAACGCGGTAACAGCTCGTGTTTATTGAGCCTCTCCTATGAGCCGCACGGTAGGCTAAATGGCTCATAGCCAATCTTGCTTACACTCTGTGAAACAAGAGTTTGTTCTGTTCAGCAGACGGGGGGAAAATGAGGCCCAGCGTGTCTAAGTAACCTGCCTAAGGATGTTGCCCGTGCTCAGCAGAGCCAAGGCGCCAGCCACCTGCAAGGATCAGGACACCGCGCTTTTGTCTTGTTGGTACGAACAGGCCTTCGTTCAGATCGTGTCAAAAAGCGGGGCTGGGGCTAGAGGTGCCTTTCACGGGGGCCTCAGAATCACCAGCACACCGGGAAGGCCTTTACAGATGACACATTCTCAGGTCCCTCCCCGCTCGCCGGACAGTGAGCCCCCGTGGCTGGGAGTTGGCAGGAAGGGGGGCTGTTGCTTACGGGGCAGAGAGTTTCATGTTTGCAGGATGAAAAAGTTCCGGAGATCGTTTCAGAGCAATGTGAGGACACCTGGCACGACTGAACCGTACACTCGGAAAGGGTTAAGATGATAAATGTTACATGGGATTTGTACCACAATTTAAACAAAAGCCTTCAAAAGTTGCTGACATGAGCCGCCATAGCTTTTGAGGTGTGGCTCAGCGTCAGGCGTACAGGGCAGAACGAGGGCTGAGCATACAGCCCCTAAGACCCTGCATAATAAACTGAAATAGGATTGACCTTTCAGTCTAGAACAAACAAATTCTCAGTGCATCTCCAGGAGATTTCATTTTATTATTCAGATAAACATAACAAAAAAGTCTACTGTTTACTGCACCTGCCCATCGTCATGGAAATAAGGGGAAGCCGAAGAGCTCTTAGCCTCAGCAGCCTGGTCAGCGTCAACCTTTCCCTCCCCTTCTCCCCCAGTGCTCGAGCTCTCCTTTAGCCGTCCGGGATGTGCCCGCTCCCGATCATTCCCGTTTCCTGTGCACGCACTGCTCCTCCTACGTGTGGAGTGAGGGCCTGTGGAACGACAGGTGTGTCGCTTGATCTGAGGGTGTATTTGCATCTTTGTTGACTTGGTATTTGGCGGGGACTGGGGCAGAGGAAGACTTGGACTTCCAAACTGTAAAGCTCTCTTTCTCTCCCTCTCTCTGGCTCTTCAAAGCAGTGATTACTGACTGATTAATGGATGTATTTCAACTTTGAAAACAGGGTGTGTTTGTTTCTCCCCAAAGAAGAAGGGCATATGTGGCAACATCCTTCATATGTCCTGAATCGCAAGAAGAGCATTCCCCTTCATCGCGAGGAAAGAAGTGATGGACTTTTATTGACGAACTGCTAGGAAGTGATGGTCTCCCTGCCCCGCAACTGCCGACTGGAGAGACAAGTCTGGGCAATATTTATTTTATTGTGCAGCAAACGATCTCAGGTGATTACATTTTTTAATAGATTAAAGACATTTTTGTCATTTTTAATGTCTTACTACTAGTACTTTATAAAACATATTTGAGATTATGTTGACATACGTTTTATAGCAGGAACAGTCTTGGTGGCATTTAATGGATTACTTATTACAAAGAAAGAACTCCTTAGGCTCACTTTACCTTTTAATTGGTGCTGCTATCTTTGAGTATTTTTGCTGTATACACGATAGTGTAAGAAATAATAAAGGTGGACAATGAATAACGATCATAAATATTTTGCTAGTTTATCAGGAAGCCTGAAGAACCACTATGAGAGCAAGAAAGGAATCATTTGTCAATGAGGGAGAAACAGAACATGGTTTTCAGAAGTGTTCCTTAAAGCGTAACTACAGAAAAAAAACAACCCGGTATTTATTTACTTACACAAAGACTTAGAAAACTTATTTGTGCATTTTTGATAAGATGCAATAAGTTCAGATCAGATCAAACCTGCAATGAGAAATGTTATTATCATTTTGATAAGATGTCTCAAATTTGAGGAAGAATAGGACACCGAAAATTTAGTTCAATTTGCCTTCAAATGCGTGGAACAACAAGCATCTATTCTAAGTTCTGATAGAAATGCTCTAGGGAGTCAAGACTGTAGGTCAGCTAGTTCTAGCTTCCTAGCCCTTCTTCGACCTCAGGTGCATCCCCACATCTTCCTGATTCGATGTTTTGGATCTAGGTCAACGGGCTGAGGCAAATCCCCATAAAGAATAAAGAGTCACACATTGCAGGAAATCTGGTAGTTTATCTCCCAGGACCTTCCGATGGGAAGAAATGTTCTTTACCTCTATTCTCCCATAAATGGGATTCTGAAATCGCTTCCATCTAGAGTTTCCAGATAGATAGAGGATGTCCAGTTAACTTTAAATTTTAGATCAATGACAAATGCTTTACGGGACATACTTATACCAAAAAATTATTTGTTGTTAATGTGAAATTCGAATTTAACTGTGTAGCCTCTATTTTTAGTTGCAAAATCTGACAACCCTGTTTCCATTGTGTTTTCATCTCAGAGCAGCCAACCAACAGATTTCCAGGCAATAGCTAGCTCTACTTTATCATCACCGAGAGGCATTCAACAACTGTCTTGAGCCACACAAAGCTGCACTGGGAGCTCTCGAGCATAAAACATAAAAAGAAGACCCGCTTCCTGCCCCATGGAGCCCCATGGAGCCTGGGGAAGAACTTGCACTGCACAGCCACAAAAGCTGGGGATTTTGCACTCTGCATACATTTTTTCAAGTGATTCTTATTCCAAGTTGAAGAAGTTGGCATTTTTATCCCTGTTTAGGACTAGCTGGGAATAAGTGGCAGGGCCAAACTCGGAACCCCACGTGCTCACGTGCTGCGTGTTGCACGTTAGGACTGTGCTCGTCCGCGTGCTGTTACGTGTTTGGGGGCTGTGAGCATGCCATCTTACCATCTCAGCCCAGAGTTCAGCTGCGAGAACCACACAGATGTTTAGAAGCCTCGTCTAGAAAGATGTCCAAGTTGGCTGCCGGAAGACAACCCTGGGGTGAAACAAAATGGCAAAATAGAAGAGCTAGTGCCCCTCACGGGAAGGACCCTAGGAAAGTCAGCGGAAAAGCGCTATTGTAAGTTGTACAGAAATTTCAGGAATTTTGGTGCCCAGCACAGCCTCGTGATGTCGCCTGTGGATGCCGTGGAAAGAGAGTGAGGGTCCCTCAGACAAAGGGGGAGGAAGAGGCACCAGAGGGAATTTCGCACACCTCAGCCACCCGGCTCCACCCAGGGCTTGCCGAGCAGACGCTAGTGCTCAGGGAAGAACCTTTTGAAAAGTCAGTCTGTGGGCTCCGTGCAGAAATCCAGGCATGGAAGCCAGCTCTTCCAGGATAGAGGGCAGAGAGGCCAGTGAAAAGTGACACTCAGGGGTGCTTCCTGGAGGAGGGACTGTCCTGGGACTTTCGGTTATGAAACCACTAATGGGAAATACTTTCAAAATAAGTTGAGGGGAAAAAGTCTGCAAGTGGACCACAGGAATCTTCCAGCATGTAAAATATTCTAGAGAAAAGAGTCCTTAAAAGTTTAAGATTTGTTTAGCTAAAGAGCTTCAGTATTTAATCTTTCCTCCCTTCCTCCCTCCCTCCCTCCCTTCCTTCCTTCCTTCGTTCCTCACATTAAAAATGCCCTCTGGGGCGCCTGGGTGGCTCAGTTGGTTAAGCGACTGCCTTCGGCTCAGGTCATGATCCTGGAGTCCCTGGATCGAGTCCCGCATCGGGCTCCCTGCTCGGCAGGGAGTCTGCTTCTCCCTCTGACCCTCCCCCCTCTCATGTGCTCTCTCTCATTCTCTCTCTCTCAAATAAATAAATAAAATCTTTTAAAAAAAAAAATAAATAAAAAAAAAAAATAAATAAAAATGCCCTCTGATGCCAAGTCGTGGGGAAGCTGATGGGACACAATGTTGGCTGGAAGTCGTGGTCCCTGCCTTTATGAATTTAAGAGTCCAGATTAAGGGGTCTGCAAACTTCTTATGTAAAGGGTAGAGTGTTAAATACTCCAGGCTCTGCGGACATGTGGTCTCTGTTGTAGTTTCTCCCGTGGTAGAGCCAGGCAGCCAGGCACCAACCACGAGTGAACAAGCACAGTGTTACACTTACACTTTATCTATGAACCTGAAAATTGAATTTCATGTAATTCTCTCATATCATAAAGGCTTTTTCTTCTCTTGGTTTTTTCAATCATTTAAAAATGGAAAAACCAGGGGCGCCTGGGTGGCTCAGATGGTTAAGCGTCTGCCTTCAGCTCAGGTCATGATCCCGGGGTCCTGGGATCAAGCCCCACATCAGGCTCCTGGCTCAGCGAGAAGCCTGCTTCTCCCTCTCCCTCTGCCTCTCTCCCTGCTCCTGCTTTCTCTCTCTCTCTCTGTATCTCTGTGTCTCAAATGAATAAATAAAGTCTTTAAAAAAAAATGGAAAAACCATTCTTATACATCGATCATAAGAAACATTTCTGAAGGCAGGATTGATATATGTAATTCCTATATCCTCAAGGAGACTAAGCTCCGATGGGCCCAGGTGTAATCACCTACAGCCCCTGCAACAACTTGCAAAATGCAGACATGGCCCCAGTGTGGGTGTGGACACAGTGCAGGAAGGGACAGAGTACAAGCACCCACAGTGCGGGCATAGACATAGTATGGCTGGGACACGGTGCAGATGCAGGGACACTGCAGGTGTGGACACAGGGCAGGTGTGCACAGGGCAGGTGTAGACAGAGGGAAGGTATGGAAAAAGCAGATCAGGATAGGTTACTGTGGACAGTGCAGCTGTGGCCAAGAGCAGGTGAGGAAAGGTCATGTGTGGACGGGACAGAGATGAAAAGTACAGGTGTGAACACAGTGCAGGTGAGGACAGTGCAGGTGAGGACTGTCAGGTGAGGACTGTAAGGTGAGGACTGTAAGGTGAGGACAGTGCAGGTGAGGACAGTGCAGGTGAGGACAGTGCAGGTGAGGACCATGCAGGTGAGGACTGTCAGGTGAGGACCATGCAGGTGAGGACTGTCAGGTGAGGACAGTGCAGGTGAGGACAGTGCAGGTGAGGCCTGTGCAGGTGAGGACTGTCAGGTGAGGACTGTGCAGGTGAGGACTGTGCAGGTGAGGACCGTGCAGGTGAGGACAGTGCAGGTGAGGACTGTGCAGGTGAGGCCTGTGCAGGTGAGGACAGTGCAGGTGAGGACAGTGCAGGTGAGGACTGTGCAGGTGAGCACTGTAAGGTGAGGATTGTGCAGGTGAGGACTGTCAGGTGAGGACTGTCAGGTGAGGACTGTAAGGTGAGGACCGTGCGGGTGAGGACAGTGCAGGTGAGGACCGTGCAGGTGAGGACAGTGCAGGTGAGGACAGCTCAGGTGAGGACCGTGCAGGTGAGGACCGTGCAGGTGAAGCCTGTGCAGGTGAGGACAGTGCAGGTGAGGACAGTGCAGGTGAGGACCGTGCAGGTGAGGACAGTGCAGGTGAGGACTGTGCAGGTGCGGACAGAGCAGGTGAGGCCTGTGCAGGTGAGGACTGTCAGGTGAGGACAGTGCAGGTGAGGATGAGGACTGTTCAGGTGGGGACAGAGCAGGTGAGGACTGTGCAGGTGAGGACTGTCAGGTGAGTACTGTGCAGGTGAGGACAGTGCAGGTGAGGACTGTCAGGTGAGGACAGTGCAGGTGAGGACAGTGCAGGTGAGGACTGTGCAGGTGAGGACAGTGCAGGTGAGGCCTGTGCAGGTGACTACTGTTCAGGTGAGGCCTGTGCAGGTGAGGACCGTGCAGGTGAGGACAGTGCAGGTGAGGACCGTGCAGGTGAGGACAGTGCAGGTGAGGACTGTGCAGGTGAGGACCGTGCAGGTGAGGACAGTGCAGGTGAGGACAGTGCAGGTGAGGACAGTGCAGGTGAGGACTGTCAGGTGAGGACAGTGCAGGTGAGGACAGTGCAGGTGAGGACTGTGCAGGTGAGGACAGTGCAGGTGAGGCCTGTGCAGGTGAGGACTGTCAGGTGAGGACAGTGCAGGTGCGGACTGTCAGGTGAGTACTGTCAGGTGAGGACAGTGCAGGTGAGGACAGTGCAGGTGAGGAAATCAAGTGAGGACTGTCAGGTGAGGATAGTGCGGGTGAGGACTGTCAGGTGCGGACAGTGCAGGTGCGGACTGTCAGGTGAGGACTGTCAGGTGAGGACCGTGCAGGTGAGGACTGTCAGGTGAGGACCGTGCAGGTGAGGACTGTCAGGTGAGGATAGTGCAGGTGAGGACAGTGCAGGTGAGGACTGTGCAGGTGAGGCCTGTGCAGGTGAGGAGTGCCCAGGTGTGCACCGTGCACACGAGGACAATGTAGGTGAGGACAATGCAAGTGTCAGCCACTGCTCTGGATGACGGGGGACTGACCAGGGCTGGCCCTGGGCCCTCACCGTTGGAGGGTCTTGACCTGCATCCCACGGAGCCGGAGGATGCGTTCCTCCCACCTCCTTCCCTCGCCTGTTCCTGGATGAGCAGCCCCGCCGGTGGCCGTGCTGGACATGGAGGTGTGGACACAGAAACACTGAGTGCGCCGCCTGGGGCCTGGCAGAAGCACGTTGGAGGGAACGTGTGCAAGATAAACATGACTCTCGAGATCAGAGACGCGCCACTCGAGCGCGGATGGTGAATTGCTTCGGATTAGGATGCAGATGAGTGATTGCCGGGCAGAAAGCCAGACGGGAGGTAGACGCGGAGAGGCTTGCAGATTGCCATTTGTGGGTGTCTCTGATTGATTTAAACAGAGGGGAAATCAACTGATTTCTTGAGAGCAGAAACTCTAATGTATGCCTAATTTGGGCTCCCTGCAAAGCAATTTGCCCCATGCTCCAGGCCGGTCTGGCCACCCGGGGGGTCCGTGGCTTGTCTGTAGCTGCTCTCCCCTCCTGGGGCGCTCTGTCCTCACTGGCCCCTTGCCCAGGGACCCCGATGCCTACCGCTGCCACACATCTGGGCTCCTGTGGGCAGCGCCCCCTCCCTGGGCTTGTCTCCTCTCTTCCCTTCCCTGCTCCTGCCAGGTCAGCTCTGAGAAGTTTGTCTCCGTTCTTTATGGGCGGATTGTGGCCTCAGGAGCTCCCCCGCCAGGGACTACTGTCGATTTGTCAGAGGATTTGTGGGGCTTTGCCTGAGGCCTCATGGGGCAGGAGGACTTCTTGCTGGTGCCCTTCCGCACCCCACAGGGAGGCAGCAGCTTCCTCCAGCTCCGGAAGCTAGAGCATGACTCCTTCTGGGCGCTGTCGTTCACCAGATGTTTGAACTACACGGGGTGGCACCCAGGAGAAACGGGGAAATGTCTAGTTGAGCCCTGGGGACACGTCTCCCCTTTGACAAGTGGGCGATGGTGACATGCGGTCATGCTGACCTCTGCAACACATCCACCTGTCCGACCGGCGTGCTTGGGTGTCCAGCTGAGGACCCAACGCCACAAGCAAATGACACAGGACGGGGAGAGAAGAACGTGAGAAGCCAGCCCCATGGGCACTGGTTGCTGCTGCAGAGTTGGAGAAGGAGGTCAGTGCAGAGGCCCGGGGTGCCAGCCTGTCGGAAGCCCATTTTGGGGGGTGCAGTGTTGGCAGTCAGGGGCGGAAGCATCCTAGCTAAGGAGGGGGCAAGGGGTGGGTGCGGGTGTTCTCCCAAAACGGTGCAGGAGTTTACCTTTGACACTTCACTCCTGCCCCATCTGGCCGAGATTAGGAAGCTGGGCGTCCGGACCAGGTAATCGAGTGTGGCCCCTTGGGCAAAACCGCCTTCCCTTCTGCCTGGTGGCGATGTCTGCAGTGGGATCAGAGGCAGGACCGGTTCGATCCGCAAGTGTATTTCCAAGAGGGGCTTCCAGCTTCAGGAGCCACTGAGCTTTTCACAACAGAAGACAGGATTTTCATTAAAGGGAAATATGGTTTCTGCAAAATCTACAGCATTAGTACTTATTACATGTGTGTAAATATTTCTGTATTAATTGGTATTGCCACGTTGCCGACTAGATGTAGCCACAGAGCATTTCCCTTCCTAGCCATGCTTCTAGAACACTGGCAGGATGTACCCAGCACTGGCCTTAACTTGCAGACGGAGTTCCAAATGGGTGGCTCTGGTGATGAGGATGGGCTCCTCCGGTGCCCCCCTGACTCCTGCCCCTTCACTTAGCTGCTGGGCCACACACGTCTCTGATGTTAAAGCCACATCCGCATCCTGGCCCGTGTGCCCGCAGACAGCAGGGTGGGGCGGCTGGGGAGGTTCGGGGAGAAACAGCAGGAACTCAGAGCTGTTCTGCCCAGTGCCATTCCCAGGACTGAAGCCTTTATCCTGGGTCCCATGCCTTCATGCCCATGGCATGCCTGTAAGCCTTCTGTTTCCCAGGGTCCAGCCCCAGAATGCTAGGAAAGAAGTTTGCACCCTTGTTTATCTGTTCATCTGGTTTGCACACACTTCCTATGTGCAAGCCCCTCATTAGAGCATTAACAGTCCTGCCCTGTGGGTCCCCAAAAAGACTTTCTTGGACCGAGTTGGGGGACAGGAGCCAGGCTGGCAGGGACAGTCTCTTGGGAATGGGGTGAGGAAGCCCCCTCCACCTCCTGCTTATCCTGGGTCATAGATCACCGCCAGCCAGAGGAGATTCCCATCCCCAAGTAACACACTGACTCACCATAGCGCATTACTTCCCAGACCTCCTCAGGGAACGAGCTCTGAACATTAAACGTTTCATGTACGAAGGTAATTTGGTGGTGTCGCCGTTCTTGGCACTAGTAATGGTGATGCTGACAGTGCTTTAGACATCCCCCTGCCTGAAGGAAAGGGGGTGGTCGGTGATGGCCTCTGACACTTCACATTCCTGCATCTGAGTACTGCTGCCCCGTAACAGGCAAGGCATGTGGTCAGACTGCGGGATGCAGACCAGGATCTGCTCCGGTCACCAGAGTGCCGTCTCTCCAGCCAGTGGTTCCCCTGCACCCCAGCCAACCGGCCCTCGATAAACAAAGGGCCCAGCATGGCACCCAGTGCTCGGCCGTGTGAGCTCCATTCAACCTGGTGCCAGAACCCTGGGATTCACCTGGAAAGAACGTTCTCTACTTCCATTTCTGTAGGGGAAGTCAAATGTCATGATCTGGCATAAAATGCCATTGTCTGGGCCCTGGGTGGCTCAGTATGTTAAGAATCTGCCTTCGGCTCAGGTCATGATCTCAGGGTCCCAGGATCGAGCCCCGCATCGGGCTCCCTGCTCAGCCAGGAGCCTGCTTCTCCCTCTCCCACTCCCCCTGCTCATGCTCTCTTTCTCTGAAATAAATGAATAAAATCTTTTTAAAAAATGCCCTTGTCTGAAGCCGAATGTCAGGGATGAGGATGACCCTCTCAGCCTGGCACCGCGGACTGTCTCCCCGCCACCACCTCGTCCCAGCGGAGCCGCGAGCCCACCGAACGCGTTCCCGATGGCACGTCCGGTCGCTTTCTTGAGCACAGAGTTTTGCTTCTATCTGATCACCAGATAAGAATGGGATTATCATGATTTGGGCTGTTTTGATCATTTTAAAACAACCCAAAACAACAACACAGCATTCAGCTTTGAAATATCCTTCAGTGTCATTAAACTGCTGCTGATTACTTGTAGTAACCACTTATTAAAACGAAAAAACGAGCACAATAGACGCCATTGGCGAGGCAGCAGAGGGGACAAGCTGGGTGAGCCAGGGAGGACTCTATCTCCAGGACCACTGGCAAGGCTGCCCACCGTCTGGCATCCACCTGACATACTCCGTGGGCGCTTACAGCTCCTCCCAGGTGTCTGGAGCGAGGGCGGCATCCCCAGCTCGGGCCAGGCCCCTTGTGAGTGGAGCAGAGGGCTGCCCGTGTGCGCGCCCATGTGTGCGTGTGTAGGCAAGTGCGTGACTGGAGGAAGCGCGAGGAAAGCCCCCTCCCAAAATATCAGACCCTCCAGCTATTCGCTCACCCTTACCCCCCCTTTTTTTGTGGTCCTGGGCACTCTTTGATGGCAAAGAATTATTTCCTTTTAAAGAGCAGAATGCCCCCAATGCTGAGCTATTAGCTAATATCCTGGGCACATTTGCTGGGCTGAGTTGAAAGCAGAGCCGAGCAGGGATAGCTCAGGGCCGAGCTGTGGGCGACTGCCCGGAGCGGGACGGACAGTGCCAGCACTGAGGAATGCAGGCCCAGGGAGCGAGAGGGTGCGTCAACAGCTGAATGAATGTGCAGCTCAGTTTTGCTCCAGACTGTGGGGTTTCTGCGTTTTCCACGTTCCTCTATGGAACGGGCTCCTCTCCTAAGAGGGACCAACACCCCACGACTTAGCTCCCAGGCTCCTGGGAGCCCCAGTGTGGTTTGGATGATAGGGAAGAGCAGGGAGGTCTTTCAGTCCCCACCCTGGCATCTCTCCGCCCTGATTCTGAGTGTGGGCTTGAACGAGTCAGGAGAACAAGAGCAGAACGTGCCTGGTTCTGGATGGCTGAGTAGACACAGGAGGAGTTTAACAATGAGCTCCCAAGACGTGTTTCAATCTCTCTCACACACCTCCTTACAATTTTTGGACATCCAAGCATTTCGGGGTCTCCCTGGGCATCATGAGTGAGGACTCCCCAAAGCATCACTTACACAAATGAGGGGGTGTGGAGGTCTTGATGGCCAACTTTTGACCCTTTGAGTTTTTGAAGAGGACATGACCTTATCCCCCACGGTGCCCATCCCACTCACAGCTCCTGTCCAAACCCAACTTTCTTCAAGACCCAGGCCAGAAGTCACTGCCCTCCTGAAGCCTTCCTAGATTTACGGTCTGAAAAGCACGTCTGGACATCCACCCTGCCCTTGGTTTGCCAGAGTGGCTTGCGTCTGTAATGTCTTATTCTGACCATACTGCAAACCCATCCTCGCTGGGCCACGTCGTACTTCGCTTTCACACTCACTCGGCGGGCTGGTACCATGCACACATGGCAGGGCATCAGATACCCGAAGAAGGGTTTGATGAACACAACTCAGCGAGTCCTTATCTCAAATTGAGAAAGCTCTCCCTGTGGAGAAGCAAATGACCTTGACAAGGACAGCCATTGTTTGCAAAGAGTCCTCCGGGGAATACACTGGCTGATCTCACCCAGCACCGCGCTGGGCACGGGGGGACACAAAGAAACCTTACAGTGTAGTTTCTGTTGTGGAACTTAATTTTTGGAGAGACAGAGGCCCAGGAAAGGAGCAAGAACAACTGTGGAACAATGCATTTCGGGACAAACTTGCCGAATAGTTCGTGGGAGGGCCAAGGAAAGCCTTTCCCTCTGCTTTGCTGTCTCCAGATATCTCTCACTGGTAAAGCACATGGATTTACCCCCTCCTCATCCTCGTGGCCTTGAACCTGCTTCCCTCACCCCACCCCCCCAATTAACGCCACACCCCCTCTACGGGTCATCTTTCCACCCCGCCAACCACGTATTTTTGTGCACTGTGACCCCCAGAGAGGATCGTTTTTAACACCTTCCTCCCTTGGACAACAAGTGATTTCCAGAAATCATCACATAATAAATCAAACAAGAATGATCACTTTCTGGATTTGTTCCTTAGAGTCAAAGCAAGCAACATTTGTAAAAGTATGAATTCCAATTTTAAAGATATTATTCAAATGCAGTGGCGTATTTCACGTATGAACAAAAATTTGTACTTACCCAACAGAAATCTTATCACTCCGCCGTTTGCAATCTGTTTCACTGTTTTGAATTTTAAATAGAAACTTAAAACTTCAAGTAGTCAGATAGAAATAACAGAAACTCAGGGTCTGTGTCTTTGTCCTGATGATTGCTTACTTTGAGGCTTCTCTCTTAATTGCAGGGTTTGGAGACCGTGGCTTTGCCCAAAGTGGACTCAGACGATCCCGATCCATTGCAAACCTGCTCTCTAAATGAAATGGACATGTGTAGCGGGGTCTAACTGGGGGTTCCCCAAGTCACCTTCCACGTAAATAAAATGTTTAATAAAGAATAAATGATAAAAAATGTGCTCATTTGAAGCTTACCTATACATTAGTAAGAGGGGGCAGTAATCACAGTAGTTGTCTAAAACAAAAAGATCTTTTTTTTCAGGGAGGTTTGTTTTAACCACTGACATCCTTTAGAATGGCAGGTGCGTGGCAGGGGCAGACTGCTCCATTTTGTGTCCAACAATGCTGGGGGCCACTCCATGGCGGCCCACTCCCCTGGCGGCCCGCACTCACCGCCCTGGCTCACACTCTCTTTCCTGGAGCTCCTCTCTGCACGCTCCAGAAACCACCATAGCTAACACCTGCTGCATCTAGTGCAGACTTCTCAGCTCAAAGTTGAAAACTTGTGGCCCAACGCACCCCACCCAAGCGCATCTCCTATGCTCCCTGCTCGGGACACGTCATTCCCGGGTCAAGCCTGTTTCTCTTAGCCTCCTGCATGCCGGGCTGATTTGACTCTTTACCTGAAAAGCTCTCTCACCTCTGACCCAAATTCCACATGTCTGAAGGGACCATCTCCCCGTCGTTCCCCATGGAGTCCCATTCTCTTGCTCTTTTGACAACAGTTTTGAGTAGTGATCAGATAGTTCATGTATTATCTCCATTAGATGTACATATGTATATTTTTTCTTCAATTAGAGGGCGTAAATCTGAATATTTATTTTAGATAGCTCACATAACCTACTACGGTTCTAGACCCAAAACAGATGCTTCAAGGAACATAATACAAATATTCTGAGCCAGAGACTTTGAAGAAAATATAGCATATGGGGGGAAATACCCTCTTCACTTGATTTTTGCCTCTGGGTGGTCCATCACAAAGCACCTAACTTCCTGGTACCTCAGTTTCCCCCTTCCTAACATTGACATAATGATATTTATTTCCCAGGGTTTAATTAATATTTTCAAGGTACTTTGATATCCTGAGATGAAAGGAGATACAGCAAGCAAAACATCGTCAACATTTGCAAATCTGTCATTATAGTTATTGCTGTTGTTCATAGAGATTATTATTATGCCAATAATAATAATAATCAGAGGGTTGCTGCAGGGTCTTGCCATGCGACCCTGGGCACCTTTGACCCTGGGTTGTGGGGCTGGGGGGATGGAGGCCGTCTTCCCTATTTCCTATTATTTACCCCAGGTTTGCCCAGATGTCACAGGGGAGGGAAGAGGCGTGTATCTCCCCCACACACTGCAGACAGAAGAGGACTTCCAAAATGTGGCTTTGAACATCCACTCCAGAAACGGCCAGTGGTTCCCACAGTGCATCCGAGAGAGTCCCTGAGCGGGAGGACCCTGGACTGTGGGTCTGCCGCGCTGAGCCCAAATCCTGTCCAGCAGGTCGCCTCTCTGGGATTCGTTTTGCTCACCTGGAAAGCTGGGATGACAGAGGTCACCTCGTAAGACCGCATGGGGATCAGCAGTAACCGATGCAAAGCAGCCTCAGGTTGTAATGTCACAGGAAAAGACACATTGTGCACCAAGCCTGGAACACGCTCATTGTGTGCGGGCTCCACGTCTGCGTGGCCTGAGCGTGAGCGCTGGCTCTAAGTCCGTGTGGCCTGAGCATGAGCTGGCCCCGTGTCTGCGTGGCCTGAGCGTGAGCTGGCCCCGTGTCTGTGTGGCCTGAGCGTGAGCTGGGCCTGTGTCCATGTGGCCTGAGCGTGAGCAGGCCCCACGTCTGCATGGCCTGAGCGTGAGCTGGGCCTATGTCCGCGTGGCCTGAGCGTGAGCTGGGCCTGTGTCCATGTGGCCTGACCGTGAGCTGGCCCCCCATCTGCGTGGCCTGAGCTTGAGCACTGGCTGTAAGTCCGCGTGGCCTGAGCATGAGCTGGCCCCACGTCCACTTGGCCTGAGCGTGAGCTGGCCCCACATCTGCGTGGCCTGAGCTTGAGCACTGGCTGTAAGTCCGCGTGGCCTGAGCGTGAGCTGGCCCCACGTCCACTTGGCCTGAGCGTGAGCTGGCCCCACATCTGCGTGGCCTGAGCTTGAGCACTGGCTGTAAGTCTGAGTGGCCTGAGCATGAGCTGGCCCCACGTCCGCGTGGCCTGAGCGTCAGCTGGGCCCACGTCTGCGTGGCCTGAGCGTGAGCTGGCCCCGTGTCCGCTCGGCCTGAGTGTGAGCACTGGCTCCGTCACTTTTGGATGAGCTGCACTGGGAAAGCCCTTACCCTTTCTGTGCCTCAGAATCGCCTCCTATAAACTAGAGATAATAACAGTACTTGCTTCATTAAACGAATTAATGCATGAGAAGTGCGTCCAGGGGTGCCTGACCCCCTCAGTCCTCACACCGCCGCTGCTGCAATTCCTGTTACCACGGTCTCCACCCTGCTGGGCTCGGCGTGAGGTCGGACACATAGAAAACAGCCCACAAATGGCCACCATCGTTCTTCAAGGTTAAATGTCCCAAATCCCTACCATGGGCCTCCGTAGTCCGGCTCAGAGTGCGGACCGGGGCCACGGGGGCTCCACACAGCCGCCCCTGCGCAAGTGAGCTCCTCGGGCGGCGGTGTAAGAATTTCAGGGCCATGTTGCCCTCGACTCTGAAGGCCGTTGTCTCTGGGACCGTTGTCTCTCTGTCCCTGACGGCGTCCTCACCCAAACACAGCCGATCCCAAGGTCATCCCAGCAAACTGCACCCGGCCGTGCCGGGCCTCTGCCAGGGGCCAGTGACGTCCCAGCTCCACATTTTCTCACCTCCTGTCTTCCCTTCAAAGTCTAGCTGCACTGCGTCATCTCTGCCCCAGGACATTGATGCCAGCGTCTACCACGGCGTGCCTTCCATGGGCTCACTGCAGGGGAGCCTGTCTTCCACAAACCGCAGCGGTACTGAGAGCACAGTCGATGATGGGGACTCGGGCCTTACCTGTCCACCTGGAAAACCCCAGTTCTTCCTTCAGGGCCCACTTCAGATGGCATTTCCTTCCAGAGCCTTCCCTTATCCAAGCAGGAAGAACAAACTCGCCCCGTCCCTGAACCGCGCTCACCCCTGCGTCCTGGAACGTGACCCGAGGCTCCCACAGTCGGTGCGTCTCCGCAGTCACCCGGCGTGCAGTCGGGCTCGGGTGGGGCCGGGAGAGCTGGATGCGTGGCTGGCTGGTGGGCTGTGGGGCAGGGGCAGGGTCGGGCCCTCAGCCCTCTCTGTGGACTGTCCGAGGACGTTGGAGACGTGTCCCCCGTGACATGACGCTGAGGTAGACGAAGATGACGCAGGAACATCACCTTCGGACTTCGAGTGTGGCATTCTTCACTGCTGCGTCCTCTGTTGGAGCTCTGGCGGTACCAGGAACCAGTCTCATCCCCCATCCCCGGCTCTCCAGCCCCCCAGAGAGGCAGAGGAAGACAGGAGTAGAGTTTACTCCTAAACACCGGGAGCTAGACCACTAAGGAAGTATGTCGGGGCCAGCTGTTGCAGGTTAGGGAAGCCTGTCGGCCTTCTCTGCCGTGGAGAACTCTGTCCTACTGGGCAGGTCATGTCACCGGCGCAGAGGGGAAGGCTGGTGCCGGCCTGGCTGAGCACGCGGGCCGGGGACGCACTTGCCCCCGCACCCTCCGCAGCTCTGCCTCCACGGGGAAAAGGGAGGGGCTGAGTGAAGTGATCCTAAAGGGGTGTTTTTATTCTGGAGGAAAGATGTGTCCATTTGCATTTCGTTGCCTGACTGTTGCTCGTTCATGGACCCAGACCAGGCACGCGGAAGCCCCGAGGCAGGCCGCCGCGGAGCCCGGAGCCCAGGCCGAGGCTGCAGAGGCCTTGGGAAGGTGGCGCCCAGGCCGCAGCCCTCACTTCTCAGCTGACGAGGGTAGGGCCAAAAGCAAGACATGATTTGTTGCGAGTCCGCCGTGAGTTTGGATTATACTTCATGTGCAAACTCTGGGTCTCCCAGAGCCAGAAAGTGCCCTAGACATAGGCTGTGGCTTTGTTGTCAATTTTCCACAAGATTTGAGCCAACTTACAGAATCCCTTGAGGATCTTGCATTTGCTACTAGAGCGAATGCCAACTTCCAATTCCCTATTATACAGAAAGCACACATCTGAGAAGAAATATGCATTTCAGAGAGAAAGCTAATTCAGGGCTTCTAAAAAGTGTTTTGCTTAAAAGAGTAATTATACTGTTCTGGAGCCTTTGAACTTGTGCGGGGTCTTTCATCAGTTATGTGCAATAATACAGTAAGCTGCATGTCCTCTGGGTAGATATTATCACCATCCTTCCACAGCTGGGTGAAGGGAGCCCATCAAGAGAAAGCGATTTGGCAGATGCTTCGGTGGCGAGGGAGTTGGGAGCCCACGAGCACAGCCCGGGATCGCGGCAGCTCTGCTGGGTGCTTGCTCTGGACAGAATGGTCTCCAAGGTGGCCGCAGCCTGCCTTTCCCCAGAGTCCCTGGACGCCAGTGGGGAGGGAGGGGGTCTGTCCTCAGAGGAGGGCTGTGGAGTGATGCGGGGAAGGCTCAGTCCACTTCTGCCTCTTCCCAGCTGGGGCCTTCGCCACGTTGCCTACTTTCAGTAACGCTTAGTTCCCCCTTACAAACTGGAGGGATGATAACTACGTCCTGTGACTGCTGTGGGCTCCCGTGAGTAGCACGCCTGGCCAGAGCCCGCGCATCACAAGAATCCACACCGCTGCAAGCCGTTCCCCTTTACCCGCAGGAGCCCCGGCCTCCCCCCTTCCCCCAGGACCCTGTGGACTCCACTGAGCTTTCCTAAAGGGGTCTTACACTAGCAACGGTCCCGTCTGCGCCCCTGTGGTTTGCACCCGGTGAAGCACTAACTTGCTAGATTAATTCAACAAAGACAAAGCGCTAATGGATAGCACCGGTACTGTGTCCCCAAAGCTAGGTGTGCCTTTGCAATCCGGATAGAGGCCTTGTGATGACAAGGAGGCGGAGGACGGTAGAGTCGGGGGTGCCCCAGAGGGCAGACTGGGGCAAGAACACTCACAGCAGGTTCGTCCGGGACTCTGAGGCTCAGTGGCCACACAGGCGGTGGCTTGGGCGGCAGGGGAGACTGAGATCTGAGTGACTTTGACCTCGTTAGAGTCCTTGCAGGTCAGGCTTCATCTTGCACAGGCCCGGTGGCTGGTGGGGACTTACGGGCACACACGATTGATCCTGGAGAGAGGCAAGTCTGGCTGGAAGTTAGAGACTTGAATTCTGTTTTCTGCCTCCCTGTCATGAATGCGTTTCCGTCAGCAGGTCACTGACACCTTCATCGACAGCATCCTCGACCTCAGACAAGAGACTGGACTGACCAGCGTTCAAGGCCTGGCTCCCTCGTCCGAGCCGGTGCCCTTGTCTGGGAATGGGCCCGGCTCCTCTGTCTCCCTCCCGCCCTCGTTAAATTCCTGTGGGTGATGATAAGGGATCGAGGTCGGAGGCTGTCCGCAGGGCAGTCTGGCGCGGGAAATGCCACACGGCCACGGAGATCCCTGTTGGGTGCGAAGTGCTGATTCTGGTCTCCACTCTCAAAACGCCTTTCTGCGAGGTGGGGAAACACGGCTCGGCTGTTGTGTTCTAGGACACCCGTTTCCGAGAGTAGATGGCAGGTGTGTCCTTCAGCGACAGCCAGGGGTACAGGTGTTCGGGGAGAAGAGTGAGGTCTCAGGGTCCCTGTGACATCCCCTCCACTCCGTCCCTCACACGGCTGATCCTGCCAAAGCCTTAGGTTGTGGTCCGCTGCCAAGGAGAGGCAGGTCCGCAAAGATGCTGCCCTGTGGGAACCCACAGCGTGAGAGCCCCGCCCCGGGTGGATGCCGTCGGAGAGGACCCATGCCTGCCTGCCGCGGAGCACGTCACAGCCAGCCAGCCCCTCCTGCTTCGTCATCGGGCCCCACCACCTGCCCGAGGCCCCGATGTCTTCCATGCTGGGCGTGAACGCTCGGACCCTGCAGGTACATACACCGAGACACTGCCAGCTGTCCCCGACCCAGCCAGGAGGAGGGACCGACAATGGGCAGGAATGGCTCCTGGACATCATGAGGACCAGAACCCAGTGTGGCCGGTCCCTCTGGCGGGTCCCGCTGGCACCTCTGCTGGGCAGGCGTTCCAGCCCACCCTTGCCCCCGTGGCCACACCTGCTGCCGTAACACAGAAACCTGCACAATGAGGTCCTTGCGCGGCTCGGAGTTACACACGTCCCGCTGTGCCGTGAGCGAGTCTAGAATCATCGGTGATGAGTCTTCTAGAGCTTAGCGGCTAAGTGCCTCAGTTCCGGACTCAGACGGGCACCTCACCTGGTGAGCCTCGGTTTCCTTACCTGTAAGAGGGTGAGGACTAACGAGCACAGTGCCCAGCAGGTGCCCAGGGAGACCCCAACCACCAGGCGGGGTGCTTGGTTATGGTGAGCACATCGGCATCATTCTCTGCTGGGCTCGGCACTCCTGTGCAAGTCCCTGTCTTGGAAACCTACCCACCTCCAGGCCATTCTTCTGAAATCATCGTCACTCTTACAGGTGGAAAGAAATGCCTTTCCTGGGAAGTTGCCTCTGCTTACGTGGCCCCCACTCTTCCCCTCTTCTGTGGCATCCTAGAACGCCTCTCATCTCCAGTCCTGGCGTGACCCCTGACAGATGCCTTCTGTGGGTATCTGTTCACATCAGCGTTGTCCAGTGGAAACAAAAGAGGGGAGACAAATACAAGCCACTCTTTCTAAAAGGAAGAAGAAACAGGTGTGATTCATTCTGATACCATGTATTTTTAACCTAACAAGCCAAAATACTACATTTCAACATACAACGAACCTAAAAGATTCTCAAGGGTACAGTTGACATTCTTTTTCTCTTACTAAGTCTTCCATGCCCAGCCCGCCACATCTCAGTCTGGACCAGCCGTGTCCTGGGCGCCCAACGGCCTCGTGAGGCTGGTGTGGGCCCTGGCGGACAGCACAGCTCCAGCTTGGGGAAGATCAAAATGGACTCCCAGGGGATGATCCCACGTAAGAGGACCTGGCAGCATTTTTTTTTAGATGTGATGGATTACTCATTAAGTAGCTTGTTGTACATTTTCATGACCCATGGCAATTTGTGCTGCGTTCGTACCACTTCTCATATTACGCTTTCTGGCACTGGTCTTCAGGGATGCTATTAAAAATCGAGTATGCATCAAGTCCTTGTGTTTACCTTGGAGAGTCCTGCGTCTGGGCCCCAAGCACCTTGGAGCGCTTCCTGCATCGCCAGCCTGTCCCCACGTTACTGCAAGAGCTGCCGGAGCCCCCGACATACCAGACTGATCCCGCACCACACACGTGAGCCGAGAGGTGCAGGTGCTAACACACCTGTGGGGGGCCCCCCGCCCCCGGGCCACGCGGGGCGACCGCTCCTCCCCGGGGACCCACGGGAGCCAACAGAGCCAACACGCTAGGTTCAGCGCGGTACCTGCCGGCCCTGAGGCGCAAAGATTGCAACCATTTTGCTTCAAATTTCGGAATATTTTTGCATAGGTGAGGGGCAAAGTAGGGTCGAACGTCGAAACTCCTCTTGCAGAAGAAGCTGCAAGTTTACCTCTGCCTGTTTCAGCTCCATGAACGTTTATTGTAAGTCTTAAAGAAAGACACAACAAACTGGATTTTCAAGTCTCCCAAGGGGATTTCAAAGGCAAAACTCCTGAATTGCCCCATAGAGTAGATGTCTGGTTGATTTGTAAATTGTTGGTTATACCAGAGGCATTAAAACACATCTATAAACTCGTGTCAAAAAAATAGTATCACATCAAGGGAGACTCTGATATTGGAAACATTCAGTAATCCAGGGCTATGAGCCGCTTTGGTGCTTTCCTATTGATAAGTAAATTTGCACCTCTTAGTCATGAATATTGTCAACACACCCCTTCAGTGAACATCATTTAGACTTAATCTCTTTGATAATGTTTTTAAAAATACACAGGTCCCTCTTAAACGACACCGGATATTACTGTGTTTGATTGCTGCGTCTGAAGGCTCCAGGCATTTTATAATGAAAGAGTTATGATTTCAAAAATCCCCCAAATTATAAATAGAGCGCTCCGCCTCTGCTTTGGCCTTAGAAGGTGAGACGCCGGCCTGCCTCAACATACCACCGGGAGCAGCTCCCCGTCAGGCATGGGGGTGAAGACAGACGGGACTCTGTGAGCCGAGGGGTTCCGAGGAAGGCGATCGGGGTCGCCTGCAGGAGAGAGGCCCCCGTGCCCACCCGAGAGGGGGCTCCAGAGTGGGGTCATCCCGCATCTTCCCAATCACCTTCAGTCAGCCTCACCTCCCTGCCTGCAGGCCTGCCGGGCAGCCCCTGACCCCCGCCCCCCCACCGCCTCTCTGGAGAGGTGCCCTGGGGACCGCGAGGGCCGCGCCTCCCCCTCCCCCTCCCCTGCGTCACTGATGTGCAAGCTGGCTCCTGGCTCAGTTTCTGCAGGGCGCTCACCTCCAGAGGAAGGGGTCGGGTGGAGCTTCTAGGCTTGCGAAGTGGGGAAGAGCATGCCTTATGCTCAAAGGTGCTTCTCCTCCTGCCCACATGCAACCTGTTCTCTGCACGTCCTGCAGATAGGTCCCCAGGGAACAAAACAGGACTGCGATCCCACCTCGTCCCCGTTCTGCCACCCATCACAGAAAGACAAATCCAGACTCACCAAGGAGGGATGCCCTCGCCGTGCGGAGCGCACTGACCCCAGGGCTGCAGGCTCCCGGCCAGGCTGAAGGGTCTTTCCTGCACAGAGAGCAGGCAAGCCTGGGAAGAAGCCCCGGCGGCTGGACGGGACAGCAGCTCAGAGAAAGCTCCGGCCAGCCTGTTTCCCAGCTGGGACCTCACAGGGGGTGAATGCCGGCTCAGGCTGGGGGACGGGGGCCGAGGTCAGGGGCCGGGGCGGCGGAAAGAGCATTGGAGACTCCTTCACGTCCCACGGGGAGGACTTCCCGAAGGAGCTCTCTCCCAGAACAAGAGAGGGGGGCGGTCACAGGACTTGGGGGAAAGTCCAGTGTCATCCTGGAGGTCCTAGCGAGCAAAACGGCAGGAGGAGTAGATGTACGTGAAGATCCTGCTCAGGACGGGCCCCGCAAGTGCTACTGGGCTATTGCCCCAAGTGGGTGGACGAAGCAGCGGACTCTGGTGCGGCTTCCGGGGAGGGAGCGCTGAGCAGCATTCCTGACGGACAAGAAAGCTGGTTTGAAAAAAGGGAAGAAGCAGGAGCCTTGAGGCTGAGGAAATATTGTGAACAAATTATCCCTAAATAACCTGAAACTGTAATCAAGGGTGAGCTGGTCCAAACAAAGCCCCTGGCAGGCAACAGATGATAACCCCGGAGCGCATCTCCCAGCCTGTGCGCAGTTAACCTCACAGGAGGGAGGGAGGCTGGGGCTTTGTGGCCGAGAAGGCATTAGGCAGGGAGGTGGGCGACTGGGAGCCCAGAGGTCGGACCTGAGCATCTGTGGGTCGATAGGAGCAGCTAGCAGATTTGGCTGGAGCAGGAAAATGCAGTCAGTCTTTGGGTGATGAGCTGAGAAGTGTGGATCTTACACCACATGCCACGTGGAGCCGCCATCGCTTCTCAGAAAGGACCATAGTCTGACAACACCACTCTGACGGCCATAAATAAGACCTGCCCAGACAGTTTAATCACTCCCTACCCTATTTCACTATCTATCCAGCGGGGCAGGAGTCCAGCTTATGGGTGGGCCACACAGTTCATGCCACACGTTAAACCTTCAGTAGGCAAGCACTGGACAGCCCCGAGATGCATGCTCAAGGCTCCCGCAAAGCTTCGTCCCTGCGTCCAGTAAGCCCCACGCTCCCTCCTACGTGCGACCCTTGCCTTCCACTTGCCACCCATCCTTTGGAGGAGCTGGAAGACCTCCACACGGCCCCTCGGGCTGCACCACTGTCCCCTGGTCACCTCTCTCCCCCGTCCCACCGTCTGCAGAACTAACGAGGGGCCCCTGGAAGATGCTAATCACACCGAAGTACAAAACATAACATCGACACGGAACTGATCCCCGTGAATGCAATATGTCCAAAGTAAAATGGGAGCCTCTGGCATCTCTTCGCTCAACCAAGACAGGCAGTGGGGCTGGGTAAGACTTCAAGGGAGGTTCCTGTAAGCCATGGAAACAGCCGTGCCCAGAGGATCTCCACCTGCGAGGGCCTGCCCTGCCCTTCCCCACGCGCCACGCTGATGCCCTCGCTGGGGCAGAGAAGCAAGCGCTGAGACTTCCAGGCTTGAGGAACACTTGGCATGAGGGGGGCCCTGGGGGCGGCGAGGGCTCAGGGACACCTACCTTGTTCTTGCTCCCCTACTGTTCGTGGTCTAGGGTTTTTTTCTTCATTTTGAGAAGGGTGCGCACACAGTAATGAGGATCCAGTAGCACTTGCTGGAACTCGGGGAGGTGGGTTCAGGGCAGCAAGAAGCATGCCAACGAGGGGTTCCGCCCTGGACGTCTAGCAAGATGGCAGAGAGCCTGGATGGCCCACGGCTTTCCTGTCCCCCAGCTCCTGGTGGGAGTGTCTGTGAAGGCTGCTCGGGGGCCACAGAAGACACCCGTCCTGCCACAGTGCACAGCGGCAGAAGGTTGGGGGAGATGGGGGAACAGGAGGGTGGGCACCCTGGGGCTCCGGGAACCACAGGGGGTGGGGGCCCGTCTTCTGCGGGGGAGGGGGGCTTGGTGAGTCCGTCTGCGGCAAGTCCTCGGAACCGGGGACCATCCCACCCACCACTGGATTTGGGCTGTAGCACAAGCCTCCCACAAAATGGAAAGAGCAGAGGGTTAAAATCCTCAAAGACGGGACAAGGGAGAGGTGAGTGCGTTTGAGGACTTAAAACACAGGAAGGACGTATTAGTGGAGTTTCCGTCATTAGAACAAATTACCTTCTGCCCTAACTCTGCTCTGTCATCACCCCTGGGCACGGTGAGAAGTGCCCATCGGCCGGGACGCCCCAGGGAGCGAGTTGCCCCTCCCGGTGGGGCTGAGGACGCCGCCCGACGGGGCCTTGTCGGGAAGGCTCTGCGGGCCGCTGTGCTTGGCTGTCATCTTGCCACGTGGCCGACTCAATCACGTGCCTCTGAAAGGGGTACTTAAGGTCTGGAGGTGATCTCCCAGGATTCCGAGCATCGGAATAGATTTTCTTAGTCACGTTTCAGGGGGAAAGGGAAGGGAATTCAAAATGAACAGTGAAACACCATCAACCCCCAGCACCTGCAGGCTTCCCGATGACTCCTGGGTGGGGATGGCCATTTCTTGATGTCCTAGACCAGGACCATTGTCACTTGGGTACCAGTCTCCTCAGAAGACGGCTCCAGCCCCCGGCTGTCTGCTCTGGGCATCAGTCCCAGCTTCATTCTGGAAGGGAGACTTCATTGCCCACAGCTTTGACACCATCAGGAGGCTGCACTTACAGAATAGTGGCCAAGACCTCTGAGAGTCAGTCTGTGAGATCTCGGTGTCTCCAGCGTGTAATCATGTATCTGGATCAGTCAGTAACTCAACTAGCCCATCAATCTGCCTGGAATCCTTACAGCAAACCAGGCACAGGCTCAGAGCCTTAGAGCATACGAGGTTCTTTAACTGAGGCTCAGAGCTTCAAGTGCTTATGATTGATTCGGGGTAAGAGAACCAAATACATAAACTATAACTGATATTAGATCAAGATGATCTCACCCAGGAACTGGTGCTCTGAATGGGTGCCACAGCCCGGAGAGTGAGGGGCAGGTCGGCAGGAGAAGAGGAGAAGCCACGTGGGTGATGGGGCAGGTGACCCACGGCTACTTCTGGGCCCCTGCAGGCCTGCTCTCGGAGCAAAGCCTGAAGAAGGGAAGAAAGTCCTCCTTTGATCCGTGTCCAGTGACTGCTCATGGCTGGTGAGCAGCAGGCTCAGCGTGGACAATCCAACATTGCAACATCATTAGGACTCCAGGGGTATCAAGAAAAAGAAATCAGTTCATGAAAGAGTTTAGACTGGAGATTTGTACCGATCTTATAAGAAGGGGACCCAGCATGTCCCCCATTCTCAGGATTTATGGAAGCCAAGCAGAGCTTTTGGCCCACAACATGGAAGGAAGAGGTTGGAAATCACCTCTCCTGCCAAACCAAGAAGAGTTCCCTGTCTTGTCCACCATTAGCGAGGGGACAGGACAGGTTGGCAGGATCAGGATGGGCAGCAGGAGTTCAGTCATTCCTCCTGTGCCTTCTCTCCACCTGTGGCCGACTTCCCTGCAAACACCCAAATACCTGCACCTGCCCTGACCTCTCTCCCCCTTCTCCTCTCCGCTGTGCTGAAGCTCATCTGAGAAAAGTGACTCAGGGCCAGGGGCCAATGGCTGATAATGGTGAGGTGACCCCCTTGGCACCAGAGGTCTGCAAGTGTTGGCCCAAAGCAGCAATAATGTGGCACCTCTGATCCTGGGGTCAGGCTGTTGTGATAAGGGGAGGGGTCTTCCAGAACTCCTCAGTTCTTGCTATGGGGCCTCTTATGGCCCGAAATAGAAGCAGTTCTCCAGCTGAATTACAGACACAGAGGAAATGCTGTCTTCCTGTGGACCAGAACTCCTGGTTGCAAATGTCCACAGTATTGAGCATATGCACCATAGTTGAGTGTGGAGCGGGCATGTTTGGTAATGAGAGGTTGTGGGAACGCCTGAAGACCACGTGTAGAGTGCCCAGGACAGAGGCAGTGGGCATGGCTGATCGTTTACCAATTTACCTGTCTCCTTTCTCTCTCTCCTCGCTCCCTGTGTACTCTGAGTGTGAGTGTGTGCACTGTGTCCACCAGGAGTGGGCCAATCCTGCCTTTCTGTTGGGGGTTGTGTCCACAAAACTTAGAAGAGCATCTGTTCATAAGCGGGGCTCAGTAAACACGTGTTGAACGGATGGACAAATGTTCAGCAATTCTCCAGAACAAAGAGTGAACCTGGATCTCCGCCCTGAGGTTGGAGCCTCCCCCAACAACACCTGGATGCAGTTGGGTGGGCCATCAACCCCCGGATGGGGGTTCTACCTGTTTCAGCTCAGCTTTCCTGCCCTGACTGCCCAGTTGCCAAACACAAGTGCTTCGGGGCTTGGTGTGATGGAGGAGACCAGTTGTGGGTCTCTCAGCAACCCAGCCTGGGACGAGTGCCATCCACACTGAGTTGTGTCACTGGAGTGGTGTGGCTGCAACAATGTTGACCACACCAATCCCCGAGAGTTGTTTCTAGAAGGTCCTCCCACCCAAGGCTGTTCTTCTGCTGAAAATCTTGACAGAGCTCAGGAAAGTCTGTCATGACGCCACAAACACCCACCAAAGAGCGCCATGTTGAGTTTGTCAGAAGGTGGAGGATCACCAGGGAGGGGAGGACGAGGCTGGAGAGTCATAGATAGAGAGAAGGGGAGGTTAGGGAAGCAAAGCAGGGGCGGGGTGTGCCCTGGATTGGGGAGCTCCCTGTGTAGGTGGGTAGGGGCCCAGCCAGTGGGGCGGCGCAGGGCAGGGAGAGCAGAAAGAGAACGTGATGGGAAACCACATGAGGCCCAAACTGTCCCCATGGGGGCAGCAGGATCCAGGCTCTCTGCAATGCTGAGCAGGTGTTTGTGGAAATCCAGAGACCTGGGGCAGTGCGCGAACCGCCCCCCGGCGGGCCTGGCCACACTGCCCCGGAGGGTAAATTCCTTCCTCACCTTGAAGGGAAACAATAATCCCTCAAACCACAGTGAAATCTGGGACGTCTGAGAGACACTCTTAGAAGTGCTTTTCCTTGAAGTGAAAGGATTTGGGGAGCCGCGCACAGGGTGGAGGCAGGCGGGGCTGGGCACTGTGTCACCTCCGTACGAAGCTAGTCCCCAGCTGCTCCGGGCCCAGGCGAGGAGGGGAGGCAGGGAGGCGTCCATGCTGAGGACGCGGCAGCGGACAGAGCCTGGCCGTGGGGGCTTGCTGGCTTACAACAGGCGAAGCTGTGGCTGAAATCATTGGTCCGAGAAAACTGTAAGCACCCTACGAGCCCTGTTTAGAGTTGGACAAGAACGTAGACTGTGTCTAGGAGAGATGATAAGTGATCTGCACACACTTTCCTGTGTCTGTGCTGGGGGTTGTCAGCTCGGCGTGCCCCTTCCGCCTCCGTCTTGCCAGGTGCAGCTGGGTCCCTGGGGCGCCCGACCCTAACCGCCGAGTGCACAGTGGGAGCAGGACGGCTCAAAACCCCGCCCACTCTGGCTCCGCATCCTTGATCCCGGTGGCTGTTCTTCCCCCAAAATACAGCGGTGGGACCAGGACTTAAAAGAAATAGTAACTCTATTTAGCAATTTTTTTGAGATTTTCTAATTTTGTAATTAAGAAACATAGATTGGTTTATTAATTCTTTAAAAACGTTTAGCTTTCTCATGACACAAGAAGTTAAATAAAGGTTAGGTTTGGTCATTGGTGGTAAGGTTTCGTTGTCATTGTATTCAGTAGGCGATTCCACTGTCCACCTTGGTTTGCAGAGGCTGGGCAAGGTGTGGTCACCCCGGCCCCCCTGCTGTCGGCCTCCACCCCCTTCTCCGGCTGGCGCAGCGGGGGCTCAAGCCCTTTCCGAACAGGCACACAGTGTCCAGTGACTCCACGCGCTGGTCAGGTGGCCAGGGATGGGAGAGCTCGCGCATGGCTGTGAATCTCTGAGCAACAACCGGTGGGCTATGGCCCCCGCCATGTCAACTTTCACCCACACAGACTGGAAACAAATATCGCAGCTTACAGCAAATGAATGCACATTCCACCCACACTTGGTACACTGGCTTTGTGGACGGCCACCCTCCCAGCAAAAACCAATGGTTGACCCATTTCAGTGCTCTGAGGCCGGGGCTTGTCAGAGGCTTCTGTAAGGGCCAGTGGTAAGTATTTGAGGCTCTGTGGTCCCTGTGGGCCCTGTTACAGGCACTCAATTCTGCCATGGTAGCAGAGACGTAATATGTAAGTGAATACGTGTGGCTGTATTCCAATAAAACTTTATTTACAAAGATGAGCTGGGAGCCAGATGTGGCCCTCGGGCTACAGTTTGCTGCTTCTGTGTTTCTTCCTGACTCAGGTCACCATGGGGTATTGAAGACCTCCAAGGTCACTCAGCCCACACCTTCCTTTTTACGGAGAGACAGTCATTTCCCCAAAGGCACACTTAGCTGGTGAGTGACTGCTCTGGGTCTAAGGTGCATGTGCATCCAGAGCTCTTCTCAGACATTTCCTCCTTCTCTCCTCTTGCATTGGTTAAATCGTTCAGTGGGAAAGCTGGTCACATTGACAGGGAAGCTCTGCCCTGATGACCTGGGACAAGGGACGCATTGACCGCTCTAGGGTGAATGGGACCCACACCCTGGCTGGAAGCTCACCATTACACTCAGCTCCCTACGAGCTCAGCTTGTCTTAGGCACTGGGCTGTGTCCCCCAAATTCATTAGGTTAGTGAAGTCCTAACCGAGGACCTCAGAATGTGACTGTGTTAGGACAAGGCCTTCAAAGAGGTGATGAAGGTAAGGTGAGGTCAGGAAGGTGGGCCTTCTCCAATCTGATGAGTGTCCTTCTAAGAAAAGAAGGTCAGGACACAGACACACAGGGGACGACCGTGTGAGGACATGGGGAGGAGCCGGCCGTCCCCACGCCGGGGAGAGCTGCCCCAGGAGGAACCAGCCCTGCCCACGCCTGGATCTCGGCCTCCCGGCCTCCAGGACGTGAGGAGATAAACTGGTCTTTAAAGCACCCTGTCTGTGGCCCGTGGTTACGGCCACCCCCAGCTACCAGGATGCTAGCCTGTGAATTGATAGGGCTGATGACCTTACTTCAAGGGAGCGAGGCCAGGTCTGGATGTTAACTGGATGGGGACGTTCTCTTGGCTCCTTCTCAGACTGCTAGTCCCCACTGCCCTGCCCTGCAAGCTTTGAGAAGGCCCATCCGTGTTCCAGGAAGCAGGTCAGAGACCCACCCCAGCTACACCACTTTTGTGGAGAACGAGGGGGGAGGGCTGCCCTGGGGGCCTGGGAGCTGCCTCCCCAGGGCGAGGGGTGGGACTGTGGCGGGGCGCAGAGAAGGGTGCGAGCCCAGGGGGCTGCCGGGCGCAGCCAAAGGTGAGCCCCCACAGGAAGAGTCTCCAGGCGTCAGGACGCGGTGCGGCTGGGGCTCCTGCCGCGGGAACCTGACGGCGACAGTTGTCCTCCGCTGAACACGATGGAGCAGGAGCCGTTCCAGTCCTCCCGGAGGACAGCCCCTGAATGAAAGCAAGTGGTCAGAATGTCCTTGAAGACTTTAATCTTTCCAATTTTCCCTGCATCTTCCAAGATTATATTCATTCTGAAACACATCGAGAATGACACACCAGTTGGCAACAATTTCTCTCCCTCTCCACCCCCAAGACACAGGCATAGACTGACAACGTCCCTTTAAGACTCCAACCCAAAATTGTGCTCTCGCGGTTTTCAAAATAAAAACATGTGATCAGTCCTTTTCTCTAAAGAAAAATATTTTTTTAGCAAGCCTAAGAAATATTGTGCTCTACGTGGTCTGTCCCTGCCCAGAACGGGAAAAGAGGAGGTAAAACTATTTATTTTGCTCTGCAGAAAGGAGGCTGTCAGAGGGAGAAAAAGAATCCGTCTGGCAGGTGCCAAGAGCTCGGAGGTGTGGGGCCGGCGAGGCTCGTCCCTCTGCTAGGCAGTGCAGACCTGCAAATGAATAACAATATTTCCCAAACACTCCAAGATGCTGTGTGTGCGTGTGTCAGGAAGACAATGAGGACAGACGTGATGGAGCCTCTGCGCGGTGGCCCCATGCCAGCCTCGGAACAGCTGTGTGGTGCATAAGAATCACAGCAGCTGTATTTAAACTAGAAATTAAATCTCCTTTTATTTAATGTGCACAGTCTTTTTAGTTATCAAAAAGGAAACATTAGCAATTAGGGAGTGCGTGTTTTATGGACGGCGCTGGATTTGCTGGTTTTGTTTGGGATGTCTAAGACAGGAGGAGGACGGGCGGCCGCCAGGTTTCTTGAAAGAGAAGAGCTTTTACTACCTTTCCCTTTGTTAGCAGACAGGGAATTTCAGACATGCCCTCATCCCCACTTTGAGAGAGGGCTGGGGAAACGGCAGTCATGTTATTCCTCGTCGCGTGCAGTGCTGGTTTGGAATGCTGAGGTCACGGGAGAGGAGGGGAGGAAGGAGGGGAGAGCAGAGAGAGAGAGAGGAAAAAGAGAAAGAGACCCACATGGAGGCCAGTAAGATGAGTGCCTGCATCCCACCCGCAAGGCCTCTGCCAGGAGGTTTGCGGGCTGGACAGGGCGCTCAGGGCGCTCAGGGCACTGGCAGGTGAAGAGATGCTCTTCCTCTTCAGGTCCCCAGCACGTCCCACGCACTGGCCAGCAGGAGCCCGTCCAACAAGGAGAGGCAGAGGTGGGAGGGGACGGTAGCGGTGGAAGATAGGCTGAGGTCCCTCTGTGTAGCTGGGCGAGGGTTCTGAATTCTCAGAAAGAGCAGCAGGCGTGCGGACCCTTCCTTCCATGTCCTCACCCGCTGCTGTGGCGGCTGCCGAGCCTCGAGGCGGAACTATCGCAATACCGGGAGCAGTCCCGGGTCTTTCCTGACCATCGGGGCGACACCGATGCTTTCTCTCCTGGTGTGTACAGGACGCTGGTTCTTGCTCCACAAACGCGTTCATGTCCCTCAGTTCGCAGGCCTCTGTAAAATCGTGGGAACGGGACAGCTCTGGTCTCCACTCCGCATACAAGAAATCACGTCAGAGAAATAGAAGCATTCTAGGTGTTTCAACAGCAACCACCAAATGACTGCAGAAAGCTGTTCGCAAGCACCAAGAACGTGAACGGCAGGGCGGGCAGCAGTGATGAGGCGAGCCGCAGTGGGGACGGCTGAGAGCCCAGAGTCAGGGCTGGCCGCCAGGAAGGGGAGGCTGAGCATCTGCAGAAGCAGACAGGCGGGCACGCGCGGGCCCCTGCCTTCCTCACGCCCTCACCCTGTTCCCTACCTGTGCCAACCGCGGGCCACACCGCCAGAGGCCGGAGGGCACAGGCACCAGGCAGTAGGATTCCCTGGGGTGTAGACCATAGCTGGGCATGCGGGGCAAGGGATCCAAGGGTAACGGAAGGCAACTGGTGCACAGAGACTCAGAGGGGGCAAGCCGCGTGCCTGCAGTCACCAGCGGGTGACTCTGACCATCTCAGGCTCTCTGGGCCACACACGTGCCTCAGTCAGGGCCAGGAGCCCTTTGCCACGTCCGCATCGGAAGAGACGACGCTTCCCGGCCTGGTTTGGGAGCACTGAGCTGCTCGACTGCTGGTAGGAGCAGAATGATGGGACCGAGCTGTCCCGGGGGGTCTGTGTGTCTTCGCCGGAGGGGAAGGGGGCCGAGGTGGGGGCCGCTCCCTCTTCCTGAGCAGGAGGTGCAGAGCGCCTCGCTGCTGCCGGCACAAGTCCCCAGAGCCTCAGGACATCCCACCCTTTCCTCTAGTGACAGACAGACCTGGCCCTGAGGTGACCTGACAGGCAAGGGCGGCTTCAGCCCAAAGTCCCTTGATTTCTAACCACAGGGAGATTCTCAGAGTGCTGCGCTCTTGGGTCACTCATGTCCTCCGTGGTAGGAAGACCTCTGGAAGTCTCTGTCCTCAGAGACCGAGTTCGCAGTCACGCCCAACATTCAGCCCCAACAAAGCCGTCAGCTCCGTCACTGGCAGTCTTGTCTCCTGAGGATGGTCCCCTCGTTCCCCAAGTCAACCTGCGCTAAAGGCTTGATGTCTGCCGCCATGAAGACATCCAAGAGAACGTGCTCTGCGCTGAAGCCAGCATGACAGAAAGGTCTCCAGAACGTATTGTGAGTGAAGAAGCGGCCTTTGAATGAGGCAACAGCTTCTCACACGCGTGGAGGCCTCACCAGGACTGTAAGTTCTCGTGTGTTTGTTGAAACCCCCTTCTCCTTACTGTAGGGTCGGCCATGCCCCGCAGGCCAGTGGAATGGGGCTCCTTGGGGTTATGAGGCTAAAGCACATGACCCCATGGATAGCACACAACCCAAGGCTGTTTGGAAACATTCCCTGGAGGTGGTGACAGCTGTGCTTAGCTTCATGAGATGTCCGCACCAGGCAGAAACCAGAGGCAGGAGGAACACAGAAGGCTTGGATTCGTGAGGCCCCAGGAGTGGGAACTGCAAAATGATTCAGAATGACAAGAAGGACAGCCTGGAGGGATCCGGAACAGAGGCCGGGCTGTTCAGAGCTGATGCCCCTGGAAGAAATGAGCACCTCAGGCAGGTGGCGGGAGGGTGGAGAACAAGGAGCCTCTGAGAGGCGGGCCTGAAGGAGGGCAGGACACCTCCAGACTGGTGTGTTGGAACCCCAGAAAGGGAAGTTCCACAGGAAGGTAAGTAAGGGTAGCAAATGCTTCAGAGAACCCTGTTGTTTTCTGTTACCCACCCTGCCCACCTCAGTCCCCTTTATCAAAGACACTCTTGTAACCCTCCAAAACACGGGGTGTTTTGTGAGAGTTTTGTGGGCGAGGTTCTATGGGCATCCGGAGTTCTCTACACCCAGCCAGCTAGAGGTAGGACTCACGCTAGTCAGCGAGGCAGGAAGGACTGGGTCTGCCACCCCTCCTCAGGGGTGTTGCTGAGGCTTTTCTATAGCTCATTCCTTCTCCCATGACCCTCTCCAAATGCACAGACGTCCGGGCGAGGCCGCAGTGTACACTGCGGTCAGTTCCTTACACGTTGCTTTGAGTAGAGGGATTGAAGACCGAAGCAGAATCATCACATGTTGGCTTTGCTAGAGGGGGAGGGCATAAAAAACCACGGTACCTGTAGGTGGGAAGACTCAGGGGTGCGGGTGGAGGGTGCCCAAGGCCGATGCACCTCCTGCCAGAGCCGGCCATGCTCACAGAGCCTCCCACTGCGCTCGTCGGTCACTGAAGCCCAGGGTCCAACATGGCGGTGGAGACAACACAGTGACTCTCAGGAGGGATGGATGTGGGTAAGGACCAAAGTCCGAAGTACCTTGCCAGGCAATCAGTGTTTGAACGATTCCCATAATAGGAGAATCTGCCCTTGGGTTATGGATATTTCTAGAAGCTTTTTCTGTAAGTCTAAGACCATGTGGGAAGGAGCACATTAAACCCTTTTGTGAATGATTTCATCAGAAACCTGTAACTCAGTTTCCTACCCAGATTCTGAGGACACAGGACATAGAGAAGGTCAGTTTTGATGCTGAAAAAGGGGCAAGAGAAAGTTTCGGGGCCCAGGGGACATGCCTCAGAATGGAAGGTGTGAGTCCTTCACAGAGTCTTTGTCGAGACAACCACCAGTGCCAACAGTGTGGCCTTCCAACACTGGCCCGTCGTCGGAGTTTCATACAACGCCAGGGTTAGGCCTCATACTATGGGCATGATAGGAATACATATTTCCAAAATGACCAGACAATTGACTTTAAAAGAATGGAGTCCTACGGTCCATCACCTTTTTGCAAATCAAATATCTGCAGTGCTGTGGTTTTCTGAGTTTACAGAATTGTCCATGTTCCCACGAGTGGTTTTGGTGCAGTGAAGACGTGGAAACAAATTATGTATCCAGCTCATCTACTTCATTGTGTGTCACGTGGCTATCTTTAGCAACACAAAGAAGACCTACTTTTGGGTTTTAGATCCCATAAATCATTCAATTCACAGGATTATAAACAGGATCATTCAGTGAACAGAAAATCAGTCTGTTGGATCCAGCCTTACTGGACTTCACACCCACCGCCAATCAGCTTGAGCAGCAACACTCAGGAGGGCCACGGCAGCCAGCGGTGGACTGGAGAAAGGCTGGTCAGTTGCCCACCATTTATGATACAGAGGGTCCTGCTTGTAGATTAAATTTAAGTTCTGCTTTTAGAGTCCACCTACAGAGGAAACCTGTTTTAATAGAAACAGACACAAATCTTAATTACATGCCTCCGTGCCAATGCTCCCCATCATTTCTGACCATGCAACCTCAGACCGTGTGTTTCCCGTAGAGGGAAAGTCGGGACAGCTCATAGGGACCCATGCCCACTAGACCAGATTTCCTCCCCTCTTTCCAGTACTTCCGTTCTGTTATTTGCAGTCATTACGCTCCTGAACCTCAGCAAGAGCAAGGCTGTCTTGCTCTTGTGAACTGTCTTGAGGTGAGAAAGCCTCTCCATCCACTTATGGCCCCGGCAGAAAGGGCTGAAAGCCAGTCATGAGTGAGCCGCTTTCTGAGTGCCATCCTTGACCGGGCTGGGCGAGCGTGAGGAGTGGAACTGAAAGGTGTCATTAGTGGGGGGTGGCAGCGCCCCGGAGGGACTTGTCAGGGTGCGCCCTGCATGGCGCAGCTCGCCGCGAGTCGACAGGATGCTGGCCCGCACGCTGCCACAGCTGAGGATGAGATCCAGAGCACTTAAAACACAAGGCAAGCCTCAGACAGAAATAGCCGCGCTTGCAATACACACAGACTAGGGAACTCTCGCTGTGGAGCTGACCTTCAGATTTAAAACCATCTTAAAAAACACAGATATTGGGGACGCCTGTGCGGCTCAGTCAGCAAAGCGTCTGCCTTCGGCTCAGGTCATGATCCCCGGGTCCTGGGATCGAGTCCCGCATCGGGCTCCCTGCTCAGTGGGAAGCCTGCTTCTCCCTCTCCCTCTCCCCCTGCTTGTGTTCTCTCTCTCTGACAAATAAATAAAGTCTTTTAAGAAATGCAGATATTGGACATAGAACAGGAATAACAGAGGCTTTTCCTTTTCTCCCTGGTTACGTGTCTTGTGCACATCCCATCAGTGAAGACTTACGAGGTATCGGAAACTCCGTGCAGAGACCGATGAACACCTGGGCAGCAAACAAGCAGCTGCCCTCACAGCAGTTGTCTTGCGGGTCCCAGGAAGTTTCATTCAAATAAGCTTCCCTGGACCCAGGTTCTGCTTGGCTTTCAGATGGTGTTTGGGGACAGTAACTTGTGCATTCCCTCCTGCTGCCCTCTTGCTTCTGCGGGACCAGGGCTGAAGGCCAGCACATTACGATGGGGAACATCCGTGCTAGACAGGAGCCCACTCACCTGTCCCCTGCTCCTTACCACACGTGGAAAATGCACGGTGGTTGAAGAAATGGTTTACGAAGCTCATTATGATTTTTTAATGAGCCCCCCCATTGCAAAAATCAGGCATAGTCTAAGGCAGAGGACATTAAATTATCTGTCTTCTTTGTGCCGATGGTTACAATTTCATCTTAACTGACTCCAGGTCATATTTTCATTACAGAACTAAGAAGCAATAACAAGCTGCCATAAATGGTTGAATAAAGATTTGACCAACATGTGATATTAACGTTACTTAAACTGTTTTAGGACATAGAAACCTCATTTTATAAAGTCAACATAAACTTTTAATACAAAAACCTAATAAAGATAATACAAAAAATTATGGGCTAATCTCACTTAAAAACATAAAGGCAGAAGTTATAAATAAAATATTAACATTGTATTAAAAGAATAACACATCATTGCCATGAAGAACACAAGAATAGTCCAATATAAAGAAAGCTATCAACACAGTCCATTACCTCAACAAATTATCATAAATGGTGATTTAAAAAATGTTTGAAAAATACAGCAGTACTTCATAATGAAAATGTTCTGTAAAAGAGAAAGGAGGAAAACATAAGTCTACAGTACTTAACAAAACCCAACAGCCAATATTTTCCTAAATGGTAAAATATTAAAATCATTTCAATTAAAATTGGGAACTAGAAAGGGATGTCCATAATAGCATTATACTTTAACATTGTCTCAGATTTTTAGTGAATTCAGTTAAGATAAGAAAACGAATTAATTTGTATAAACATAGAGAAAAAACAGAAATGAAATCATATCTGGTTGCTGAGGATTGGTTGGATAATGGAAACCCAAAGAGCCTGTATTAAAATAAAAGAGTACTAAAATTCATTGAAAAACTTGGTAACTTGTCATATTTATGCAAATGTGCAAAAATTAATAACTTTCTCCACTCTAACAATAAGAATGAAAAATGAAAATGAGAATCAAAGAAAAACAATTTTATTCACTGTAGTGACAAAAAATATAAAACATGTAGAAATAAATTTAATAAGAAAGGCACAATATCTATAAGATAAAATCTATAAAATCTTTTATAAGGGCATAAAACAAATCTGGACCAATAAAACCATAGTCATGTTCTTAGATGGGAAGATTTATTATCATAAAAGTGGCAATTCTCCCAAAACTAATGTAATGCAAATTTGAAGTACTTCTGGATAGAATGCAATGTTTTTAACTGGCTAAAATGATGTTAATGTTTATCTAAAAGAACAAGCGCCAAGAAGAGTCAAGAACATGATGGTGAGTAAGCCTGGTGACGGAGCTCTTTGCATCCCTGGTATCAAGGCACAACTCACAACCTTGACGTGAAGTGACCGTGACGCTGGAATGTGATGGACAAGGAGAACAGTGGAGTAATCAGTGAGCTCAGAGAGTTGTCACGGTGCACCTAAGAACTTCACGCAGGACAAAGTTGATGGCTCATGTCAGTTGAAAAAGAGACTGGTAAGAGCTCCTGACATAACTTGGCTGTCCCTCTGGAAGAATCAGACAACACCGTATCATCCCCCACAGCAAACATACTCTAGAAAAAGAAGGATGTGAAGGAAGAAAGGACTTGCTGGAAAATCTAGGCCACAGCATCTAACCTCTAGGGCTGAGGGACTGAAAGGTGCTGTCAGAAAGAGTGGAACTTCAAAACAAAAGAAAACACACACATAATTGATTACATACTTAATAATGAAAGCTCAAAAAATGTATCATAAGCAGAGTCTCCATACAAATAATAGATTTGAAAAGAAAAAAAAACATATCTGTGCCTCGGATGACAAGGAGTCCATGTCCACAATATAAAATGAATTGTGATGAAGACAGTTAAATTTAACAGTTAAATAAATAGTAAAGAATAACCAACGGACAAATGTTTAAAGATATAAATAGTGGCCAACTGGCCAAGAAATATGAGGAGATATCCACATTTATTAATGGTGAGAAAATATTGATTAAAATGACAAGTATTACTTTACATCCATTAGATTGGCACAAACTTAGAATTAGCAGGGATATAGCAGGAGAAAGAACATGCATACATTGTTCAAGGGGTTATTATAAAGTGTTACAGGTTTGGGGAGGAAGAAGAGACAATATGGCAACACCTATTAAAATTAAAAACACATTTACTCTTTGACCTGTAAATCCGCCCCTGAAAGCCCCTCACGGAATAAAATATGTGGCATGCAAGAACATATATTCTAGAATGTTTATTGCAGGATTATTCATAGCAGGAAAAAAGCTGGAAATGTAGGAAGTGCCCATCAAGGGAGGAACTGTCTAAATCGGTGATCTTGCCCACCCCCTGGAACATAAGGCAGCTGTAAATATAATAAATTAAAGCTAAACAAGGTCACTTGGCAGGATTTCGGTGAAGAATCACTGAGTCTGTAATACAGTCCAATCTTTGCAAAACAAGCAACGACCCCCAGACTCTGTAGTACTCTGGAGGACAGAGTAAGGAATGTAAGGACCCCCGCCTGGCTGTTGACACTACTACATAAGAACAATGGAGTGTGGGGACCGAATGGGGAAGAGGAGTCATGCCAAAAAAGGGAAAGGGAAAGTGACACCACCACAAGTAAAAGTATGTATTAGATCATCATTTTTCTTCATTTATAAAAATTATATACTGTACATATCTGAATCTATATATAATTAAATAGAAGTTAAAGGTTATCACACCAATGACAAGATCTTCCATCTCGACTGGGTGTCTAACAGCCGTCTGTTTGAAACAAGACATGTCAAAAATGGCATCCTTTATTTTCCATACAAACTTCTCCAAGCTATCCCCCTCTGTGTAAATGGCACCAGCATCCCTCCAGTGGCTAAGGCCAAAACTCCAGGAGTTATCCTTAATTTCACTCTTGCCTCACACTACATCCAGCTAGCTGGGAACTGTCCTGCCAAACCTCATCTCTTTCCACTTGTCTCCTTTTCATTCCTACAACCACTGGAGTCTAACTACACCATCACAATAGCCTCCTACATGGTTCCCAGCCTCTATGCTTTCTTTTTTATGAGCTGCTCTATACACGGGAGCCAGAGCAGCCTTTTGATTAAAGTATCACATACATGAAGTACACTCAGTACACGTTACCAAGTTTGGAGATGTGTGTAACCAGCAGCCAGATCAAGGTATGGGGCGTTACAACACCCCACTTTCCAGATGCCATTCCATTGTCTTCCAAGTTCCATCATTTCTGTTGAAAAGTCATCAGTATGAGTTCTAGTAATTTTGGGGTGGAATCTTTTGGGTTTTCCACATAAAGTATCATGTCATCTGCAAAAAGAGAGAGTTTGACTTCTTCTTTGCCAATTTGAATGCCTTTTATTTCTTTTTGTTGTCTGATTGCTGTTGCTAGGACTTCTAGTACTATGTTGAACAATAGTGGTGAGAGTGGGCATCCTTGACGTGTTCCTGATCTTAAGGGAAAGGCTCTCAGCTTTTCCCCATTGAGGATGATATTCGCTGTGGGTTTTTCATAGATGGATTTTATGAACTTGAGGAATGTTCCCTCTATCCCTATACTCTGAAGAGTTTTAATCAGGAAACGATGCTGTATTTTGTCAAATGCTTTTTCTGCATCAATTGAGAGGACCATATGGTTCTTCTCCCTCCTCTTATTAATGTGTTCTATCACATTGATTGATTTGTGAATTTTGAACCACCCTTGCATCCCGGGGGATAAATCCCACTTGGTCGTGGTGGATGATGCTTTTAATGTATGGTTGGATCCTAGTAGCTAGGATTTTGTTGAGGATTTTGGAATCCATATTCATCAGGGATATCGGTCTGAAATTCTCCTTTTTGATGGGGTCTTTGCCTGGTTTGGGAATTAAGGTAATGCTGGCCTCATAGAGTGAGTCTGGAAGCGTTCCTTCTGTTTCTATTTTTTTGAAACAGCTTCAGGAGACTAGGTATTATTTCTTCTTTGAATGTTTGGTAGAATTCCCCAGGGCATCCATCAGGCCCTGGACTCTTGTTTTTTGGGATGTTTTTGATCACTGCTTCAATGTCGTTACTGGCTATTGGCCTATTCAGGTTGTCAATTTCTTCCTGTTTCAGTCTTGGGAGTTTATAGGTTTCCAGGAAGGCATCTATTTCATCCAGGTTGCTCAATTTATTGGCATATAGTTGCTGATAATAATTTCTAATAATTGTTTCTATTTCCTTGGTGTTAGTCGTGATCTTTCCCCTTTCATTCATAATTTTATTAATTTGGGTCCTTTCTCTTTTCTTTTGGATAAGTCTGGCCATTAGTTTATTGATCTTATTAATTCTTTCAAAGAACCAGCAAATGACACTACAAATAAAGGGCTGGTATCCAAGATCTATAAAGAACTTCTCAAACTCAACACCCAAAAAACAAATAATCAAGTCAAAAAATGGGCAGAAGACATGAACAGACACTTCTCTGAAGATGACATACAAATGGCTAACAGACACATGAAAAAATGTTCATCATCATTAGCCATCAGGGAAATTCAAATCAAAACCACATTGAGATACCACCTTACACCACTTAGAAAGGCAAAAATGGACAGGGCAAGAAACAACAAATGTTGGAGGGGTTGTGGAGAAAGGGGAACCCTCTTACACTGTTGGTGGGAATGCAAGTTGATACAACCACTTGGAAAACAGTGTGAGGTACCTCAAAAAAATTAAATATAGAGCTACCCTATGACCCAGCAATTGCACTCCTGGGTATTTACCCCAAGGACACAGATGTAGTGAAAAGAAGGGGCACGTGCACCCCAATGTTCACAGCAGCAATGTCTGCAATAGCCAAACTGTAGAAAGAGCTGAGATGCCCTTCAACAGATGAATGGATAAAGAAGATGTGGTCCATATATATAATGGAATATTACTCAGCCATCAGAAAGGATGAATACCCAACTTTTACATCAACATGGATGGGACTGGAGGAGATTATGCTAAGTGAAATAAGTCAAGCAGAGAAAGTCAATTATCATATGGTTTCACTCATCTGTGGAACATAGGAATAGCATGGAGGACATTAGGAGAAGGAAGGGAAAAATGAAGGGGGGGAAATCGGAGGGAGAGATGAACCATGAGAGACTATGGACTCTGAGAAACAAACTGAGGGTTCTAGAGGGGAGGGGGGTGGGGGAATGGGTTAGCCCAGTGATGGGTATTAAGGAGGGCACATAGTGCATGGATCACTGGGTGTTATATGAAAACAACGAAGCGTGGATCACTACCTCAAAAACCAATGATGTATTGTATGGTGATTAACATAACATAATAAAATAAAATTTAAAAAAATAATAAATAAAAATAAAATGTTTATAGTAAAAAAAAGTCATCAGTATTCTTAATGTTGCTTATTTGAAGGCTACGCTTATTTTCTCTGTCTTCTATTAAGATCTATTTTTGTCCCAAATTTTTTAGCAGTTTGACTATGATATATTTATCATATATATTTAGTGTGGTTGTCTTTATTTTTGTCCTGCTAAATTTTTTTAGGGCTTGAATTTGTGACTTGTTGTCTTTCATCAATTTCGGAAAATTCTTGGCCAGTATCTCTGAGAATTGCTTCTGCCTCCATTCTCTCTTTCCCATCCTCTGGGACTCCAGTTACACGTACATGATACCTTTCTGCACAGCCTCTGTGGCGGGCTCCGAGGGATGCTGCTCAGACTGCCCTTCAGGAAAGAATTTGCTATTCACCTAAAAGGAGTGCATTCAGCTGTAGCTGCTAGCTCAGTGTCGTCAGGGTCCACCTCACATTTTATACCACTGTTATGCTCTCCCTTGGAAGTCTAGTGCAAGATTCCTCTAACAGGTAATCATTGCTCCCTGTTGGGTTCTCCAAAACTTTGTCAGGTTTGCAGGCCCATGACTGTCCCTGGCCAAATCCTTCCTCCTCTCCCTTCTTCCTTCACGGGAGTCAGACATGCATCATGGCCCCATTCAGCTTCCTTTCCCTTTTATATTTCATGGATATTACCCTCAAAAAATTACGTATGCTCTTAATTTTGTTTCAGTGCCTGCTTCCTAAAGGACCTAACTGATAACAATGCTTATACTTTTTGTCAAGAATTAGCACATTTCCTGGAAAGAAATAGTGGTGGGGATGTAGAGCACACGATCAATTCATTTTGCTTTTTTGAAGTTATTGGCTCCTTGGTCTTGGCTGCCCCCATTGCTCCCTGATGCCTGCCCAGAGATTTTGCGGTTGTCCTTAGTGGGAGGATGGTCTAAAACCAGCTGTCACACCATAGCCAGAAGTGGAATCCCTCCCACTAGGCTGTATTAACTTTCAATTCGCATTTGGTTAGCTGCTCTTAGGATGTCCTACAGCAGTCTCAAAATCGCCATAGGAAATATAAAAGGGGGGTATCCCTGTAGTCCATGATGGCTGAATAAATCTTTATGAAGAAGTTAGGCCTTCCCTAAGGGAAGTCTTGGATCAATATAGCCATATTTATTTATTTCAGAGCTCACATCACTTTTCCATGAAGTTGTTCCCCCTAAATCACAGGAATTTCTTCCCCAGTGGAATTAGTACATTTACCTAGGATTACTGAGCATCCGCCCCATGCCAGGCACTCTGCCCACGGGAAGGACACAGACCACAAGGCTTCAACAACACAACAGAAGCAAGGTCTAAAACTTGGTCTTTATAAAACATATTCTTCTGCCCTTAAAAGAGATGCACACATAGCTAAGCCAGGGAAACCAGCATTCTTTTCTTTTATTCTGGAATTCCTTGTTCTTCAGATAAAAACAAATGAACCACTAAATGTTAGCAGAGCTGTTTGTCACACTAGGACCCCAACAAGAATCTAGCAGGCTACTTGGGTAGATGGCAGGCTTCTTACACTTCCTACTCGTGTGGCTGTAGGCAAATGACTTCATTTCTGGACCAGTTTTGCCTCCTATAATATTGAGTTATTAATAGTATTCATCTCATAGAGTTGTTGTGAGGATTAAATGAGTTATTTAACAAAGCAGTTAGAATAGTGCCTGGCATATAGTAAGCACTAAATAAGTGATTGATGCTTTAATACTATTATTAATATCACTAACAAAGAGCATTTATGTTCTCAGAGGTGACTGGTCTTACTGAGATCATAACCACTGCTAATTAATCATCACTAATAAAAACTATCTAGTGATGGGATTATCTTAGATGTATGTGATCTTTTCTATTAAAAATAAAAATAGGGGTGCTTGGGTGGCTCAGTCGATTAAGCATTCAACTCTTGGTTTCAGCTCAGGTCATGATCTCAGGGCCGTGAGATCGAGCCCTGAGTTGGGCTCCGTGCTCAGCAGGGAGCCTGCTTGGGATTCTCTCTCTCTCTCTCCCTCTGCCCCTCCCCCCACTCACAGGGGCTCTCCCTCTAAAATAAAATAACTAAATTTAAAAATAAAAATGGTCTGATTTGAGCAATAGGACATTATACAATGCTAATACTGCCTTAAAAATATCTATAAATGTCACTGCTTTGCGGCATTGTCCTCACTCACCCGGCTGGCTGTTTCTTCTGCTTTCAGCTATGTAGGGCACACACACTCAGAAAACACCATTAGGGAGATAATGGTCACATAAAAGCTAGCAGGACAATGATAGCCTGTAAGATTTTTGGCAAGGTCATCATTTAAGTTCACTGGAAAACTACTCTAAGGACAATGTCGAGAAGTCACGTGGGGGACAGAAGGCACTTCAGACAAAAGGGCTGCTATGCCAAGCTCAGCCAGTGGAGGTTTCTGTCCTCAGCCCCCGAGCAAATCAAGAAAGTTGGAGCCACAAAGTTGGAGTCCACACTCCTCAGAGGAAATCTCATAAGGCAGTGGGACACATAAAGCCGACAGCAGCAGGTCCACTAAGGCTAAGAGGGGTGGGATCCTGCCCTACGGACTCCCTGATCCCCAAAGCCCTAGGAGAGTGCTGCAAAACTCCTAGGACACTCCGGGGTACATTTTAAAAACCATGGAGATAATAATTTAAAAGTCTTTCATTAACTATAAAATGCTACTCAACATAAGGTCTTCTGAGTTCTAAGTCATAGTAGTAATATTATTGGTGGTTTGATCTAACATCACACATTTGACAATATTGCCATATTTTGAAAATAGCAGTGGTTTGACTATGTTAATAATCAAATGGATGTCATTGGCAGTAGTGACTTACTTTTTGTGCCTTAGTAGGAAGAAGGAATTGCTGGTCTAGTATTTAAGCCAGTCTTCCCCTCCGTTACTCCTGAGCTACAGTCAACATCTTTACTGTTGTAACCTCATGTGAATATACATTGTGTCGATATTGTTTGCATCCAGTCTCAGCATTCCTGGAAACAGGACAAGAGTCTGTCCAGTGGAGTTTTGGGGGCAGATTGAGCATTTCCCTGGAAAAAAAGAGCCTTGGAGCCAAGAACGTCTGTGCTCAGATTTATCAAAGATAGGGTCAAGAATTTTCAAGTTTGCCTGACATGAATAGAAAAAAAAAAAACACAATTCCAGAAATGATGTTTCTGATTTTTCAAAAGCCGTTCGAATCATTGTCACAAGACAGGTTCTCTAAGAACTAGAACCCAAGACAGAGATTAGTCTGCAAAAGTTTTAGGGAAGGGGGGTTCTCTCAGAACTCTTAAGCACAGGGCGAAGCACAGATGGCAGAAAGCTGGGTTACGGTGCACGAGCGACAGAGACGTCACATAATCCCATGGGGAGTTCGGAGTCTGAGCCGGTCCCGCAGCGTTGCCCCAGTCGAGAGAACAGGGCATCCCCTCTGACCAGTCAGGGGATGTGAACTGTGCCCAGACGGGAGGGGCATGATCTTCGTGAGGCATCTCGTTTGGCTGAGGGCAGTTCCCTGGTGGTTGCTCAGTTAGGAGCCCCCAGCAGCCGGCAGGTCCGGCAGCTGGGAGGGAGGATGGGGGCCTCACAGGGAAGGGAATATGGGTGTGGGTGGCACACCACGGTGCTCGCTGTAATGTGCTGCTTGCGTCTCTCAAACATGCTTGCTTCACATACTGAGCTTACCCCGCACGGGAAAAGCTCCGTGCATTTGGATGAGTCTCTGTTCTCGGGCAAACATTGACCAGAAAAGTTAGGAGACTACAAGCCCTGCTGCTGTAGCCATCTTGAGGCTGCTACAGACACTCATCATCTCCCCTCTCCCCTGGCTAGCACCCCTGCTGATCTAGGCCGGTTATCTGTTGGAGGAAAACCAGATCCTCATTTCTGGTCATTGTGTTCCTCTTAGGCTGTAGCTGCTACACTTACCCATTTACCATCTAAGCTGGGCAGAGCACCAGGAGACGCTCCAGTGAGTCACCAGCATCCCAGACAGATTCTCCATGGTTGAGGAGTTCTGGAAAGGACCAGCGTCCGCCATCGTCTTGTGCTTACTGCCATGACTTCTTTGGTAAAGGTGGGTGCTTCCATCCAAGGAGATGCTACGCCATGCACTCTATCAGTGGACCAGACCTTTCATTAGTCTACAGGCATGAAGACTGCTTGGAGTCTGTGTTGTCTTGGAGAGTACTTGTACTTGCAGTGTGTGTTAGTCCCAGTCAGGATGAATCGCTGCCCCTTTCCCCTGCCCATGGACTGGCTGGCAAGTCTCCTCAAGAGGCGGTGCTGGGTGGAGCAAGGTCAGTGTCTGTTGCTGTTACGTCGGGCATTTGGCTGCTGGCACTGCTAGAAGCTACATCAGCCTTGGTGGGAGGGACCCAAGCCAGGGGCACAGGGACGGCTCCCACCCCGGCCATGATGACTCTCTGTGCATGTGCCATTGGGCCAACCCTGCGGTGATCAGCGAGAGAGGCTGGCTGAAATCATGTGGCGGAAGTTTGGGGTATACTTTAGGTTTTAATGCCTCATCCATGAGGGGTATTCTCTGGTGGAAGTTAATACTTGAAACAAAGATATTTACACGTTGTGCTCGCTGCCATATGTCCATCCAGAAGCCCGATGTCCTTGTCCCCA
>NW_022589783.1:2379095-2381259 GCF_004348235.1 Phoca vitulina | reverse complement strand
GGGACCCGTGTGCAGTTGTGTGGGGAGCGGAAAGGGCAGAGAGCAGGCGACCTGTGGAGTCACTGCAGACAGGGGCTTCAGCAGGTCCTCAGAGAACCCCGACTTAGGATGAGCTGCAGAGCTACCCCAACCCCGGTGGGGGGTTGGGCCTTCACGCCCCTGATCAACCCATCAGCCACCGTGCGGCACCGCCAGGAAGGGTCCCGGCCTTGGGCTAAGCAGCTCTTCCAGCTGAGGACACTTCATGCAGAGCATGAAGCTTTCAGGGCCCAGCCTCCTGCCCACGGGGAGGGCACATCCCCCACGTGAGGGGGTCTGGGGGACGCATCACTGCGTCCACCACCCCATGTTGCAGGGAACCCCTCAGAAGCCTGGAGTTTCAATATAGAGATCGCTATGCGCATTCATTCATTTCATTTCCATATTTATTTTATTCTCGGGATGAAAGCTGGTCCTGTCACTTACTGCTTTGTGATCGGTCCCGATGGCCCCTCCTGTTAAATGTGGGTCTGATAGGATCTCATTCACGGAGGGGTTTGAGGCTGAAAGAGAAAACGCATGCAAACCTTTAGCGTCGTGCCTGGACCCTAGGAAGAGCAGTTCACAGAAAGCTAACTTTCACGGACAGTTTTTCACCCTAGAATGCCTTTTCTAGACATGTGGGGGTGAGTCTTGCCGCCGGGAACCCTACTGGCCTCTCTCTTATCTTTCCTTCCCAGCTCTGACCTCTGCTCCCAACAACCATATCTGGGCCTCTCCACTGTGGCTGTATTTTGACAAGCACTTTGGGAGGAAAGATGGCAGGGGGAGGAATGTCAGACGTGGGTCTCACCCGAGGATAAGATCCAGCAAGGACCAGCCCAGCCGAGCTTCAGCCCAGGGTCCCCCTGCAGCTCCCAGTCCATCGCAGGGAGGGGGCTTCCAGGGGTTCCCGAGCAGAGAGCCACTGGCGCGCTGGGAGGCGCTGCGGGGGGGGAGGGCACTTACCGTTTAGACTCTGGGATTTCTTCCCAGGAGTGTAATGGTCCTAAGGACAGTCTGTCTAGAGAATTCTAAAGAAATCACTTTTCAATACTGATGAAAGGCTATTTGATCTGCTAACATCCCCATTTGGGGAAAGCTGAATTCCTTCCCTCCTTTCTCTTTGTGCATCGTCAACTCCAGCCTCGTCAGAATACTTTCCACAGAACGAACTTATTTTCCCTGGTTTTACCACCAAGATATTAGCAAGAAGACTCCACTAGGAATTTCCTAATGGATGGTAAATCACTGTTTGGGGCGTTAAAGAGACTAATTAGGTCATTTAGTAAAAGTGCTGTCACGTAGCGAGTCTGTTGCTGACAACCATATTTGGAAACCCACGGGGGGACAAATTAACGTGACTAATTGTGTCCAACTTCAGGGCAAGAAATGGAAAGACCTCTTGTTATCTGAGGCAAAAGCGAAGTTTCTCTCTGTCAACTGCCCTTAAAATAAGATAAGTCCAGATGTAACTACCCTTATTTGCAGTAGGCTGACAACTCGGCTTGTCAAAATTGGTTGAATGTCCAAATTAACTTGAAGTTAATCCAACCCTCCCCCAAAGGCCTATAAGAATCAGATCACAAGTCTACATAATAAATTCTTTGTGCCAGGAAATTGTTTTAAAGTAATAATGTTTAGGTAAGTAAAGGAAAAAAGGCTTCCTACTGAGAGATATTTTCTGAACAAAATTAAATATTATAAAACCATATTATTAAATTCTGTCAAAAAGGTATTAATCTTGTTACTTTGGCATGGAAGTCTTGGCTCTCTGCACTTAGGGGCCACTGCAAACTTAACCTTTCTTGTTATCTCATAGCCAACATGCAACATGGGGTTGGAAACAGTGAAAGAGAAAATCAGAAAGATTTTGAAGCATCGTGAGTGTGACAGTAACTTTGTGAGTGTGGAACTTGTGAAGTTTGCATTTAAGGGCATTTTGGAAGTCACAGGAAAGGCAGGCCATCCCTGAACACACATGTGCGTGCACACACATACGTACCCATGGACCTGTGCATGCCCCCCGTGCACACACCCGCACACACCCACGAACACGCACACGCACACACCCATGTGTGCCCCTGTACACGCCGTGCCCACCCCATACACACTCATGCACACACCCATGTGTGCCCCTGTACAC
>NW_022589783.1:2378264-2378995 GCF_004348235.1 Phoca vitulina | reverse complement strand
ACACACCCATGTGTGCCCCGTACACGCCGTGCCCACCCCATACACACTCATGCACACACCCATGTGTGCCCCTGTACACGCCGTGCCCCCCCCATACACACTCATGCACACACCCATGTGTGCCCCTGTACACGCCGTGCCCACCCCATACACACTCATGCACCCACCCATGTGTGCCCCTGTACACGCCGTGCCCACCCCATACACACTCATGCACACACCCATGTGTGCCCCGTACACGCCGTGCCCACCCCATACACACTCATGCACACACCCATGTGTGCCCCATACACGCCGTGCACACCCATGCACATGCATTCCCATACACATGCACGCACACGCATGCACACACCCGTGTACACGTGCACGCCCCTGTATACATGTGCACACACCCACGCACATGCACACACCCATGTGTGCCCCTGTACACGCCGTGCACACCCCATACACACACGTGCACACACCCACGTGCACATGTACACACATGCACACACCCGTGCGAGCCCACACACACACCCGTGCACATGCACCCACATACAAGTGAGCATGCACACACGTGCACACACACCCCCACATTCTCTTTTCTTCCTTTTTTTTTTTAATTTTATTATGTTATGTTAGTCACCATACATTACATCATTAGTTTTTGATGTGCTGATCCACGATCCATTGTTTTCGTATAACACCCAGTGCTCCATGCAGTACGTGCCCTCCTTAATACCCATCACTAG
>NW_022589783.1:2216152-2378164 GCF_004348235.1 Phoca vitulina | reverse complement strand
GTGCTCCATGCAGTACGTGCCCTCCTTAATACCCATCACTAGCTAACTCATCCCCCCATCCCCCCCCCCCCCTCCCCTCTAGAACCCTGTTTGTCTCTCAGAGTCTATATTCTCTCATTCTCTTTTCTTGTTGTTTCTTTCATCTCACCCTGGTGAAAATATGTGCATTTTCACAGTCACCTGTGAAGACCGCTGGCCTTTCAAATGATACATTCTGGTTGAGCCCTGGTGAAGGCCGACCATTTCTCCACGGCTGTGATCACCTCGAGCAATATCGCTTTGTCACAGGCTGCGTGCAAACTGATTATCAAGATAGGTTACTCTGTTTGAGATGACACCTTCCCCGAGCACCCATTCCGGATAGGTGCTTTATCTGGGAAGGGTCAAACATGCCCCTTCCACCCCTTCAGACTTAGGATATAGATGAGGATTTAGGATACATTTATAAAAAGGAAATAATACGACAAGATTGCAAATGCTATGTGCCGTATCAGCATTGTAAGAACTAAGTTACTTACACACTCTGTCCTGTAAAAACCTGACTTGGACCCAGGTTTACTGCGGCCACAGGAAATCATGTCTCACACACAACTCGAGGCAGGTTGAACTTCCTGCCTCCACTGTGGGGACACCGCACCAGGAATCACGACATCTGTCTTGGTCCTGTTGTGAGGGAAGGGTGTGACAGGAAATCACCTAAACTCTGGGTGCCCTTGTTACCTCATCCACAGAACAAACATGGTCACGATAACTGCTCCTTCGCGGTCTGAGACACGGGGTCCACCTTTCCTTCTCCTGTGTTTCCGGTCCTGGCGCGGGGCCCTCGCCACACAAGCTGACGGAGCCAGGGGCTGCGTAAGGTGACGCTGGACGGCACCAGGGAGGTCCGTGGTGTGTGCCGCGGGAGAACCCACCATGAGAAGCGTTCTTTTCTAACACAAATTCCTCTCTCTAATCTGCCCTTAGCTTATGTTTTCCTTGTTGGCATGCCTGATTTATTAGTTCTCAGCCTCTCCTGTGTGAGCCCATCAGGGTTCCCTATGCTTAATTGAATCCACATATGCCTCATTTCGTTATTTCTGTCGGTGACTCAAGCTGGATTTACCATAAGGTGACTCATCAAGCCCAGGTGCCAACTCAGTCTCCCAGGACCACAGCGAGTCAGAGATGCACTCACAAGGTCCCCACTTCACCTTCTGCTCACCTCGACGGGAATGTGCCCAGGTCAGCCCACATCCTACGGCTTTTCCAGAAACATCTGCACTTGGCTTATTCTTAAAGGGACCGGACTGCCATTTCCTAAAACAGAGCTTGGGTCCGGACCCTAATGACTGTGAGACCTTTGCTGGAGAAAACAGGACCACACTGGGGACAAACGAACAAACTAATTGTGATACAGGCAATAAGTAATTTACACATCACTTGTGCCTTGAGGACATCACAGGAGACACAAGGACATTGGTTTGCAGTTGATCAAGAGAGGAAGAGGGGACAGAGGGGGCCTGGGGAAGAAAGTGGGAGGGTTGTATTTTAAATGAAGAAAATATGGGTCTAAAGGAAGCTGAAGGATGGAGGCCCGAGGAGGGCACCAAGTGTGTTCAGGCGTGCCCCCAAACTGCTCCCTGATTGTTGTGAGGGGTGCCGAGCGTGCCACCCAGACCTGCCCCCCAGGCGTGCTGTCCTGGGCCCCCAGCTTTTGGGAGTGCCACCTGAAGACAGCCCTCACTGTCAGCTCGTCGGGAATCGCCTCCGTGAGACCACCTTGCTTAAGCTCACACCTCCCTCCAGGAACTGTTCATAACCAGAGACTGATCAACACGCCACATCCCTCACTCAGCCTGGACACCCATCTCCCGGGGCTCCAGGGCCGGCCATGGGCTCCCGGCCTTCCTTGGCCCAGCCCTGCTCCCCACGGGCCCCGCACACGCCCTCCTCAACGCCCTGCCCAGCCGTGTCCACTGCAGGCCTGGCCTCCGGGCAGCCCAGCCTGGGACATGTCCCCATCGTATCCACTCGGACTCCTGTGTTCCAGAGCTGTGTCCTCCACGTGTGGCCTCTAACCACCAGTGTGAGACTCACCACGCGCCCTTGTGAAAACGCAGCTGCCTGGGCCGCCTTGCAAGCCAGCTTCCCCAACAACGTGCCCTAAGCCCCCAGTTCCAACGAGCTCGGCTGGTAGCTTCACTGCAGACGGAAGTCAAGAACCACTGTTTCAGAAAGTGCGGGGCGAGAACGATGAACGTCACAGGGCTTCATCTCTAAGTCACCTGCAAAGGAGACTGGGCACTTTATAAAGTGCTCGCCCCATTCCAGGAGAGAGGCTCCTGACGTTTTGTGTCATGGCCCCTATTTGTCACTACAGACTCTGGGGCATCTGTTTTAAGTGAAGTCTGTGCATGTGGGCTTCTGTGAGCTCTCCGGTGGGGGCTGTCACTCTCCTCCTTCCTGTCCCCTCCTGGGGGATGGCAGGGGATGGGTGTCCTTGGAGGGTATTTTTAATCTGTTTTGGTGGCATGCAGATAACCCACTGAATCCTACAATGACGTCAAGTGATTATAAACCTGAGTGGTGTCACATGGCCAACCAACCGTCCTGGGCCACGGTGACGGCTCCTTCCACGGCGCCCATGCATGCCACAGACAGCCCTCTCCAGCCGCTCCCTTTCCCTACAGCTCAGGTCCCCACACACCTCTCACGTGCTGCCCCAAACGGCTCTCCCTGGGCAGATGGCTGCCATTTTATTATTGCGTCTCCCTTTGCTGGAGGAAAGAGGAAACATGTCTGCATCATTCGATGTCACGTTGTTCTGAAGCCACCTGTTAGGACTTGTCTGCATGTGGGTGAGTCACCCGCAGTGTTAGGACTCTTGCCCTCTGCGTCTTGGTGTGGACAGGGGGTTCCGTCTCCCCGCTGGGACCCCACTTTCCAGGCCGTTGCAAAGTGAGTGAGCAGAGCGGGTCCTTCTTTCCAGCTCTCTGGCTTTGCCTCTGACGGCCGCAGCTCATGGGTGCCTCCTTGGGATCCTACCTTGGGAGCTGCAGGGTGTCCAGTGACCTCATGGATTAATTTTCCTACCAGTAATGTATCCAAAGATCACATGAAAGGCAAAGTAAATTACAGGCACCGCCTTCCCAGCACGCTGGTTCGAGAAGCCCAGGACGGTGGGCTGGGGGTCTGGGTGGGCGGGCGGGCACTGCCTTGCTGTCCTGCGCTCTGAGGGGCGGCTCGAGCCAGCTGGGGGCAGGGCCCCGGTCTGGCACTGTGGCTGGTGCCCTGGTGACGATGATTTGCTCCGGCATATCTTAATACGCTGGTGAGCGGTGGAGTTATAAATAGAAAATGGTGGTTTTTCCCTTTAACCAACCTAAAATTGTCATAGGGAGGATTACCTCAGACTTTCCAGAGGAGTCAAAAACAAGACAGCAAGTCTCTGGGGACCAAGAACGACTCCAGCTTTTGTGTTGTGGGAAGTGAATCCAGAAAATTATATAGAAGAGGCAAAAAGGACAAACGATCCAAACCGGGTCTTTACAAGAGAAATAATGTGGGCAGCTGAAGCAAATCTAGATACTTTAGATGAAAATAATGCGTCCGTTTGAATATCCGGATAATTTGGGGAGAAGGATCAGAATTATTTTGCTTTAATTAACTCGATCTCATTAACAAAGTTAGAGAGTGTTAATGAACCCCAAGAATTCTCAAAGAACGTCCGACACTCTGCAGCCGCGGGTCCTCGAGTGCTACCTGAGTGTAAAACAAACAGTGCACTATTCCCTCCCTGCTGGATGGTCCCCAGAAAATGTTTGTTATCCATTTGAGGCCAAAGAGCAAAAATAAACATGAGCATATTAATTCACGGTGGGAATGCAGGGCCTCTGAAATGCAAAGATGAAAGGCTGTACTTTTTTTCTCACCTTTCATCCTGAAGTTAACACCTTCAGGAAGCTGGCTTAAAGAGATGCTGATATTTAAGAAATAAACGAGAGGCCTGTTATTACACAACTTGTTTTTACATGGATGTTGCATAGATTAAATCATGCCCTTCAGAACCTCACAGCCCTCACCGCCAGAGTCAGGAGTAACAGACTCAGCGGGATAGGAGTCCAAAGCACACCTTGACTCCGTCACAGTGCAGACGGTGCGTGCGGGTGAACCGGTTCTCTGGGGCCGGGGGGCCGGGGGGCCGGGGGGCGGGGGGGGGGGGGGCGGGGGTTGCCCTGATTTGTAGTATTTTCCCATTTCTGCGGTGTAAACAGTCCCAGATATTTGACCGTGGGGCCGCATGAGCTGTCCAGGCCAGCTCCGGTACACACTGGATGCTTCGAAGATAATCAAGCGATCTCGGTGTGCAGGGGAGTCGACAAATAGTCATTAATAACTGACTGCATGCATCTACTCATCAGCCCCAGCCTCACCATTAACGTCTGACAGCAGCAGAGTTCTTCGGTTATTCCCAGCAAGGGTTGGAGTTACAGATGGAGAGGGGCCGGGGAGTATAGAGACGCCCCTCGTGAGTGGCAGACCCCTCACCTCGGATGGCACATGGGGCTCTTAGTGGGGACAAGCGGCTACTGTAGATGTTTTAGAAGCACCTGCCAGGCCCAGCCTCTCTGAGGAGACGTGACCCAGTGCCGTGGCGCTCCAATGCCCTTGTCCCACTGACCCATCAGCGCACCCCCTGCAGGAAGACACTGAGTCTCCATAAGTGCAAGAAAAAAATACAGAGTGATGACTTGGTCACTGGCACCTTTGCTTCTTGCCTTAGCCCAAAACAGCAAATCAGACCCAAGTCTGAGAGGAGGGCTCCGAGCTCAGGGTCAGGCTCTCGATGGGGAAGCGTCCCTACAGCAGAGCTGTCAAAAAAGAGAAGACCGGCTTCCAAGTGGAAAAAAGAAGAGTCAGAAAAAAGGTTACAGTAAGAAGAAGGAATTACATCTTTCCTTCCGCGGGCATCGTGCTTTGTAAACAAGGAAAGGTTAGGGGCATGTTTTCTGATGGTGCTTCATAGACATCAGAGGGCAACCCGCCCAGCTCCACACCCTCTTCAGGACCAGGCGCCCCACCTGTTCAGAGCACCCCCCCCCCCCCCCCGCCCAGGCATTTCCCTGATCTCCTCTCTCTCTCGGCGCATCTCTGCAGTCAGGGGGACCAAGACCGTCCAAGCAGGGCCGCAACGCGTCCATCCAGCCTGACGATGCGATTTGTCTTCAAAGAGCTGGAAGCGCTACTGAGTCACAGGCTTGCTTCTCCACATTTTCCGCCCCCCTCCGCTGAACAGAATTTACTTAATTAATGTTTTTCATGGGAGTGTCTCACTGTTCCCATATATTTACTGAACTATTTGCCACTGCAAAGGAAAATGATTGTTTTTATTTATCTGAACTTCTGAATATCTTCCATTGTCTGTTTTACTATTCAAAATTCCTGCACTTTAATAATCTTAGGCTATGTGAGTTGAAAATCTGTGTATATTCATAATTTTATCAAATAATTGTTTACTGGGATTATTTCAGTCTGTAATTGTTTCTCTTTTCCCCTGTGAACATCCAGTGCCCTAGCTCTGCTGCCCGGTTCTCAGGAACGGGAAAGCATAGCATCAGTTCTGCCCCAGAGATGAAAGGGAACAGGGATGCGTCTTCACCCCGCGCTCTGTAAAATGCTACTTAGTTTGTCTACCTGTTGATCCCTGGGATTGAAAGCTCTACTTAGCACCTGAGACCGACACGGTGAGCTGTGGGAAGTTACCCCTCCGAAGCATGTTTGGAGGTCAGGGCTGCAGAAGTGTGTCTGAGTTCGTGAGCAGGCAGGAAGGTGCCCGGGGCGGGAGGGTTCCAGGAGGCTGGGGGTGGGGTTCCGGGAGGCTGGGGGTGGGGTTCGGGGGGGGGGGGGGGGCCTGGGGGGGGGGGGGGGTTCGGGGGGGCGGGGGGGGGCGGTTCCGGCGCTCTCCTTGCTCGCGGGCAACAGCACCATGCCACCTCCGCATGGAAAATAAAGAGCAACACCCTAGCCTCAAAGCTGCAAAATCTAGCAGGGCAAGAAGTGAAACGCAGACAAGCTGGGGTGCCTTCTCGCCACGGCAGAGGGTTGCATGCTCTGTCCCGCTGGTTGGATGTGCTTTGCCTTGCTCGCGGGTCAGGTGGGCGCTGGAAGAGGCGGCCAGCTTCCCCGAGCTTCGGCCACGCCTGGGACCCCTGGGGCTGGTCTTGTCCATGGGCCCATCAGCCAGTGTCGGGAGGCCTGCGGGGAAGTGCGTTCACCTCAGAAGAGGGGGTGCCCACGTAGAGTCTGCCCCCCGAGGAGGCACCCCCACACCAGAACCGACCTGGTCTCCCTGGGGGGCATCATCGCGTCACACAGACCAGATCAATTCAGAGGCTCCCGACTCCGCTTCCCAGCTGGGCCAGTGCTGCCACAATTCATCTCAGCTTCGCCTCCCAGCCCATCCTGACCTCGAAGCCCATCCTGACCCACATCCGCGTGGATCTCCCCTGAGAGCTCAGGACAATGGGTTTTTCGGGAGTGAACTGACAGGTATTTTTTCAAATCCTCCATCTACAGAAACATCTCCACAAGCAGAAAGAGAAGGACTAGAGGGAACCTGGTACCCTGGTTAGACTGGGCCAGCGAGCCGGCCTGTGACGTCCTCCCACCGCAAGGCCCACACTGACCGTCGCTGCACCCCGCCCCTGACCCCTGGACCCAAAGCGGAAGGAAGAGCGCTGTGGCTCGGTTCTCCCAGGGACAGCACCGCAAACAAACACGCACATGCAAATAAAAGTACAGGCCTGTGAGGGAGTGCTGAGTGGCCCGTCTGCCCCACAGACCTGACCTCAGAAGCGCCAGGGCAGCCCACGTCTTTGTAAAGAGCCCTCGATCCGCATGGAAGTCAAGCCTGAGTGGGCTTCCCAGTGGAAGGAGTCCTGTGTGTGAACCACCTGGTCTGTCCGTTCAGATTACCTTCTTCTCTTGCCAACAACCTTTGCCTTGCGCTTCCGAGCAGGGCCGCTGATCCTACGATGGCCTTTCTGGCCCCTCAGCTGGTGTCCTGGCCGCCAAGCCTCTGGTCTGCAGGCCCCCTGCCCTGGGCAACCCCGGCCTCACATTTCCAGCTCCTCTGTTTCCAACAGACCTAGAACATGTTTTGGTTGCTTCAAAGTTTCAGAATTCCACACGAATTAAAACTAATAAAAAGCCATATAAATCCTAGAAGGAATAAAGAGGGCAGTTGAAAAGTGATTTCCTGAGGCTCTAATAAAGTGTTTAAATTGCTCGGGAGAATGAAAAGTAGCGTGGAGCCAGTTTGGTTCACTGTTCTAGCTCAAAGGACAATTAAGTGATACCTAAAACTTCCGAGGGGCAGTAATTACGCCACTTCTTTCCTCTTTCCTCTTTACATTAAAGATTCTCTGGTCCGGGTATCTGTGCTGTCGGACAAGTCAGTTCCGTATCAACAGGGAGAGGGGGTGTTGCGGACGGCGCTTCCCTCCAGGAGGGCAGCTGAGATAATTCAGTTCTAAACTTACTGTTGTCCTTCCTAGAAGAGCTTTCATTGTTTAAACGCTCAATGTCAGTGCAACTCGTTAGATAGTCTTAATTTTTTCTCTGCACTTAGTTCCTAAATGCAAGGCCACTGGAATTGAGGCAAATGTGGAGAGCACGAAGGATGTGCAGGAGGACTGGAGGGCACAGCATTCAGGATGAGGGTTATTTTTTGAGAGGCTCGCTGTCCTGTTTGAGGAAGGATTAAACATATGTCCCCCACTCACCACCTCAGACTCGAGCCTCACTCACTGCCCCCAAAACGAGCCCCTACTTTGGCCAACCACACAGACACACATTAGAATAACAACCAAACAGGTAGAAGGGCGAAGGCAAATTAGGGACTGCCTATAGCATCTAAGGTCACCCTTGCTTCTAGATACTTCTACCGGGCAGGAGTAGTTGAAATCTCTTTAACTGGGGATATTCTGTTCCCCAGTGAGAGGAGCTTACGAGCAAACAGTCTGCGCGATGGGAGGACAGATGGATAGCACCTGGCGGTTTCTCACAGGAAGGTAACCATGAAAGGGGGTATGAGGAGTCCCTCAGGATAGCGTGAACATCCCAACAGCAAGACTTCCCCAGTTCTATTTCTGTCCCAGGCCAGCCCGCTGGGCTCCTTGGGGCGTGGGCCTCTGCCATCTCCTCGAGAACCCCACTCTCTTCCATGTGTGCCCCCCAGGGCAAGGGTCCCCGCCGACACTCGGGTCCCATGGTTCACCAGACTCAGACTCTGCTTTACAAGGTGGAGAGGAACCTCATCTCCTTGCAGCCCTTCTGATGGCCCCGACCTCTCTGCCTGGTGGCTGAGGCCAGGCCGTGGCTCCTACTTGGGATGATCCCCCCGGGGCCTCCGTGGGGAAAGTCGCGTCTGGATCCAAGCTGCCTTAGGTTCTTTCCCGTGACTGCCTCGGGCAAGAGAGTTACCCATTTATGTCCAGAGACACCCAGGCCCTCCAACACCACGGGCCTTTCCTTAGGTAACACGACTTCACGAAGGCCGTGGAGCTGGATTTATCTGAAAGAAGACTGTGACTCAGTGGCCGCCACCCATTCCCATCAACGGAGGCTCTCCCACAGAGGCTGTTCTCCTTCTAGCACCTCCCACTAGCCTGCTCCTGGGGACACAAGAGGCGATGACTGTCTCGGGATGAAATCCCCTGGAGAAACCTCAGAAATATGCTTCCTGTCCCTGCAGTTGCGAGCTCTGAAGTCCAGACTGCTTACTGTTCAGGAAGGGGGTTTCCTCCAGGGTCCAGGATCCCCCTGCCCTGACCTCGAAGCTCAGTCTGCCCCAGACCACTGAGGTAAGCAAAGGCTAACAGGGGGAATTTCATTCCCAAGGATAAAGGACAGGTTGTATTTCTGCCTCCCAGTGGAAGTGAGGGGCCTGGGTGGAATAGGGGAGCCCCAAAGTGCCCCCTCATGTTAACACATCCAGTGGGAGAGGTGGGGGGAAAGCACCACAGTCCTATACAGAAGCCAAGACCCGGACCCTGCGGGATCAGTGCGCGGGCCACCCTGCCAAGCAAGGCGCCCAACCGGGGGGGTGCACAGAGAAACGGGAGAGGGATGGATGGACCACGTGTCCGCTCCCACCCGGCCGCTGGTGATGGCAATAGGTTTCTTGGTTCTGTCTTACCTTCCCTGCTATTTCATATTATTTAAAAAGCACTTTCTCTTTCCTCTTCCTGTGTACTATTAAAAAATTCAGTGTGTATTGACGTTGGAAGATTTGCCGTTGATTCCATAGGTTGCCGCCCATGGGGGCAGAACTGTGCTAGAATGACGACAGAGTGCCCTTGAGTGCGCTGGCAGTGCTAAGCACGAGAGCTGCATCGTGTCAGGGGCATCGGCATGAAGGAGAGTGGCATCGTGCTGGGCAGCCACGAGCAGGACCCCACAGCCGGTCCCTGCTTCGGTCTGCCAGCAGCATTTCCTGGCTGCCTTACGTCCTGGCCGTGGGGCAGGCATGTGCCACTGACCGGTGCACCACCGAGTCTTAAATCCCAGCCAGGTGCTCTGTCTGTTGGGTGAACACAGGATGAAAACTGGGCAGTGGGCCTCTCTCTCGAGAACTTGAGTTGAGCACAGGCTGAGAGAAGACCATGCTGAGACACCTGCTGGCACCACCCAGAGAGTAGTCCCCTGGACTCCTGCTGCAGAGATCCCTGGGGGCGGCCCTGGCCCCCGCCGCTCCTGGGGACTGGCAGCTCAGGCGAAGTCAGTCAGACTCCATGCGCATGGCCTGCAGAACAGAACATAAACTAACACAGAGGACCACCCTGCTGACCGAGAAGCAATGGCCTCAGGATTCTTCAGAGAGAGAGAGGGAGGGAGGGAAGGAGGGAGAGAAAGGGAGGGAGGGAGGAAGAGCACCTGAGGAATGGATCTTTAATCCTGGAACTGAGCTTGGCTGGTGCACGGAGTTCATGGCGGCCTTAATTCTTGGCTGTGCAGGAGACATTAGGAAGGCAGGTTACCTGGGACGGCCCGGAAGGTTCCAGTGGAGAGGCTTTTCAGTCCAAGATTTTCATCTGCTTTCAGCAAAGTCCTCTCTTGGTGGACCATGAAAAGAGCCCCAGGAGAATCATCAACACCTTCCTAGGTCCCAGAACTATAAACAGATGACTTCCAGATCCCAAACTCATCCCTCCAGGCATGGGTCCTTTACTCTCTCTGGGGCAGTGGCAGAGGTGAGCTTGGAACCAAAAGTTACCAGACATGATTCTCTGGGTCTTGGCTGGTCCTTCAGTGTGAATTGCTTTTGGGCAACTTCTCTTCCTTATCTTTGGAGAAAGGCCAAGATCAGAGGCAAAAACAAAGTCTCTGAAGCAGATTGCTATCTTGGCTTTTTTGGAATCAACACTTCAGTTTTCCATGGCTGGAAAATAGGGAGAGAATATAACAAGGAGAAAGAGATGTGAAGGTTTGCCCTCTTACCTGCCCGTCCACGTGGCCACCACATGACCCTTCTAGTGCCAGGTTTCTGGATCCTGTTGCCCAAGGTTTGGGGAAATTTTCTATACTTTCACCCAGACTCCAGGTCTGGCTCTGAATTTCTTAGGATCCCTGATCTGGGATCTTGATTCCTGCTACTGTATCCCATGCCCCAGGGCACTGCTGTTCCAGCCAAGAGATAGGAGGCAGATGAGCTGCCCGCACCCAACCCATTTAAGGACTCTGGTACCCGTCCACTCCTCAGACCCTTCTCACAGCATCCACTTTTGTCCTCATCAGGAACTGAGTTCTTGGCCATGACCCCTTCTTGCCCAGACCTTCCGTGTCCCTCAGAGCATGCTGGTCTAAATAATTTCGTTGTTTATAAAAGCTGTTGCTCCTGTATCCACCCAGGACCCGACGCAACATTTCAATTTGCAGGAGACCATGGTCTGCAGTCGGGTTTTTCCTACAGAAAAGGTTTTAGAGAGTGAGACACAATAAATATTGTTGAATGAGTGGAAGATTGAGTGAATGGATTGTAAACCATGTCGGATTCATTGAAAATTACAAAACATGACCCCACCGTATGCGGCCTTACACCTGCAGGAGGAGATAGCTGGGAAAGAGTACAACGTATTACCTGGAAGTTCCGGTTTAGGTAATGAGAAGTGAGCATCGGAGCACAGTGTCTGGCCCACAGTAGGTGTTTGGTAATATCAGTGCCATTTGTGGGTGAATAAATGAGTCAGACACAGGCAGGAAAGACGATGGGGAGGCTCACAAGGAGCTGGGGAAACGGTGCCGTTCTGGGGGCTCTGGTTTTACAGAGACTCAGTTGATTTTGGCCCATTGTGCACAGTAGTTGTAGGGGAAGGGGTTGATTTCCTGTAGGATTCACAATAGAGACGTAGGAGGACAAGGGGAAGGATGGTTCTAGTTCACAGCCGTGGTGACAAGACCTCCATCTGATGGTGATGGATATTGATTTTTTTTCCTCCTTTTCTTGGCCTGTAATGTCCTAAATCACTTCCTTAGTGCAATTGCCCAAACACATACCCTGGCTTCCACGGCGAGGGACCTGAAGGTTACGGCTCCGGGGGGCGGGGGTGGGGGCGTCCGCATGACGAGTGGCGAGGAGGATCTCGCCAAGACGGGCAGATGGTGCTGAGACAGAGCTCCCCATCCTGCGCAGCTTTCTCCATAATGGAATCCACATTAAAAATGATATTATCTTCACTTTTAAAGGCCCTAATGGATGATATTTATGTCCGTGAAATATGTCCCTGGCCGAACCATACACGGCGTTATGAAGAATGAGCTTGGGGAGATCACTGCTTCAGAGCAAGAAAACAGTTGTGGATGAATTTCTTTTCCAACCTGCCAGTCAGTAAAATATGTTTTAATACAGGCAAAAAGTGTCGTTTGTCAGTTTTCCCCACAGAGTATGGCGAGTCGTCGGGCTTTAATGTGATCTGACAGCCTCGTGATATTTTCCGCCATCCTTGTTCTTCGCAAAGTGCTCTGAAAACGCCGCCATCATTTATTTATGGGGCCTGCCAGTTAACTCATGAATAACCAGAGTGTTTCCCAGGGCACTAAGCCTGGAGTCTCCCTCCTCCCTCTGGGAAACGCTGCCGTCTGCGTCTCTGTAAAGTCAAGGGCCGGCTTCCCGTGCCCTTTGCCAGACACAGAAGCGGACGAGGACTGGGGCCAGATGACCCACGTTCATAAGATCGTCTCAGGACTTAGACTATTAAATTGAATAAATTACAGTATTTACCTAAAACCTCAGATGCTTCAGCTCCTTTTCATTAATGACCTAACATTTACCAAAAAGCAAAATGATCAGTTGGGTGCTGAATTAATAGCATTTAATATTAGGGACTCTCTAACATCCAGAATGTCAGTAAAAAAACGGCTCTCTCTCAGAAATTTGAATTCTGACTCCACAATTGAACTCTTGGTAAGAGGGGCCTGAACTAAATCTGACTCACTCACGTAGCTACAGGTAGTGTTTACCTGAATAAGATCAAGAAATCTTAACAGACCCACAAAATACTTCCATTTTTGAATGTCAAAATAATAATAATAATAGTAATGTCATATTTTGCTCTTATTTCAGCCTAGGACTAACTATACTCACAAAACAAAGAAAAACCATTCCTCAATGATTATGGCTGTTATTAACAACCAAACCAAATCACTAATAAATAAGAACTATCTCCCCCACCAATCTTTAACAACCAACCAAATCGTGAAAGGTGAATGGAAGCCAGTGTGAACCCACTCGGCCGCCCACTGCCGCTCGGCGGCTGGCGGACCCGGGGCTCCGGACACTGGGGTTTGGCGTGTGCTTGTAACTTTCACAGTTGGGTATCTAAATCCGCACGTTTGCTTGAACTTCAGACCTGTTGCTGTAAATACCCTCTGTGCGAGCACAATGGCGGTACTGTGCGTGGACATCCCTTCATTGATCCAAGCGTTTCCATCATAATTCTCCATTTACAGACACAGGATGCAGAGGCAATGTGTCTAAAATTTACATCTTATGCACCCTTTGTCACAGACGCCAAACATTTTATTGAAAATCCACTGGAAAGACCTCCTATTTCCCAGGAAAAAGCTTGTGAGACGTGAGCTGGGGCAAGTGGCATTTAATTAATGGACTAGGTACAGAAGGATTTGGGGTTCTACCACTTTGCCTGAGTCTTCGCATTTAGCCTGAGTCTCTACCACACCAAAACCTCTCCTTGATTCAGTCTGGATTTACACACTAGCCCTGAGTGTATTAAAATGACGATTAAAAAATCATTGATGATTCAGCCCTTGTTAATAATCCCAAATGATTGATTTCAGCCCTGATCAAACTGGGCCTGTTCTGTATTTTTCTGCCACATTATGGACAGTAACAATTTGAAAAGTCGGTCCCCTCGCCCGACCGGCCAAAACTTCTGATGATGCTCGTAACAACTGTAGTAACAGCCAAGGCAGGGCTGTGGGTCTGGCCCGTGTCAGCTGCTTTACCACAGCCCCGGGTAGGCGTGTCACGACCCTCACCGTACAGAGAAGGACGCAGATGCTGAGAACCGTCCCCTGACTTGCCCGAGTTGACCCCACAGTTGGTAAGAGATAGGAGAGGGCTTTGAGTCCCAGCCATTTGCTTCTGAAACCTGCTGCCTAAGAACTACATCATGGCCTCTGAACCCCGGATTAGCAGAGATGTAACTGACGGTCAGGAGAGAAAACGCACACACAAGTGCTTTCCAGATTTTCATGGGTGAGGGCGGGTGCCCATTACAAAGAAATGAGACGCCACGGTAAACACAGAGCTTCCATCGAGTCTTATTACTACACTGCACAGGTGGGACAACTGAATTACACGTCGTAAGAAAAAGGAACCAGTGATGAGCATCTACCCTGGTGCATGCTAGCAATGCGTGCATGATAGTCTCAGATCCCGACTACACTGCAGAGCCCGTGTTAGGCCGGAGGGAACTGCCCAATTCATGGTACTGATACTCTCTGTTCAAAACTCTTCCACAGGAAGAAAAGAGCTCCGGAACCAGGCAGCAAGGGCCCCCACGATCAGGCACAGCCCTTGCCCAACTATTTTTTCTTTCCTGGTGCTTTAATGATCTGGCCCCTGAACACAGTCAAGTGTCTGGAACCTCACGTGGCTTTCCACTATTCATTCGGCCAGTCTGGATTCAGTTTTTTTGACCAAGACCTGCCTTCAGAAATAATAAAATATGCCCGAACTTACAGAAAAACCTTACAACCTCTTGTTGGGTTGATTCTATTCTCATCACAAAAAAGCAGACTGAGAGAGGGTAACCTGCCAAGCTGATGGAATAAGAGCCAGGATCTGAACCCGGGTTGGCACAGACCCAGAGCCAAGCGCTCACCCACTGGCGGCACGGCCCATAGCCCACTTCTCCCAGGGGGGCAGATAAGAGCTCTCGGGTCCGACTGACTTCTCTCTCTGAACCCAGGGCATTAAGAACAGACTAGGCTAGCAGCTGCCCTTCGTCCTGGAGCCGCTCCCCCGGGAGGAGGTTGTCTGTCGTTACATCCCTTGTGTGCGCTGCTGCCGCCAGGCTGGCAGCTCCTTGGGAGTGGAACCCTGCACGATTATTGCCCGTCTCTGCTGCGAGCACCTGCGAAACACCCGCCGACTCAAGACTGTCCCAGAAGAGGAAGATTCGATTTTACAACTTGTCCCAGTGCGGATTTTGGTCGATTGTTCAGTAGTCAAAAAAGAATTGGTCACTTCCAAAATGACCCTGAAAGCAAATGTTTCAAGTTTCCAGTCTTCTGCGCAACACACTCCGCACTCCCAGCTTCGTGGTGCGGGGACCCTGTGGGTAAGCGACAGTGTCTGGGGGAAGCCCAGAGCTGGCTAGCGGGGCCTGCACGTGGTTCCGTTGGGCAGGGAAGCGGGGGTTCCTATGTTGGGCAGGCTGAGCCACCCCCTCCTGGGGCTTCCCATGTGTGGTGTGGCCAGAAGACTATTGCGTGAGGGGCTGGAGAACATGAGTGAGGTCCTCATCCCAGCTCCCGATGTCAGGTCAGTTAGGGGGGAGGGGATGGAAGAATTTTGGATCTGAAATGTCTTGTGAAAGACAGACCCCCAGTTCTGTGCGGAGGGTCCCCAAGGCCACACTTCTCTGTTTCAGGAAAGTCACAGGCATGACGACTCCCTCAATCGGGAGTAGGTGAGAAAGTACTTGTTTTAGAAGTAAAAGGTTAAATGCTGCTGAAAATTCTGGTGAAATGTACGGCTGGGAATGGCTGATTGGTCCATTGGTGGGAGGTTGAGGGAAGACCCAGGAGACAGACCCTGAGACCCACGCCTGACTGGAGTCCATTCACTGGGTCATCCAGGCAAGTCATGCAAGCTTTCTGTCTCCATTTCCTCATCTGCAGATGACGATAATAAATCATGGCTCTGTCCGTTCCACAGAGCTGTTAGGACGTCAAATGATCTAATTATGTAAGTTCCTTAAAGAATAAAGATCAGTGAAAATGTGAGGTAGGATCTGCATGGTCATCACCATTGTTGGTGTTCGTTCATTCATTTACTCAATAAACACTGTTCTGTGTTGACCACAGATCAAAACTCAGGGCCATTATGTGGAGCTAATTCCATCAGCATATTCATTCCGACCACGAATGGAAGAGAGGGACTGGCGGCTTCAGGGACCCCTCACTTGCGTTTTCTGGGTTCAGCCAACACCTCCTGGAGCTGAAGACTTTCTGGGGACGTCCCAGTGGTGCTGAAGAGGACTCACGCTGGCTTGAGAGAGCTAGTCCTTAATACTCAGGAATTTCGGGGAGCCGGTTAAGCCTTCAGTAGCTTGAAGCCAGTGTTGGTGAGTATATTTATGTCGTGGACATGGACAAATGATACAAATAAGGGCCTTCCCCAGCACCCTCCGCGTGCTCCTCGGGGCAGTGGAAAGGCAGCTGAGGACCTCCTAGCTGTGGACACACGCTTCTTGCCAAGTGAGGGCCTGACTCCACGACAGCCCTTCTGGGAGGGGACACCAGGGTCTGACCACAGTGCCTTTAAACCTTTCAACAGAGAAGTCTTCTTGATTTACCATCTCTGATCTCCGTTCTCTCCTGTTTTATTTTATTCCTCGCCACATGGGGGGTCAGTAGTCGCTATTTCCCTTTGCTGGGGTGAGGACCTCACCCAACTTAGCAAGACTCAGCTGATGATTCATTCCAGAAATGTTTATTGATAACCCACAACATAGCTCAGCATCTTATGCTAAGCCCCATGGAAAAGCCGGAAGATGAAGAAACATTTCCATATCAGAGGAGTTCAGAATTTGTTGAACTGCTCACATAAACACACAAAGAGCTTTTCCCTTACTGGTTGTATTTCCCAGAGCTGTGGCTCTGTTTGGGGTTCTTCTTAGGGGCTCCCCAGAGCTCTCGTGAGTGCCCACCATTAAGACACAAACGGACTGGTCCCTGTCCACACGGAGATCAGAGCTCGGCAGGGACTCAGACCCACAGGACCTGCTTCCACCAGCAGCTGTGCGACTCTATGAACAAGCCACAGGGTCCTCTCGCCTTCAGGACCCCAGAGGCGACACGGTACCATCCACAGTCCCTTCCTCCCAAATCCGACCGCAAACCCCAAACATTTTTCTTGCTCATTTAGTGTTAAATTCTGTCCTGAACTGACAGGAGGCTATTTTTAGTCTATTTATTCCACTTAATGTGAATATTCATGTTTCATTGCAGAAGTAATCATATGCTTGATTCTGGGGTGCTTTTCCACTCCCCTGGGTTTGTTTTTACCTTTCTAAAACCTGCACCGTCTGAGTTCGGAAACACAGCTGGGCCACGTGAAGCCCACCGGATGCTGCATTCACCAGCCCCAGAGACGGACTGGGTCCCCGTGTCCTCGGATGCCTCATTCCCCCACGCTCCGCATCTGAGCTCCTTCAGCTGTAGGATTTCAGACAGAAGCCTGAAACACCCACCGAGGAGGCTCGTGCTACAACATTTGTTCTCCACCGTTCTGCCCATGGGGTCAAAGTCTCCTTGGCCCATCAGTCAGTGACAGTCTGATGTTGCACACCTCAAGAATATGGGCAAATACAGTGCAAATCAGTTCCAAGGAGACACTGAAAATATGACACAAAGGGTGGATTTCGAGTCATGAAAGGGATGTTAGGAGAGCCATCCATATTATTAGTAAACTGACAATCTTCCCAAGCGAGAACATGGCAGAGCTCAACCAATTAACAACTGGAGGGAAGAAACTTGAAAAGATGGGGGCAAGATGTGTACTCGGAAGAGAATGATTTGAATATAAAAATTTTTTAAAATCTGTTAGGAAAATTGATGCCACTGTTAAATTTCTTTTGTATGTTAAAAAAGGATTCTCTTTTGATGGTGTTATGAAATTCAAGTGCGAAGTAGAGAATGTTCCATCATGCTATCATACAACTTCAACATAATGAACACTTGATTTATTTATTATTTTAAAAATTAGCATATCATTACAATCATGCCATGTTTTATTAACTGGAAGAGAAGAATATGTGTTTTCTTACTATTAGGTTCATATTTTTTTTCTGGACAGATTTCCAATCAATCCCTTTTTGATGATTTACCACAGGATGTCGGTTTGTCTTCCCAGCACGGACCGAGCCTAGACACTCAGGGCCTTCTGTGTGTGTGCTGGAGCATGCTGACTCCTTCCACCCCTGTCTCCTCCTACGGCTGCATCCACATGTCCCAGCCCCCAGCTGAGCCTGGAAGCCCGGGAAGCAGGTGCGTTGGCAGAACGGCCCCGCCGTCTGAGGCAGCAAAGTTGATGCAGGGCTGGGCCCTCGTTGACACGGGAAGGAGGAGTGCTTAGGCGGAAACACCAGCGAGGGATCCAAACCCCTTCTCCTGGCGGGTGGGCGCCCCACCATTCCGACAGTCCACACGCAGGGGTCAGTCTTCCGCTGGGCAAACCGCCTCCATCCTGCTGCCCCAGCGCTGGGTCTCCCCTCTGAGCCACGGTAGCCTTCAAACACCTGAAGGCACCTTTCACCCTCCACGGGTCTTCTCAGTAGACGTTTCCACCGCGTCTATGGCCCGTTTCCAGAATCTTCACCTAGGCTTCTTCACCAAGTCACGGCCCAGCTTATCTGCGCTCCTCCAAGGACACGGTGACCAGAACCAGCGCGACTCTTTAGAAATGCTCTGAACTGCCTTCACCAAACAAAATGAATAATAGAGACGAGGCTTCTAAAAATATATTTTTGGAGAATTTAAGTCTCACTGATAACTTGTATTGAGATCACAGAAAAAAAAAAATTTCCTCTAAAATAATTTCTTAATTTTTTCTTTTTTCTTTTTATTTTTTTACAGAGTTAAATCTTTTTAGACTCAATTGCAGACTATCACATGGCCTCATATTCCATTTCTTTTTTTTTTTTTTAAAGATTTTATTTATTTATTTGACAGAGAGAGTGACAGCGAGAGAGGGAACACAAGCAGGGGGAGTGGGAGAGGGAGAAGCAGGCTCTCTGCGGAGCAGGGAGCCCAATGTGGGGCTCAATCCCAGGACCCTGGGATCATGACCTGAGCCGAAGGCAGACGCTTAACGACTGAGCCACCCAGGCACCCCTCATATTCCATTTCTTACTACACTTTAGTCACTGTCAGAGGCTGCTGAGATGGAAGCTCCCCTCTGTTTCTAATAGGAAACCTGAGGAATAAAGAAAAGTGTAAACAAGGAAATAATTATGACCCACAATATCCCACACCACATTTTTCTAGACCGCTCTCTTTTCTTGTTCTCATTCTTTCCCTCCCTCTTTGAAACACAAGCACATAAAATTTTAATTGGTATGTTATACCATCTACTGTTTACTTGATAACACACTGTGAATATCATTAAATATTTTGTTTACACAAATAGATACTATTTTGTTTTAGAGACCTATCACAGTTTATTTAATGAAGCACTTATTGCTGGACATTTAGATAGTCCCTAATTGTTACATAGTCCTAATTAATCTGCAATGACGGACCTGTGCATAAATCATTTTGTGCATCCCTGATTATTTTCTTAGTATAAATGGCTGAAAGTGAAATAAGTGCACAAAGACATGCAATCTTTAAAGCTCTTGCAATCTTTTTGAGACTAGATTAACTATGCAACATGTTAATTTTTGTATGATTTGCATATTTGATAAATATTCTCCAACTTAAGCTAAGTGTTCAAAAGGCAGAATCTTATGGCAAATCAGTATCTCTGATTTTATCATTTTATCTGGATATTTTACTCATTTATCTTCTAATTTCGGTGACTGTTGAGAAGTGCGGTGTATCGTCCTCTGCTGAACGTCTCACCTGAACCATCTGAGTGGAGCCTTCGGCCACCTTGGGTGGCTGGTGTTATTATCCCCATCTCCAAAATGGAAGCGGGAATCCCAGAGCTAACGTGCTCCGGGCCGTGGCTGGCGATTGCCGGGGATGGCCTTCACACGAAGGCTCTCAGGTTTGCTGCCTGTCCCCATAAACACGGACACTCAGGTCTAAGTCATGACCCCATTCTGACGGTCGGCCCAGGACTCTGGGTGGACCTCAGGCTCCTTCTGGCGGTGCGCTTGTCGTCCTGCGTCGTGGGGGGCAGGGGGGTCTCTCCGACCCATCCCAGGCGAACGCCCCCCAGGAGCATGGCCCCCACCCCCATCGCAGCGGAGGGGCCCCGGACGGCCGGCTCCCCTACTCTCGCTGGCTTCACGTGTCTGGATGTCCCAGCCGACACTGGTGTTACTTCTCTGACTGTTGGAGGTCCTTCTACCTCAGCCTTCGCCTACAGAGTCCATTCTGCTCTCCACGGAGCCTCGGCGGGCCGCGCTCCCAGGGCCCATCCCTCCTCCAGAGAAGCCAGGCGGGAGCGTGCGGACGTCGGCATCCGCTGCGCCCGAGGCAGTAACGTCGGATGTCCGTGTCTTCGCCCTGGGCCTGCGAGGCCTCCGCCCGCTCCCTCCTTGCCGGGGTGGTAGTGGGCTGGCCCACAGCACCTAACACTACTGGTCCGGGGCGCACGCCGACACCAAGGAAGACCCGGGAAAATAGGAGTGGTCTCCACGTAGCCCTAGAGCTTTCTCCTGTTCTGTTTTGTGTGGTAGACGTACGAGGAGAGAGAACCGAGGAACCTGCGGGGAAAGCACGCTCACAGAGTCATCCCGGACGCTGCCTGCTGTCCCCGGGGTGGGAACTCGCCGTGCCAGACGCTCAAGAAGGGAAGCAGCCCTCGCGGGTGTCGTAAAGACACCCCCCCGTGGGAACGCCATCTCTCCCAGCAAGGCATGAAGTGATGGCGCTCGATGTCTCCAGGACCCGATGGGCTGCTCCAGAACGTGCTCGCACTTGGCCTGAGGCTCGGGACTTCGTCTGTGCTCAGAACTGACAGTCCTGGCGTCACTTTCTGGCTTGGGGCGTGTCCTTCTCTGCCTCCCCCTCGCAGAACACCTGCCCCCGCCTGCCCCCGCCCGCCCCCGGATGCCCCCGGATGCCCCCGCCCGCCCCCGCCCGCCCCCGCCCGCCCCCGGATGCTGGTGTGCGGGGTGCGGGTGGGGTCGTGCTCCGCACCCTGAGCACCGGCGTCATGACCCCACCGGGACACGAACAACATCAGGATGGGCGACGCTTCCCCGAGAGCCACCTGTTAGCCCGGCCATACACACTGGGGCTCTCAGCACAGAGAAGCTGACACGGAGGGACTGGCACTTCTGCGAGGCTTTCCGTTAATCACGACTCCCAGCTGAGGGCTGTCCACACAGACGGGTCAGGGCACCACCACCGAGAGCTCCTCGGTCACCTCAGGCAGCTCAAGTGCTGGGGACAGGAGGCCCCGATGCCCCCCCAGCTCACACACACGCGTGATGTGTGTGAAACCACCACCATCACACTCGGGGGCGGGGGGTCGGGGACAAGACCCGTCGTGGAGAATGGGCCCCGGGCACTGGACCCTCGAGTCACCAGTGGGCTGGCTGGTGGCCCCTGAAGCACACGCATGTCCTCCTGTCCAGAGGAGCGGGAGCTCCCGGGGCTGGGAGCCGGCCGCGCACACGGTCTTAGCGCAGACGGGGGTGAAACGGAAGGGACGCGCAGCAAGGCAGAAGGGCGTGCCTGGCATTGTCCGCAGGGACTGGGTCTGCTCAGTGGGCACAGACCCCACGGCGTACGCGTCTCTCCGCAGCTTTGAAATGCTGGGACCGTCCTGTGGAAGGAAACACCTGGCTTGATCATTTTCCCCTTTCTAATGTTGGTATCGCCTTTGGCCTAAAAATGACAGGTTCAAAGACTGTCATTAGCCTAAGTTGCAAACAGATTATATGTTGATATAATAGATGTTTTACCTCTAATTTTTGTTTTAGTATCTTCTTATAAATGGGTATCAAACCACGTTGAACCTATTTATTAAAGCTTTCCTCTGAAAGATGCCGTGGTTGCAAAAAAAAAAACCTTTTCTCCTTATCAGAGGCCCCTCCTCAGCTGTAGACGGAGCTGGGAAAGAGGGGTTTGGATTTGGGGACTGAGAGGGGGCAGCCCCGATTGTCAGCGCCCCCCTCCTTGCCCCGCAGAAACGTTACTATCTCCTCCCTGCCTAGAAATCTATCATTCTTTAAAAACCCTGGTATTATGAGCTGAATTGTGACCCCCCCACAACTGGTATGTTGGCCCCTGACCTCAAGGACTCAAGATGTGGCTGTATTTGGAGACGGAGCCTTAAAGAGGTGACTGAGGTAAGGCCGTTAGGGTGGGTCCTGAACCAGAGCAGTGGTCCTTACGTCCTCAGAAGAAGAGATGAAGACCCAGACACACACCGAGGGACGACCACGTGAGGATGCGGGGAGAGAGGCCGGGGAGGTCCAGCCCTGCGGGCAGCTTGATCTCAGACACCCGGCCCCCAGGACAGAGAGAAAATAAGTCTCTGTCCACCCGGTCTGTGGTGCTTGGTTAGGGCAGCTCTCGAAAATGAATTCACCTGACCACATGACACTTTCCACAGGACGCCATCCCAGAGCTGGGCTGCCCAGAGTGCACTGATTTTCCCAAATACACCTTTTTCCACCACCAGTGATGGCATGCATGTGTCCACTTCCTTGCATGCTGGACTCCCCCTGAGGGCAGTCTTCTCTTTTCTCATCTCTGGCCACAAAGCCCAGTGCCCGCACGTAACAAATGCTCAGTGCTCACCGGGTGACTGGGTTGCAAAGGCTCAACCCTTCCTTCCTTTGGAAGACCAGCATTACCCCCACTGCCTCACACCCACACAGTGGACGCCACCTAGCAGCTACCCGGCTGACCCTGCAAGGAGTGCTTTGGCTCGGGCCTCATCGGCAGGGGCGAGCTGTGAGGTGTGAGCGGGAAGGGGACCCAGGGAGTCAGGGCCCCGCTGTGCTCCTCGTGGAGGCCGGAGCCTTGCTGCACAGGTGCTTTTCTTCTGTGTGAAAAGCAGGTTAAGTGCTGGGGAGAGGGTTCTGGGATGAGAGGAGGGGCGGTCCATCCGGCTAGCTGACAGCTGGAGGCAGAGGGAGGGCGACGAGACAGTCAGACCCTCGTCCTGCAGAGAGCAGCCGCCAAGCAGGCCACGGCACGACAAGGCTGTGCTCACAACAGCCGGAGCCCGCCCTCAGCTCTAACTGCAGGGAGGGCGTTCAGCCGACGGCGGGGTGACCTTCTATTCCAGCAGGTCCGTTGTGAGCAAAACCTGACTTAGGCTACATGAAACGTGTCATCACCAGTGACGTCTGTGAGTTACTGACTGTCCATTGATTAATCCCAAAGTAATAAAGAGGAACTCGCTAGAAGGTTATGTGATGGAGCCAGTGGTCACCGTCCCTAACACCTCACCAGGGTGATTATTTATCAAAGTATAATTTGATTTGTCCACTTCTGTGAAATCTTCACCTTTCCTTGCCTTCTGTGTAGTAAGAGGCCCCACTTAGGATAAGATGTATGAATAAAGAAACACATAAACCCTCCTCCTGAAGATAGATGCACAGACACACCGCATCTCCGAGCGTCGGGGCATCTACCTTCAGCTGTAACAGTGGTACGTTCAGCTGCATCGTGGTCGTCCTTCGGAACCGGCCAATCACAGGAGGTGCTCTAATCTGCTTCTCAGGAACACCGGAGCTTTTTGTTTGTTTTTTTTTCAAGTCTCACATTTAGGTCTTTCATCCATTTTGAGTTTATCTTTGTGTGTGGTGTAAAGAAATGGTCCAGTTTCATTCTTCTGCATGTGGCTGTCCAGTTTTCCCAACACCATTTGTTGAAGAGACTATCTTCTTTCCTTCTTTCTCGAAGATTAGTTGGCCATAGAGTTGAGGGTCCATTTCTGGAGACTCTATTCTGTTCCACTGATCTATGTGTCTGTTTTTGTGCCAGCACCATACTGTCTTGATGATGACAGCTTTGTAATAGAGCTTAAGGTCCAGAATTGTGATGCCACCAGCTTTGCTTTTCTTTTTCAAGGCTGCTTGGCTATTTGGGGTCCTTTGTGGTTCTGTACACATTTTAGGGTTGTCATAGTTCTGTGAACAATGCTGGTGGTGTGGGAACATTGGTGTTATCCTTGCTTACTCTTGGGGCACTAATTCTGGGACAGACAGCACAGCTTAACAACAAACATCTTATATTCTCACGTTTTCTCTCTCTCTCTCACACACACACACACACACACACACACACACACAATTGTTTCCACTGGAAGAAAAGCAGAGAATCAGGCTAAGCTTCTTACAGGGGAGCACTCACTCTCAAAGTCTAAAGAAAAGTTACTGGAATGAAAACGACTGCTTTCAGGAGTCTTCTGGGTTTTGGGGAACAAGACACTTCCCCGGCCTTTGCTTTCTGGTGCACAGTAAGAGTTCTCCCACCTGGCTGCCGGGCCATCATTTGCTGTCGGCTTCAAGCTATAGCAAGCATCCCGTCCCTGCCTTCCCGGGGAAGCCAACCTGTTCAGCCAAATGGTGGTGCTCAGGACTGGCATGCTGCAGACGGAGGGCACCTGGGTATGTCAGAAACACGAGGTTCCCAAGCCTCTGGAAGATTAGGAGACAGACTCTCCAGCCAGCATGAGCACTCGGGCAACTTCCTAGCCGATGATTTCCACTGGCAAATGTGCAGGTTTGCATGGAAAGTCATTCATTATCTCCCACTTAATCATCCATTTTAAGAGTTTCTGCGGGTTGGATAATGAAAGATATAGGATTTTATGGGGATTACTGCAGTACATAAAATCCCCAGCCATGTGCCAGTGCTGATAGCGTATGTCTCAAGACCTTTAGAATCTGTCTCTGATCGTGACGAAGCATTCCCAGGCCTCTGTTGAGGCTGGACTCATACTCCCTTAGTACTTGCAGCCTTCCAGCCCACTCCCGATCTGAGAGAGGCTCACTTGGAAAGCCTTCGAGCATCTCTGCTCTCATGCAACAGTTCCAATGTGAGTACGACCAGTGGACAGCGCCTCCCTTGCCAAGACCCGATGAAGACAGCCGAATACGAGGAGATGAAGACAGCCAAATACGAGGAAGCATGGTGGCGTCTGCCTTCCTCTGAGTGTTGGAATGCAGGCAGGCCTTCCTGGGGTAGCAATTCTCAAACATGCTCATCAGTGGCCGCAGCCTCTTACTCATGCTCTAGGAGTGTGGGCCCTAGCTAGTGACTGGCTTTTAACAAATAAAACAAAACAGACGGGATGTCTCTCGTACAGTTGTCTGTCTACGGACTCCTGGGCTAGCACGCCTGATGAAATAAGCTGCCGTCTTGGAGCAGAACCGAAGGCTGCCTCTAGCTGACCCCCAAGGAGCTGAACCCCACCAACAACCACACGAGTGGGCTCAGAAGTGTATCCTTCCCCAGTCGAGTCTTCAGATGAGACACAGCCCCAGACAACACCTTGACCGAGAGACCCTGAAACAGAAGGTCCAGCTAAGCCATGCCTGGATTCCTGACCCACGGAAACCGTGAGATAACAAAGGTTGTTCTTTCAAGCCACTAAGTTTGTGGTAATTTGTTACATAGTAATAGATTGTTGAACCTCTCAAACTAACGAAAGCTTATGACCGTCATGAGTCTTTTCATTTTTCAACACAACGGTTTTTCAGAGGGACGGGCTTGTAGGTATAAGAGTCACGGGTTCATTAATACATGTTGAACTCCAGTTTTTACATGTTGACAAAGAGGAGAATCTCCATATTGAACCCATGACATTTCTCTTCCATTCATACTTGTTAATAGGTTACCCAATCTTGTATACTATGAAAACAGTGCTGATTATAGTCTGTGAGCCATCTGATTTCTCAGAATCCTCTGTTTCACCTGGCACTTGAAAATAGACTACTCTGTGTTTTATTTACACCACGAGAGCAAAGACAAGAGAAGAAGCTCAGCTCAAACCTCACATCTGTCAGGGATTTTGACAAGGGCTTGGATGCTCACACAGAATTTTAGGAACACATTGGTCAGTAAGATACAGGACGAAGGTGTATCCTTCAGAAGGCAAGCGGTGGATCAAAGGGGGGAGGGGGAGCAGGGTGAAGGGAGAGCAGATGAAGGGGAAGGAAGATCAGCCCACCTCATGGACCTGCTGGGGCTGGTCCTGCCCTTTTTAAGCCTGGGGCTCCACTGTCCATTCTTCTCCAGTGGCGTGGCACAGGTGCACCAACTGGGGAGAGGAGCTGGGGCAGCAGGTGCCAACAGCTCAACGTGGACACTATTTTCATCATCTACTTCAGGCTCCGTATGAATTATGTCTGAGAAGTTAGCTTTAAACGAATACAAACAACAATAGCAACAAGGCTTTTGCTTACTCATTTGCAGACATCTGTATCGAAGGGCCTCCAGTAACATATACAGAGCAATCCTAGAGGCCCACCAATAGCAGAAACATGTTCTGCCTAGCCTACACTATGCGAGGGAACCCCCCACAGGAAACAAGCACACAATTCACAATATGCCCAGCTTTTTAAATACAGGTCTCTTTTTCTTTCATGTTTTGCTTTATCTCTTTTTAAAATGATGACCAATATCTTTTCTTTCTCCAACTATCCTCCAAAGCTATGGGAAAGGCCAGGCTCCTGGGAGGCGGGAGTTGTAAACACTGGACGAAGTCCCTGATTCCGTGTGTGATTGCTTCTATTCCTTTTCATGTTGGTTTCCATTTGTGAGGACTGCCAAGCAGAGGTCGGCCGTTTCTGTGGGTTTATGTGGGATAGTCCTCCAGCACTCGTTATGTCTTCTGAAACTCAGTGTGTATATATAAATCTGCACAAAAGACTTCCAGCAGGCCCTCGCTGACGCTCCATTTGAGATATGAAGCCCTGCCTTACCCATTCACTGGCCGAGCTCATTCTCACAGAGCTTGGCTCATGCCAGCTTACGTTGCTGAGAGCTGAAGTTCAAATCTTTCTATGCTGTAACTGAGGATTTACCTGTGAAGTATGATGTTCTGTTCATGTGTGGCAACAGAGAAACTGGAGAAGATCAGGACACAAGATCTACCTTCAGAGATTGGCCTAAGGCAGAAGACACAAGGGAGCAGGCAGGGTTAGAGGACATGGCCAGCTCAGTGTCCAGGAGAGTCCGATGCAACCATGAAAATGACCACTGAGCCAGCAGAGGGGCCAGGATATGGGGTCCCATCTAAGGCAGGCCAGAGGGGTTCAGTGATAGGGACACCCGACACTGAATTCTTGGTTTCTCAGGGCTGACAAAGAAGTAAGAACAAGACAGAAGCCAATTCTGCTTTGAGGGGATTTGATAAACCAGGTGAACTTGACCTTTGGCTCCCAGGGGCATGGAGGATCAGAGACAAAACTCAAGACTAGCCTTAGGCAGGGAATTTAAGAGGAACTACCTTCATAAACTTTTATGGTCCTTACCAAATGACTTCAGATGAATTAGGAAAAGTATCTCCTAAGAGAACGCTAGTTTTCTATCTTGAGCAAAAGGGGCAAAAATAGCTCCTCTGAGTTTTCAAAACCAAACACCATCCTCATACATTCTTGTATTTCAGATTCACATAGACCACCTGGTGATCCATGAAATCTCAAGCCAAGATTTTGTCTTTCTCCTTTTTTTTAAATTTTATTTTAATTCTAGCATAGTTAACACAAAGTGCTATACTAGTTTTATGGTGATCTGGGCTTGGGAGGACACTCAGGCATTTGAAGAAGCAAGTGCAAATCCTCTCTGGAAAGACCTAACTTCAAAGCAGTCCTCAGAAAAATCCCCACAAATAAAATCCCAAATAAAATGTGAGCTCACACTCAAAAACAAGAGTGCACATGAAATGAGTCACCAGGAACAAGAGACAAAGGCAAGGGTTCATAGACAGTTAAATCTGTACAGACTTCGGTTACTGGGAGTACTGGACGCAACTGTTCCCCTTTGTACGAAAGCTTTGTGGGCCAGCCCCGCGGGAGCACTAACAGCACAGGTGCTTTGGTTCTGCACATGCTCACATGCACAGCTGACAAGAACTGCAGGTGGATGCATGTGGGCTATGAGAGACTGACGTCAAGGGTAACTTTCCAGTTAGGATGGGGGTGCAGCATATTTGGATGCCAACAGAAAGGATCCTAAGAGAGGTAACAGATGATGTCAGACAAGGGAGATGGGGTGGGGTGCGGTCTTTGAGTGGGGGAAAGGATCTAGGGTACAGAGGGCTGACCTCAGATAAGGGATCCGACACATTTCACCCCGTCTCAGGGAGAAGGTGGCCATATGTGTAAGCCCTTTGGTAGGTAGGTTTGGTGTTGGGAGTGGGAGCCGGGAGGGAACAGGTATGGAGGTTTGAAGAGAAAAAGAAAAGGCCATATAGCAGTCTAGGAGAGCAGGAGAGTGGAATGATTAGGGAAAGAGAACAAAATTGCTGGACAGCACTTGAATTCAGTGGTCATGAATGCAGAATAAGACCTGGTCAGCGTGAGTCAGGAGCTGGAAGGGCTTGAAGGGTAGGCAGAAAACAGAATCATCATAGACGGGAAGCTGTCCTGGGAACAGCTCAAAGCAGGGACACACTCCTGAGACATTGTCAGGGGTCAGGGAGACGAAAATGAAACGGATCTGCTCTAAGGCCTAAAAAGGAGGCGAGACAAAATGTCAGATTTGGAAGGGCGGGCCAAGGAGGTCTGTGGACACAAACACATTGGTCTCCCCAAAGAGAAGAAACAGAACAGAACATTTCAGGGTGCAATTTTTAAAAACTTTCTTCCAGAAATAAAACCATTCTTATATCTACAGTCTTGAAGGGCACACCAAAGCAAAGCAAGTTATGGCATCTTATAGAAGATGAGCCAACGGGCACGTGGGGGGCTCAGTCAGTTACGCATCTGCCTCTGGCTCAGGTCATGATCCCGGGGTCCTGGGATAAAGCCCCACGTCCATACTCAGCAGGGAGCCTGCTTCTCCCTCTGCCTCTGCCCCCCAACTCATGCACACTCCCTCTCTCTCTCTGAAATAAAATCTTTAAAAAATAAAAGATAAGCAATGAAAAAAGTGATAAATGCCAAAATGCCAGAGGTGACACACACATGACCTGACCGGTGGATGGCCATTGTCACCAAACACCCACAGGCTTACACATAGGACAAACTCCCATATTTAGAGGAAGGATCCAGAGGTCGGCGTGCTGTCATACCATGCAGCTCACCCGAAACGGGACTCAGAAATCCCGAGAGGAGAAGGATGGGCAAAAACTGGTGGCTCATATGGTTCAGACTGCCAAAAAAAAGACAAAGGAAAGGAAACTCACCGGGACCCTTCTGCAGAAGAGATGGGAGGAGCACAGACCCTCTCAGGCGCTCTCACTCACTGTAAAACTACAATTATTACAACTGTTTCGGACGGAAGTGTGAATAAATAGATCAGTGTGGCTGGAATAGAAAGTCCATTAGTAGAACCAAGCACACGTGGAAGTTAGTGCAGAACAAAGGTGGAATTTCACACCCGTTCAAGGAAACACGGTGACCCGCGTCGTGTACCCACACAGGGCTGCCGTCAGAAAGAACATCACAGCACAGCCTTCTCCCCACACAAATGCAAACTCCGGCATGATAGACGTTTACATTTTAAACCCAAACTGCAAAAATACTCCAAGAAAACCCTGAGTGCTTTTTTAAAAATCTTAGGGTATGGAAGGACTTTCTAAGTATGACACTTAGCCATAAGACTGGTGAATTATACTCAACAAACACAAAAAAATGATCTCCACAGGGTAAACTGTTATGAGTACAGTCAAAAGGCAATGCAAAATAGGAGAATAGGAAATATTTGCCCGATGTATCAGAGAAAAAGAGAAATTCTTTATCTACACAATTTTTTCAGATCAATAAGAAAAAAACCAACAATACAATAGAAAAAATGGCCAATTTTTATATGTATGCCGGAAAAGAAACCCAAATAGCTCTTACGCATGTAAAAAGAAACTTGGTAACACTCAGAATAAGATAAATGTAAATTAAGAATGTAAAGAAATAATTTTTAAAGCCTGTCGGTTTGGCAAAGGTCAAAGCACTTGATCACATTGTAGGTTGGCGGGAGGGAGGCAGGGAAACAGATCTATGGTCTCTATCATCACGATATCGTGATGGTACAAATAGATAGGCTTTCAGGGGACAAAACTTGGTAACATCTACAGAAATGAACATCTCATATACACCTCCCTGGCCATTCCACTTCTAGGAACTTACCCTGCTCATGAAAACGGCATGTATATGAATGCACTCACGGCAGAGCTGATTTTAATTGCAAAAGCCTGACAGCATCGCAGGAAACAGGTTAAGTGAGTTGTGACCTCGCGATGCAAAAGCTAAGAAGAATGAGCCAGCTCTAGGTGCCTTATCCGAAACAAAATTCCATTATGATCGCTAATGAATTGTTAACGCTACCATCTAAGAAGATCTGCAGGACGCATTGGTAGAGAAGCGTACGGAAGGGGAAAAAGAGTGTGTGTGTGTGTGTGTGTGTGTGTGTGTGTGTGTGTGTGTGTTTGTGCGCACGCGACGTATTTCTGGAAGAGGCCAACATGTCCCATGGAGGGGAACCTGTGGCAGGGGTCAGGAGTGGGAGAAATTCTTTTTGTTCTATATTTTTCATAATTTTTGAATTCTGTATATGTGCAATTGTTACTTTAAAAACCCCTCAAAATATAAATGAAGCTATTTTTTTTTTTTTAGAGAGAAATGAATCCTTTAGAATTTCTGGGAGCAGGAAGCTTTGAGACCTGGCGGAAGGACCGGCCAGGGGACCCTGGAGTCCTGCCGGCTCATCACATCATGACATCACAGAAAATACAGCCCCTCCACAAAGGCAACGGCCATGCTCACGCCCACTGCCCCGGGGTGACACGGGGCTGGGCGGCAAGCCTACCCTCTGGGGTCCTGTGCTTTCTGCAAGCCGAGGGCAGACCTCTGCGCACCGCTGAGCCTGAGGCAGAGCTCACCTGGAGGCGGGGTCCGCAGGGGGCCGCGGTGTGCATCCCGTCTGTGCGCCCCATCCGTGCGCCAGGTGCTGGCCCAGCGTGCACCTCTCCAGAGCAGCGATCCTCCTTCTGCGGAGAGCACGCTCGCTCCCGCTGCTGCAAGGCGCCCGGTCCCGCGCTACTCCCTTCTCGTTCCCTCCCCAGCATCTGCCGCTTGGGCCAGGCACATCTCCAGGTCTGTTGTGGAGGGAACGCTCAGCGTGGCTCTTGCTTTTCGGGGTCTCACGCAGGCTCAGTGGAGGCCTCGGATGAATTAGAAAGTCGCGCCCAAAACACAACAGCTGTACCTGCTTTCTTGATTGTTTCAAGATAGCCAAGAAAACTAGTAAAAACATGGGTACATGAAAGCTTTTACATCTACCTTAAATGTTCATAGTGGGAAAGGGTGAAATCAGAAATCTGCTCAATGTAATTTGGGTATTGAACACGTCATCCTAAATTAAACCTGGAGGGGCGCCTGGGTGGCTCAGTTGATGGAGCGTCTGACACTTGGTTCATGATCTCAGGGTTGTGGGATCGAGCCTCATGTCAAGCTTCAAGCTCAGCAGTGAGCCTGCTTGAGATTCTCTCTCTCCCTTTGCCCCTCCCCCTCTCATGCTCACTCTCTCAATCTCTCTCTCTCTCTCTAAAAATAAAATAAAATAAAAACAAAATAAATTGAGGCTGGAGAGCCAAGAAATGGGACAGGTGTGGGTTTGAGAAAGGTGCCCAGGACAGCGGCTGGAAGGGTTGTGGGGACTGCAGGCCCCGTGGGGCCCCGTCAGGAGACCAGCAGCTGGGCCAGCTCTGACTGTGGCCAACTGACTGGGACCAGGTGCTTGACCCCCTTGTTCTCCTACAGCTCTGCTGTGATCCCGCTATTAAGCCAAAATACCAAATGCTGTCTCTTTCTCCTTTCTTTTTCCCCTCGTAGAGCTGCTTTCCCTGAGTGAGTGCCCGGGATCTCTCGGGCATTGTACAGCCCAAACAGACGATCGTAGGGTGACGTCAAGGGTGCCGCAAGCCCCGCCTTGGCACCATCCTTGGGGTCCCCTTTTCCAGCACCCAGGGAAGGTCTTCAATAACATTTTCTTACCCAAGCAACTGGTGTGACGTGAGATACAGAAAAGAAGAAGCTGGGACAATGTCACATTTCTCTCTCGTTCTGGCTGTGGCTACATTCAGAACTGGCTCTGTGGCCCTGACTTAAAACATTGTGTATGGCCTACCGCACAGATCTGGGGTCCTGCCTGGCATTCTGGTCTCACCTTACAGTTCTGAACATTTCTCCTGGTCTGGGAACATGCACAAAGGTGTGTGCACAGATGCATGCAGACACGCACACGCACAAATTTCTTAACATAGTTTGGGGGAAAAGTGGGGTCTCAGTTCCATGAGGACACACTCTGGTCCCGTCTTAAAGGGAGATTGGGTAGGGACTGGGTGATAGTGGCCTGTCCCTGGTGCCCTGATATCCTGTGACACCCAGACCCACAGGTGCCATCGTGGATCAGGTGAGAGGCAAGTCCACACGGCCCCACAGTGGCCAAGCTCACGAATGCAAACGCACATCCCCCGAGCCAGGAGCGGCAGATGCCGGACGGTGACGAGGCAGCTGTTCTTGCTGAGTCTGAAGAATCCCTTCAAGAGCCGCTAATCAGAGGAGCTGAAGCCCGCACTGATTGCAGACTGCATCAGAATGTAAAGGACAAAGGGACGGCGCTCAGAAGCAGCATGATGTATCCACGACGCAAATGGGGGAAGAAAAGAGCGGGTTCGGAGCAGGGCATTCTGTGCCCAAGCCCCTGGACCTTCCGGGATGGACGTGTCCCTGCCTGGCAGAGGTGGTGATGGGCTGGAGGGGTGGGGAGAGGCTTGCCTGAGGGCCCAGGCCACAGGGTGACGGCCACACTGGATTTAGTCACACTCGCGTGCACAGGGAGGGAGCGAGAGAGCCTGGAGACCAGTAGTGGCCGCTGCCCGCCAGCTGGGCAGAGGGGGGTCGGGAGGTACGACCACTGCTGGCAGGGCAAGCGGGTCTGCAAGGGCACAGGAATGAAAACATCGGGGTCTCCTCCTTGTAGGTGTGGCTGGTGTGATGACGCCGGATCCTGGGGAAGCTCAGAGGGCCCTTCGGGAGAAGATTCTGGGCGGGAGGCAGAGAAAGCCCAGGAGAAACATGGACAGAGGCAGGTGTCACAGCAGGTGAGCCCACGGGTGAGCGGAGCTGCAGGAAATGGTTCCGTGCAGGTGTCCCGTCCACGGCAGCCATCTCCTGAGCAACTGTGGCATTCGAAACGCACAATGGGCACAGACGTGCCTCCACCGCTCCCACACGCCGGGGCCGGTCTCTCTTCCACACTCTGGGGCTGGAATACTAATATTGAGGGTGATGCTCGTGCTGACAGGAACACTAACGCTCACACTGATACCGATACCGGTACCGATACTGGTACTGATGCTCCTGCTGATGCTCCTGCATCTGATGCTGATCTTGACACCTGATCCGGGTGCTGGTACAAGGGCTGCTGCTGACACTGGTACTGATGCTAATGGGAAGAGTGGTAACACAGATGTTACTGTTAGTACCGATAGCTCCCACTGACGCACAGAGCTACCGTGAGTACTAACATGAATGTTAACGTTCATGCAGGTGCTCATAGCTAATCCTAGTACCAATTACTCACACTGACGCACAGAGCTACCGTGAGTACTAACACGAATGCTCACGTTCATGCTAGTGCTCATAGCTAATCCTAGTACCAATTACTCCCACTGATGCACAGAGCTACCGTGAGTACTAACACGAATGCTAACATTCATGCTAGTGCTCATAGCTAATCCTAGTACCAATAGCTCCCACTGATGCACAGAGCTACCATGAGTACTAACACGAATGCTAACGTTCATGCTAGTGCTAATAACTAATCCTAGTACCAATTACTCACACTGATGCACAGAGCTACCGTGAGTACTAACACGAATGCTAACGTTCATGCTAGTGGTCATAGCTAATCCTAGTACCAATAGCTCACACTGATGCACAGAGCTACCGTGAGTACTAACACGAATGCTCACGTTCATGCTAGTGCTCGTAGCTAATCCTAGTACCAAGCGCTCACACTGATGCACAGAGCTACCGTGAGTACTAACACGAATGCTAACGGTCATGCTAGTGCTCATAGCTAATCCTAGTACCGATAGCTCCCACCGATGCACAGAGCTACCGTGAGTACTAATACGATGCTAACATTCATGCTAGTGCTCATAGCTAATCCCAGTTCCAAAAGCTCCCACTGATGCACAGAGCTACCGTGAGTACTAACACGAATGCTCACGTTCATGCTAGTGCTCATAGCTAATCCTAGTACCGATAGCTCCCACCGATGCACAGAGCTACCGTGAGTACTAATACGATGCTAACATTCATGCTAGTGCTCATAGCTAATCCTAGTTCCAATAGCTCACACTGATGCACAGAGCTACTGTGAGTACTAACACGAATGCTCACGTTCATGCTAGTGCTCATAGCTAATCCTAGTACCAATAGCTCAGACTGATGCACAGAGCTACCGTGAGTACTAATACGAATGCTAATGTTCATGCTAGTGCTAATAACTAATCCTAGTACCAGTAGCAAACAGTAATGCACAGACCTAACGTGAGTACTGATACGAATGCTAATGTTAATGCTAGTGCTAATAGCTAATACGAATGTTAATACTAATGCTAATGCACAGAGCTAATGCTAATATTAATAGCTAATACTAATGCTAATGCACGTGGCTAATGCTAACTTTAATGCTAATACTAATGCTAAGGCTAAGGCTACTGCTGAGGCTAGAGCTAATACCAAAATGAATCCCGATGTTAACAATAGCTAACGCACGTGTGTCCTGTGCAGGGCACTGTCCTATGTGCTTTACAAGTATGAAAGCACGTTATCCCCATGACAGCCCTCTAGGGTACCCAATATTGCCTACATTATCCATAAGCGAGGGCATGCATGATGAGGATATATTCACCAAACGGACTCTGGCTTATCCCAAATCTCAGTGGCTACAAGCCGAGGCAGTTTGGCTGCAGGAAATTGAGTATTTCATCCTCTCACAAATATGTCCAAAATCCCCTGTGGAGGGAGGTACTTCGCTATGGCCAGGAGTCAGTTTGGGTCCTATGTCCCTTCTGTGGCCAAATGAGCCAGGACTAGTGGGCCGCAGAACCCATCCCTGGTGGGGGGTGAAGCCCTCAGTGCCTTTGCTGGACCAGTGCCCCCGAAACTCAGCTTGCCCCTTGCGGGCACCTGGGGAACCACTGTCGGGTCACAGAGGCAGTGTGGAAGAGGGCCACGGAAGGGCTCCAGGCAGTGTGGTGGGCGGCAACATAGCAGGGCACCCTCCTTGGAGCCGGGTCTGTCTCTCTCCTCTCCCTGTGTGCTGGGAATCTCCTGATGGACAGGCCCGAGTCTCTTCTAGGACTTCCTCACAGCAGACAGCCAGTGGTGGCACGTGGGGGAGGAGATGTGTCCCCCAAAGCCCCTCACGGTGACATTTCAGCTCCTGTCCTGACACCCACACCCTCTGTGGGGGCCTCTGAGTAGAGACTCTCAGGCCAGCAAGACGCTCGTCCTCAGGACCTACCCGAAATGGCCACTCTGGGTATCTGTCTGCACATAGTCAATGCATTTTGCATTAACATATTTACAACTTCCTCAAGTTAACATACAAAAACGGGAGAAGAAACCAGAGGCAAAAATCACTGTGGCCGGTTTGGGAAGATGATTCAAACGGCTGATCTTCTTCATTGACTGTAACATACTCTCACTTTCCCTGACAATTTCACGCACGAACAGACCAGACACGCTGGTCACTGAGGGATGGGGTGTTTGCACCAGCCTGAGCTGCTAAGCCTCCATGAGTCTGGGCTCTTCCAGGACGGCTGGCAGAGAACGGAGGCAGTGGGGTCGAAGGGGCCCCTCCCCACTTGGAATGACCATCACGTGGACACATTACATTCACACCCATCCAGAACCCCACTGCCCCGTCCCCAAACGGATTCCCTCCTTACCTTTCGCTGAATGGCACCTGACCCCTTACTGTTAGAGATTTATTCCCATTGTGAAGGTTTCGTGCCATGATCAAGTGCTTATTTCCTGGCCAGGAGTGTTGGATGAGGCCATTATCACTCACCGCCGAGCTCTGGGGCAGGAGTGGGCGCAGGTGAGTGTGGACTGTGGGGGGGTGAACGTCACGGAGCACACAGCAAGGGCCTTCTAGGGGCCCAATTCCTCCTCTGTTAACAAGTACACATCCTGGGACTTCTGACCGGCTCTCCAGGTCCCCACGGAGCCCACTCAGTGGAGGGAGGCGGCGGGCGCTGAAATGGAGGCGGGGGTGGGCGGGACGGTGCCCCTGCTTGGACTCGCCAGGTTAGAAACAGCAAAATGGAAACTCTCACGCTGCTTTGGGAGTGAGGAGAAAATCAAGGTGTCCACGGCGCTCCTGTCTTTGTAACAAATCCCACACTCCCCGGCCTGCCATCTGGGAGGGACGGCTGCTTTCCTTTCCGAGAAAATGACTCCTGGATGTGAGACCCTGTCCTCGGGGGTCCTGCCGGAGTTGAGGGGACCAGGCGGCCCACCAGGTCAGGGGACTGTAGCGCCGGCACAAGCCCCGAGCTGCATCCACACCATGTGGCGGCAAGGCCATCAGCCTCCATCTCCCAAGGAGCAGAAGCGTGGCCTCGACCATCCCCAGCCCCTGCGTGTTCAGGGCGAGGAGAGGGCGGGCGGGGCTCTGGGGCACCGGTGACTCATCGGGCTGCTCTGTTGCCTCGGCCCAACTTCCCGACACTTGGCTTTGCCATTTGGAGGATGTGGCTTCGTTCACTCCAACACCGCAACGGGGACCCTGTAAAATGGGCCGCGGTGCTCGGCTGGGTGCAGGGGGAGAGGGATGGCGCCCACAGTCCCCGGAAGCCTGGCTCCTCCCAGAGCCGCTCGGGCCGCTGCACTTCCCCAGCGGACGTCGTCCCCTCACTCCCTCCATGGATCCCACGGAAACCCCGGCAAACAGCTCCCATCACTGGCACCGTGCGAGTCCACAGGACGGAGCTTGTCTTTCTCTGCCGTGTGCACGTGTGTGCGTGTGGCATGGTGTGTGGTGTGCATGTGTGCTGTGTATATAGAGTGTGTGTGTGTGTGTGTGTGTGTGTGAGTCTGGGGGTGTGTGCACGCACTGCGGGGTGTGTGTGTGTGTGAGTCTGGGGGTGTGTGCACGCACTGCGGGGTGTGTGTGTGTGTGAGCCTGGGGGTGTGTGCACACACTGCAGTGTGTGTGTGTCTGGGGGTGTGTGCACACTCTGCGGGGTGTGTGTGTGAGTCTGGGGGTGTGTGCACGCACTGCAGGGTGTGTGTGTGTGTGTGAGTCTGGGGGTGTGTGCACACTCTGCGGGGTGTGTGTGTGTGAGTCTGGGGGGGTGTGCACGCACTTCGGTGTGTGTGTGTGTGAGCCTGGGGGTGTGTGCACACACTGCAGTGTGTGTGAGTCTGGGGGTGTGTGCACACTGCAGGATGTGTGTGTGTGTGAGTCTGGGGGTGTGTGCACACTCCAGGGTGTGTGTGTGTGAGTCTGGGGATGTGTGCACGCACTTCGGTGTGTGTGGTGTGTCTGGGGGTGTGTGCACACTGCGGGGTTGTGTGTGAGTCTGGGCGTGTGTGCACGCACTTCGGTGTGTGTGTGTGTGTGAGCCTGGGGGTGTGTGCACCCACTGCGGGGTGTGTGTGTGTGAGTCTGGGGGTGTGTGCACACACTGTGGGGTGTGTGTGTGTCTGGGGGTGTGCACACTGCAGGGTGTGTGTGTGTGAGTCTGGGGGTGTGTGCACACACTGCGGGGTGTGTGTGCGTGTGTCTGGGGGTGTGTGCACACATTGCGGGGGGTGTGTGTGAGTCTGGGGGTGTGTGCACACACTGCGGGGTGTGTGTGTGAGTCTGGGGGTGTGTGCACACACTTCGGGGGGTGTGTGTGTGAGTCTGGGGGTGTGTGTGTGTGTGAGTCTGGGGGGGGGTGTGTGAGTCTGGGGGTGTGTGCACACACTGCAGTGTGTGTGAGTCTGGGGTGTGCACACTGCGGGGTGTGTGTGGTGTCCGTGTGGTGTGCACATGCTGCGCAGTGTGCAGGCCCGTGCACGCTCGTGCAGAGGCCCCCTGCGTCCGCGTGGTGACGGCCGTCGGGGAGGCCGGGCCATGTGCAGGGAAGGCTGTGTGGGAGAGGCTTGTCCGCGTGTCCCCGAGAGCGCTCGGGGTCGTCTCCTCCCGTAGCCGCACAGCCTTGATCGCGCATGTTCCCGAAAAGTTTTGGCAGTCAGAAAAGCACGGTTTCACTTTTCCTGAGGTAAAAGAGTTCATTTTAGGTAATCCGGGCTTCACAGCCTAATCCCAGGAAGCGGTAACCGTGACAATACTGACAAGGGACAATCTTTCTCAGTCATGATTTAGGTCACAGCTTCCTCAGATTGGCTATTGCCATAGCAACCGGAGCTTCTGCCTTTGCACAGGGACGAGTCACACTATTCCTCAAGGTACAGGAAAATCCAGAACCTAGGAGAGAGCCCCACCACCCCTGCACCCCGCAGCCCCCGGAGAGGAACAGTCAACCCCATCTCGTGTGGCTGCGGACCCACCTCATTTTCCTAAAGACTGAAATGTTCACCACCACCGCTCTCCTGCAGGGCTTCCGGAACTAAATAAAATCAGTGTTCCGCGAGGTCTGGGGAAAACCAAATTCATGTAAGATCATCAAGGCTTGGAACACATGTCTCTTCCCGCGGTTTGCGGAGGTCACCGAGGGAACCCCAGGGAAGGAACACCCACCCCATCAGTGCGGCCCCTCAGCCTCAGGCCGCGGGGCGCCCACCCCAGCCGGGAAGTGTGCGGGACTCCCGTCTTCAGCTGCTGGTGCAGGGAAGGTCACACCCGCCGTCTGGGAAGCCCTCTGTGCACCCTAACACGTGATATTCTGGAGTCTAGCAGTGAGCTGACCCTGGGAGTGGCGCACTTCCCGGGTCACACGTCCCCAGAGGCTTAGCGCCCAGCGGACCACGACCCAAGGGCATGGCCTGGCCGCGCACCTCTGCCCTCACCCGTGAACCCACACCCGGCAGGGCCAGGCCCCGCTCTTTCTGATGAGAGCGCATCCCAACCCAAATCATTCGTTTGGCTTGGAGAGCATCGGAGGGGTTCACAGTGAAGGTCCACAGAGCACCTGTGGCTCTGGGATGCGTGGCCCAAAGACCCGAGAACAGAAGGGTGACATCAGGCGCGTGAGCATGGGGCAAGGGAAGGGCAGGCCTACATCTGCAGCTCCACAGGGCTGGCCACAGCCACACCGACGCAGTGCCCAGGCAGATGCCCACCCGGTGGCACGAGAGCAGCACCCCGTGTTTGTAACTGGCCAAGCCGTGCAGGCTTCACGGCCCTGTCACCCTCATGACGGCCCCACGATGAAGGCTCTGTGGTCTTCATCCCTGTTTTGGAGAAGCAGGCGGGTACACTGACTACACGACCTTGATGCAACCAGAGTGTCCAGAGATCAGTCCTGAACCCAGGTGTGCAGGGAGAAGGCTAAGATGGTTCAAGATCCCTGCCCCTCGTGTGTGCACCCTGCGTGATCCCCTCCCCTCTGATGCGGGGAGTCCTGTGAGCCGATGGGCTATCACTCCCAATATTAGGTTATATTCTGTAGCAAAGGTGGTGGGACCTGGCAGGTATAATTAAGGTCCTTATCCAGTTGACTGGAGTTCATGCAAAGACAGATCATCCTGGGTGGGCCTGGCCTAAAGAGGTGAAACCAGACCTTCCCTGAAAGAAATACTGGAAGAAGTCGAGGACTCTAACCCTAACCCTGACCCAGCGGAGCTGAGCGCACACCACAACCCGCGGAGATGGAGAGATATTATTGTGTCCTGTCTTTGTGGTAACTGGTCATGCTGCCACAGGAAATGAGAGTGGGCCTGTCCGAAGTCCAATTCCGTACTGTGTCCGGGAACGAACTGCTTCCCTCAAGGTGGAACTGTCCACACATCGGGGTGAAACCATCTGCAATGTCATGTGAAGACAGTCAAGTGAGGCTGAAGGACAATCCGCGGGGCTTCCACAGGAGGGCCCTGCAGTAGGACGGTTAGGCCACTGCCAGGGCCTGCTTAGCTCGGGTTTTGTGATACTTTTGAGCAGTATGTTATAATGATAATTTATTCACTTGAGAAGCTCAAAATAAATTCATGGCTCCAACTCTTCCTGTAATATTCATGCACCAGAAGTTATCCCAAAGCTGAGAAGCTCAGCTAAACCAAAGCTTGTGAGATCAGTAGCTAAGCAAATATTCTCTACTGCTTGTACTGGTCAGCTTTGTCACCATCACAATCAACCCCCAGATCTCAGCGGCTCATCACAACGAGTATCCCTTATTTGGGTTACGTGTTGGCTGCTGGTCTCATTTACATGTCTTCCTTCTGGGATCCAACCCGAAGCAGAGCCCCTCTGGAGACACGTGGTTTTTAGGCCCCGGGGAAAGGGCGGCCCGACCCCACACACTCCCACCCACACGCCAGGGGCCCAGAGGGGCAGACGAGTTTACGCTGCCAACAGAAGGGCTCTGCACATCTCGTGGGGGCACAGAACCCTCCAACACGGGTGGAGAGCAGCTGCTTGGGGACCACGCTGCTGAAAAAAAGTGTGTTCACGAAACTGCATGTGTCCTTAATTCAATGACAAGTCTTTCCTGACTTTGCTTTAAATTTGATTCCAAATATTCTTAGCCAATCATTCTGTGACTTCCATTCACAGTCATTTCCATGGACAGACTGACTCTGAGGTTAATTAAGAATATTAGGCTCCTACTTCTGCTTTTTATTTACCTTTTCACATGCCCCACGACTTGGAAACTTCCCAGGATTCCCCGGAACTTGAACATGGTCACAATGCTAATTTGGAGGTTTTAAGGACACACTCAGTAATAGTACCCCATCTATCAAGAGGATCATTATCCAGGAACCTCAACAATCTAACGTCACTGAGGAGGCCAGGGTAAGTGAGGACAGCTTCTGGGCAGCATGGCTGAGGTCAGGAATTTCATGCCCTCTATTTACACCCTTGGCTGAAAGAGGAGTTTCGTGGGCCTCGATTCAGCCCTCCATAACTTCGTTTTACTGAGAAATATTACGTGCTTTATTATCTTGTTTCCCACAGTACAACAGAATTACAGTAAATCAGAAAAGAAGGCAGACTTGCTGGGGCAGAGCATAAAACAGATCATCTACTGACAGATTAACAGGGCGAGAAGAGAAAACACTCCAGGAAGTAGATTTAAGCGCTCAAAGAGCAAAGTGGTCGGGATGATTCCGAACACAGCAAAACTGCCCTCCCGTGCGCGGCCCTGAGGCTCCCACGGCGCCCCCGCCAGACCCCCTCCCTGCCCCCGAGCACATGGCCCGTGCCCATCTCCAAGGACATGCATGACGAACACAACACCTGCGCTCAAGGTCAAGCCTCGCCGCGGATGGTTAGCCGTGCACTCGTGGGATAGGTGCTGCCTCGGTTTCTCCAGGAGGTGGGCAAACACTGGTCTTATCCAGAGGATTTCAGGACAGAAAACAAGCCAACGACCAGAAGAGGTAGCAGGCATCGAGGCTGTGAGTCCTGACTGAGATTTGGGGAAGGGCAGGTCTTACGGTGTTGAAGACTTGGGGCACTTGGGGAATAAGGAAAAGCCTTGTATGGCACTGAGCAGGAGGGTGCTGGCTTGCTGGGGCTGAGTCCTCCGAGGCAGGCAGAGGGCCTCTGTGAAGGGGCTCTCGTCGGAGCCGGGGGTTGTGACTTGCTCCTACAGAAAGTCAGGGTCCGTGGGGGTCTCCAGCATTAGGCGGTGTAACCAAATTCACGCTGTTCCGGGACAGCTCTGTTATCAGAGTTCTGGGCAAACCGGGGTGGGGCCATTGGGATGGAGAGAGGCACGTTGGAAGCCGTTGCAGTAGCCTCGGACCCAGAGTGGGGAGGGACAGGATGGGCCCCGGCGTGTTTCACACGCAGAACCAACAGGCCTGTGTGGGAGCTAGAAACATGGGAACAGGAAAATCTGACCTGAGATCTCTTAGGGGACGGACAGAGTGGTGCCTTAGACCATGACAGAGACCCAGGAGTTCCCGTAAGATTTGGGAGAAACATATCAAGTTCGGGTTTATTAATACTTCATTTTAGAGGCCTGTGGGTCATTCACACTGATGTTTGCAGCAGAAAGAAAGCTCAAGTTTGGAATTTAGGAGAGCTAGCCTCGCACTAAGCATGAGCACATAGATATCTGAATAGAGACATCACCCAGAGGGGCCTTGGAGAAAAGGGTGAAGATAAATGGGAGGTCCGTCAGGGGTCTGAGTTAGTGGTGTCCGGGAGACAGGTGACCCAAAGCCCGCAAGGACCCCCACGCCCACTGTGCTGGACCCACTGAGCCCAGCAGGACCACCCACGATTGCAACAACCCGCCTGCCCTCCCCAGCTCCCCAGAATGGATGGTCCTCAGTGCCATTTCTGTATTACCGGCCAGTGCCCGCTCTGTCATGTCTGGCTTCTCGGTGTGTGGGGCTTTGGGGGGCTGTGTCCAGCTCTGATCCACGGCACAGCTGTTATGCACAAGAGGAGACAGAATGTAGTTGGCTCAACGCTGCTCTCACTGGACACATCGGGGATTGAGTCAGCCAGGCCTTCTGCACCAACTTCAAAGATCGGCTTCCTCCGGATGCAGAGAACGCGGGTGTTCTTAATCTGGGAATAGACCATTTCCACGAAGGGAGGGCCGGATATGCCAGGAGGGGTCATGTAGATACCGTAAATGTAGCCCACAAAGGCCGGGTCCAGAGAAACCAGAAATCCAACTCAAATAAGGTACCAGAGTGCGCCGAGCGCGAGCCGTCACACCAGGAGCCACGGAAATGCAGGGCCTACGACAGTCCTGCCTCCACGAGGACACCAGCCAGAGAGGAGACAAGAGCACGGGAGGGGGCTCTGAGGTAAGCGAAGGGGACCAGCGCGTGGATAAGGAGAGCAGGCAGGAGCTCTGGGGATGGGAAGGTGGAGGGCTTCCGGAAAAGCGCCCTAAAAATGGACATTTTAGCTTGCATTTTAGTAGGCAGACAAGATCGCGTTAGCTCAGAGCAGAGGCGGGAACATGGTGGCAGGGGCTGGGGGGACAGGCCGGTGACGGCCCGGCGCTGGGGACGGGGCTGGCCGGCTCAGGAGCGGTCCGTCGTCCCTGGAGCATGGCCAGGGGGCAGCAGGTGTCTGCGTGAAGCTAAGCTCACACTGAAGACCCCAGCATGGGCCATCACGCAACTGGGCGTACAGGCTGCGGTGGTCTCGTGGGGACGCCGTGACCAAGCCCCACGAACCGCGTGACTTCAAACCACAGCCGCCAGGCGTCTCACAGCCTGGAGGCCAGGAGTCCAGATGCCGGCCCCTTCCTTCCTGCCTCTCCCCTGACTTCCGGTGCTTTGCTGCATCTCTGATGATCCCTGCATGGCATCCCCCCGTGCCCATGCCCACGCTCACACTGCCCCCTGGGCAGGGACACCAGCCTTGGGGGCTAGGGCCCCCCCCAAGGACCTCAGTGTACCCTCACTCATCACATCTACCGTGCAAAAGGTCAAGTGAGCATCAGAAGCTCCGTGTCTGGTGCTGCTTCCTTCAGCTCCTTCTCCCCTCCGTCCCCGAATCCGCCCTACCTCCCGCCCTGCCTCTGCCTCCCACCAAGTCTCTCCTGGCTCAGTGCTCAACACTGGCATCCACTCCTTCACCACAAGAAATCCACGTGCTAAGTCCTTTCCCCATCTGCCCTTTCTGCTACTTACCCACCACGGTTTCTAGGAAAGTGCAAACGGGGACTCAAACACATCAGACTTTCCATTGCTTCCAGTAAGGTTTGGGTTTGATGATAAATGTCATTAGCAGATGCTCAGCCTACAGAAGGGGTACCTGGCGGCTGGAGGCGAGGTGCAGGGAGGATAAGATGGATTTGGGCAACTGAGATAAGGAAAGGGAACCCATGGGTGGTAGAAAGGGCAGTGCCCGCGGCCGGGGGCTGTGACCTGCGAAACGGAGGCTGGGCTTCTCCTGAGAGCCGCTGTGCTGCACCTCCTCCGACACCGGGATTTTTCATCGATAGAAGACACGTAGCACAACAACTTGAAAAACAGAAATCAGAACTACCATAACAAAGCTATTCCGTGCTTATGGAGCTAAGAAATACATTTGCAGCTTGCTCTGGTTTCCAGATCTACGCTGGTCCCATGAGTGGAGGAGCCAGCTTTTGTTGATTTGTCAAGACATTCTTCACAAGCGTGAGGATCATAATAGAAGTGATTGATATTCATGTGCTGCCATGCGGATTTCTGTCTCATTCCCGTTCCGTTCTGTGAAAGCTAACCAGCACTTAGACTTCTATTCATATAGAAATTACGAGCGCGTCTATATCAGGATCGGGGATGCAGAATGAGGGATTCCTGTGCAGTCTCCACAAGAGGTATGTTATCTGGAGACCGGAAATTAGGAGCCTTCCAAAAGAAGAAGCTCAGAGCGTAAAGATGCTGGGCGGACGGTCTGGGTCACCACATATTTGGAGAGGAGGGGGACGGAGCAGGAATGCTCGCGGCGAGAACATGCCAAGACCTGCCCCAGACCAGTGCCTGGGGCCCGGCCAGTGGCCCTGGGCCGTGGCCACCGACTGCTGAAGCGTTGTACCCTCACTCGCTCGTGGCGAAAGTCCGCTGCCCCGATCGCTTTGCCACTTGGCTGTGCGGACGCTCGCGCACGCTGGGCACAGACGCACACGACCCAGGCCTGATAGGAGGCCCGCCCCGTGAGGCTGTGCCTCCCTGACCCCCAGCGGGAGGTGAGAGCCCCCAGGCCATGTGCTGGCGTTCGATCGATGGTGACAGCAGAGCGGAGGGTGCTCACGGGCAAGCCCATTCAACCAGACCGCCTGGGAGCTGGGGCTGCCGTGCCTTCCTCTGAGGGACCAGGAAATACTGCCCAACGTCCCAACGGAGAGAGCTGGGCTGGGGCCAGGATGGGCGCCGCAGAGGAAGACGGGAAGGTCACAAAGGGACGGGCATCCCCCCTGCTCTGCCACCACCTGGCCCTCAGTCTCCCCGTCTGCGCAGCCCGTTAATCCGCGGGGCTCCTTCCAGTCACGGGTGCCGGTGACAGTTACAGAAAGTAGGCAGGCTGGCAGGAGCAGAGCTGGTGAAGGGAGCTCATGCACAGGTGGGCCGGGAGAGCAGGCGTCTCCACGAGAACCCCACAAGGCCCAGGGACTGGTGCCTCCCATCAGACAGTGCTGTCATTAACCTACACACACTCACGCACCCCAGAGGATCGAGACAGACACACAACCAGGGCAGAGGAGACGTTGACTGTGGCTAGTTAAGTCTCCCTGCCTTCATAGGAAACTAAAATTGCTTTTAGAAACAGAGCTTTTCAGCCAAGGAAGACAGTCTGCCACAGGATGAAATTATCCGTGAGGTCGTGGGCCTTATTTTCCAGCTCGGAGGGATGTGATGGCCCCCACAGTTCGAGGATGAAAGCGAAGGAAGGCCTTTGAGTCCACTAGGAATAGTCTTGGCTGCTAAGGACGGAACGCCCAAACCACGGTGGCTTCAATGACCACAGTGTTTTGCATCCCTGGGAGTAAGGGGAAAGCAGTCCGGGATGTCCGCGGTCGACCCTGCAGCCCTCCCCGTCTCACCACCTCGCCCGCCGGTGGCCCACGGAGCCGCTCCAGGTACGGACGGAGTTCTACCGAGGGGTCAGCGTGCTCAGCCAGGAAGGGAAGCAGGAGTAAAGTTTTCTTTTCCCAGGGACGTTCGTTCATTTTGCAAGGAAGAGCACAGGTCCCTGGAGCCTCGCAGGAGACGCCTTCATGGGCCCCTCCAGCGCTTCCAGCCTAGGGGTTGCTGTCCTCTTTGGGAGCTCAGTTTTAGTCCCTAGCTGCGATGTGATTCTGGCCATTTTCTTTCTAGCCTCGACGTACATAAATCGAGCTATTCAAAAATTTGAAAACTGCAATATGTCAGCCAAGCCTCTCTTAAAATTAAAAAACACTTCTGAAATATGTTTATGTTATGTAATATTTATGCTATGTTTTTGTTCTGTTGTAAAAAATAAGCCACAACTTGATTAACAGTCAAAGTTGGTCAGTGACCGAGACTTCTTTGTCTCTGGAGACGCCGGAGCGCACCCAGACCAGCCACGCCAGGGGCATTATGGACATGACTCGACGCAACAAGAAATTGCACCAGATGCCTGTTAAAGTCCATTTTGATCTTAAGAATTTTGGTGCATAGCATTTATTTTTTTCTCAAAACTGTTTCTTCATGTCCCTTGTCTATTTTTCTAAAGATGGTTAACTATATTCTTTCAACAAAACCCAAAATTTCTACCTATCTGATTGACAAAGGTTAACATTTCACAGTATGTAGCATTGATAAGAACGTGAGGAAGACTCTCATGCACTGTGGTGGAATATAATAGCTTATATCCAAGCAGCCTTTGGCGGGAACTTTAACAGTATTTAAAAAATCTAAAATGTGCACAGCACTTGACCCAACATTTTCATCACTGAGAATTCAGCCTACAGACGTGCTCAGGCAAGTAGGCAAAGGTGCGCATGAGGCCGGCGGCTGCAGCATCCATGCCACGGGGAATATCGGAAGCCACTCTCTTCCCTCGTCACCGTTCAAACGTTCCACGAGATAGCCAAGCAATGCACCATCTTGTGCCTGTCTGATGGGGGAGGCAATCTGTGTGCAATGCCGACAACGGATATCCACGGTGCCTCTTGAACCCAAGGAAGCAATCTTCAGGGGAACCTTTACATTTCCACGTTTGGAAAAAGACCACGTAGGCACACACAGGCTTCCTCGACAAGGACACGGTCAGTGATGGGTACATAGGACTGGGAGGGCCAGGCAAGACGCAGCACTCGCCCCTTGGACTTCAGGTTCTTTATTCTGCTAGTTTTATCCAGACAAAATGTTTTAATTTATATAAAAAAGAACGAATAAAAAATCCACAAATTCTAAAACTTTAATGAAGTTTTGAAGAAGCTCTAATGAAGAGCAAGTGAAAAAAGAGTAAAACCAAATTAGACATTGAACCCCCAAATGGTGTTTTTTAATGTTTATAATTAATTGACTTTATTTAATAAAATTTCAAGGAATTTTAAAAATCCCTTTTTTATGACTCAGGCTTTGATGTGAGCTCAGGGAGTAGTCGGTGGTTCTAGGATGTTATACTGTCTGCTCCGAGTAAAGAATTCTCACAGGTTCAAGGCTGATTGACGACATTGACTAATAACAAGAACATTCTGGTCGTCCCAACTTATGAAAACATCATTGCATGCATTACTTTAACTGACTCCTACATGTGCTGACTCATAATGGTTCAGTCAGTGAAGAGAAGTTGGTATCCGGAAAATAACTCATCTTGCTTCCCGAGAAAGCAAGAACTGCTTGTTGTGGAAGCTCAGGTTGCCGGTTGCCTCGGGTTGCCGGTTGCCTCCCAAAACCTGTTCTCCCCTTCTTCTAACAGCCGCTAACTCTAGCAAGACAGGTAGCCACCTGGGGTGAGCACACTTCCCAGGCCCCTTGGGAGCCAGGTGTAGATGTCTGAGTAAGTCCAGTGAGAGGTATGTCAAAATGTGGAGTGAAACTTCTAGAAAGATGAGTGCAGAGAGCTGACCCAGCGGGCGGCACAGCCAGTTCAGTGTTCTGATTTTGCTCCTCTCTGTGGCTTGCAGTGGAAATGTGATGGCTGGAATGTGGCAGCCACCTTTCACCACGAGGATGGAAGCCCGTCCTTACACACACCGAGCAGAAAGAGCAGAAAGATGACCGGGAACATACCAGAACTGTCACCCCACCCACCGACGTCATGTATATGTGCTTTTCCTTGAGAGAAGAATAAATTCAGTGGCCTCCAGTTCCAGGCCTGGCTCCTAAAAGTCTCCTAAGACTCCCTCTGCCCTTTCCCCTTTCCTATCTGCTAGCCAAGCAGCAAAGGGAGTGGGGCCCTCAACATGGCAGGGCCACAGATGGAAGGACCCCAAGCCCCAAGGGACTTCATGGGGTGACTTCTGGACACACAGCCCTTCCTGCAGACAATACTGCCATCTGAGCTGAGACTGAGAACCTGAGATGGGCGTTGTGTCAAGGCCACCGTAACGCAGGACCGCAAATGGGGGCTTATACAACAGAAATGCACTGTCTCATTGTCCGGAGGCCAGGAGCCTGAGATCAAGGTGTCCGCAGGGCCGGGCTCCCTCTGAAACCTGCAGGGGTCCTTCCTTGCCTCTCTCTGCTCCTGGCCTCGCCAGCGACCCTCTGCTCTTACACTCACCGTCCCCCCCCCCCACAAGCGGCCTCTGCCTTTGTGTCCTATGGCCTTCTCCCCATGTGCCTGCATCCAAACTCCCCTCTGCATGTAGGGATGTCCGTCCTGGTGCACAGGGCACACCCCCTCCAGGATGACCGCAACCCTGCAAAGGGAAAACATTGGACCACCTCTCCCAATGGGTGTCAGGAAAGATGGGCAAGCTCAGAATCTGCAAGAACTGCAGTGGCCTGTGGGGCAGGCGGTTAGTTTAAAGGCTGTTTGAGTGACGTGGGCGTGCCTCCATTCGCACACGGGACCACTGGCCGGAGATGGTGGGACGGACCCCAAGTACGACACGTTTTTCCAGGAGTTGGTCTTAGAGCCGGGTCTGGCCCTGAGACAGGTTGATATGAAGGAAGACAAAAGAGAAGCTCTTTTAGCGATGGATGAATTGGCATGTGTGCCCCTCTCCTTCGTCCCCAACGCCACTGCAACGCTAGAAATGCAAAACCGAGTTTCGGAGCGTTTCCACCAGCAGACCTGAGCTGTAAGGAGCACCTGGGAGATTTCTAGCTAACGGAACCAGATTGAGGATGAAAATCTGCAAGGAATCAGTGATCCTGTGCAGGAGAAGAGAGGACGGTTTGAAGGGGTAGTTTTCCCAGCAGGGCTCAGAATAGCCACAGACCTGGAGGCAGGAGGGCTGGAAGAGGGAGGGGTCTGAGGAGCCAAGATGCGAGAGCCACTGAGGAGCGGGCAGCGGGCAGCGTGCACGCGAGCTCCTGCCCTCAGACCAGACGCCCTGGCACCTTCAGCCGGCTGCACGCAGCTCAGGGTGTGCGGAGGGCGGGCTCTGACTGCGAAGACCCCCTGGCAGGCTTTGGGGCCAGCGAAGTGAGCGGGGCCCAGGGAAAGCCACGGCCGTCGTGGGGACGGGCACCCGAGAGGAATCCACACTCCCTGAACGATGCTCTGTCCCCGCTCCCGCTCCCACTCCCTCAAAGGCTAGAGCCCCTCACTCTCTGCAAGAAGAACGGATTCCTGCCTGGCTGGGGAAACACACTCCCACATTCAATCCCCTCGTTCCGTACCCCAGTCCAGAGAGCCTCATCACACCGAGGACAGAACCATCCGGAGTCTGAGAAAACCAACGACGTGAAGGAAGGTGCCAAGCTCAATACAAAAACAGAAATATCTCTTTAAGGAGAAAGGGCTTCTATGAGTAATGGAAGAAAGTGAAACAAAACACTGACAATTAATACATTCAGAGAGATTGAAGAGGACGTTTCATGCATACAAATAGAGTGGCTGATAGGAAAAACCACTTAGCAAATATGTTACGAATTAAATATATGATTCCACAAATGAACAAAAATCTCGGTGGAAGTTTCTGGGAGCAGGAAGAGCGGGATTTGGGGTCCTGGGCGGGTGGGTCCGGGGAGCCTGGAGCTGGAGGCTGGTGGGGGGCTCCGGTCACGGCAGATGTGGGGACAGGAGGCGTCCTTGGGAAGGTGGCAGATGCCGGGCGACGGGAGGCAGACCCGACAGCAAGCGCTGGGAGCAGGTGTCCGTCTCGGAGGGGACTCTGTCTGCAGGGCGGAGAAAATGCTTGACGAATAGAGCTTCGCGCTGATAGTGACGTGCCCAGATGAAGGGGGAACGGAGCTCCAGCTTTTAAAAACTGAATTGTACATAGCAAACATGGAAAGCTTCCGATCTCGAAAGAACTAAAGTTTCAAAAATTCCCTTCCTGAAGCGCTCGGCTACCTCCTTCTTCCACTAAAGCAGTCTACTTTTTTAGGCAACAGTAGAAGAAACAGTGAGTGCATCAGTCTCGATGTTCAGGGGACTTTAAAAAAAAAATGAGTGGTGCCCTCACCCCAATTTCTCGATTAGTCCCCGTAGCCATGGTGTTACAGCTGCATTTTCGGCCCAAATATGCCTTGTGGGCTCACCTAGGAGCCTCTTCACTATCAATGACATCGTTTTATGGGAAGGTGCGTGTAAATTAAAATAGTCGAATTACACATAAAGTGAGAAGATGAAAACCATCTTAATAAGGGATTTGATGTTTATTTGCGCATCTTTTTATTCAACAAAGAGCATTTGCATACTTTTGGGCCAATGGCTTCTCAGTAACACTTAAAGGTAAATATTCCATCAGATGGTCCGTACTGGTCTCCCAGAGCTGGAGGGCTGGGGGACAGGCCCAGGCCACCCCAGCCCCGCGGGCACGTCTGAGAGGCAGCAAGGACCGGAACTCAGGTTCACACACCTGCCACTTGTCAGGTTGTCCAAGGGGGCTCAAGCAGTGGTGGGGACGCCTGCAGGCAGTCCTCCGTGATTTCTGACACCATCAGAGCACATAAGACAACCACCCGAACAATGAGCTCCAGGACCAACTGGTTTGGTCACGGGGATGAGGCATCAACACGTTCGTTAGAATACTCTGTACTCAATTATTCTTTTTGTTCTTCTTTTATTTCCTCTCTAATGTTTCGCAGCAAACTAAATAGCTAAGAAATTGCAAATGTGGAACAGCACATAATTCTTATTATTATGGTTAATTAAATAACACTCTCTGTGACACGTCATGATAATTATCTCCCTTCCCCTCTGTCTGCTTTTCCTGTTAATTTAGTTCCTAAATTTATTTCTGAACTATGGACTTTAATAGATAGTTATTTTAATGAGGTCTTTAAAAATGCGTGTGTTGTTGATAAGCTTGCTCTTAAGATTCGTTTTGAATGTGACATAGATTTCAGGTAATTTAAAGATGATTTAAAGGAAAGCCCCGCATTTCTTGGGAAATAATGGAGAAAGAAATGGAACCGTGGTGTTCGCGGTTTAGGGGCCATCCACGCCTCAGCACTTTCCTTTAAATACTGGTTTCTACACTACTGTGATCCTATCTGATTTGATTTCCTTTCTTGTCCCTAGTCCGATCCCCTCGCTACGATCCAAATGCTTCGTGAGTTTTAAATGCATGTTGTCCTGGGAGCTCAGCACGGACAGAAACGACCCCAAGATCAGTTAGGGACTTGGGCAACTTCATCCTGTGTCGGGCTGTGTGCATACCACCCAGACCCTGTCCGTGTGCTCGTCCCCCCTCTGGCTACACTGCGCCCCAGGAAAGGGCCTCGACCTCGCTCACACTGAGCACAATCAGCCCACAACTCGGCCCTGGCAGCAGACAGGTGTTTCCACAGGATTGCATGGACCTGGGTGTGGTGTTGTGTTCTCTTCATATAAAACAAAACAAAAAAAATACCTTAATTTAGAAGAAACGAGGGGAAGCTATTTTGAATATGGAATTTACATTTCCCAGAAGAAATCAAACGCTGTGATTTATATCCTGAGCCAACAGAGTGCTGACTAGCGCCATTCTCCCCGCCACGCAGGCTGGGGGGCTGGAGGCCATGGCCCCTCTCCGAGTCAGCCTGCAGGTCCCATGGCTACCTTCCCTTTGTACTGTTTGTTCCTTAGGCTCTGTCCCCACGTCCAGCATCGGTTCAGAACGTCACAGTACCTTCCCTCAGTCCTTCTAGGTTATGGCCACTCTGTCCCTTTCCTTAGGCGAAGAGCCGCTCGTCCATCTGGGAGGCGTGTGCTCGTGTGAAGGCCTGCAGCCTGTCGTGGGCACAGGGCGTGGGCACAGGGATCTGGGCACAAAGCCTGGCCAGGTGAGAAATGCTGGGCCCGGGCCCAGCCCCCGGTGGAACCCGCCGGCCCAGCCCTCCCACGACGACTCCAGCCTCCTGCCGCACGTGTGGACCCTCCCGAAGTGTCCAGCTCCGCGGCTCTTCCGTATGTCAATACCCACGGGACTGTGATCAAGACAGAGAACATCTCCTGCAGCCAGAGGCCTCCCGGGCCCCGCCTTCCTCCCCGGGCCCCCACCCCGCCCAGGGCAACCACTGCTCCCGGGTCGTAAGCTCTCATGTTCTTTTCATGTTTCAGGCCTGGGGGGCCTTGCCTTTCACAGGTATCAGCCACAGCACGTGGCAAGTGGAGGAAAGACGCGGTGCCCGCCACGTCCCGGGCAACCTCAGCCTCCAAACGCGGGTCATCGAAGGTTCCATCCGGAGCCTACGTGCGGCTGGCGGCTGCAGACTCGCTTCCATGGGTGTCGCCGTTCGCATTTGTCCTTCGACAGTACATTTATGTTTGTCCTTCGAGGCCCGTTCTGTTTTCGATAGTAAATTCAGAGCAAGCTAACTTTTACCACTGTTCATTAGACGCTAAACTTTCTGTCCAGAGTGACAAATCCCGCCTTTTCCTCCATTAGTGGTCTAAACTTCCAGAGGCCCACGGCATTCAGGGAGAAGGGAAAAGCCAGCGATACCAGCATGTCATTCAGAATCCAGTGGCCATCGGTGAGGTGACGTCTGGTCGGACTGCTTGTCTTACTTTGGTAGCAGAGAGTGGAGGAGAGGGACCGACGGGTCTCCCTGCACCCGAACCGCCCACCCGGGGAAGTCTTGGCGGGAAAGGTTCTCCCATGGAAGCCCTTGCTCAAACAACAGCTGCTACACAGCGACCGAACACGGCAGGTTTCCACGAATGCTTGCTGACCGATGGGGGTGGTGGCCGGTGAGGGGCGTGGGGGCCGGAGCTGCCGTCCCACTTCCCACCACGTTTACCAACATCTTACCGACTCTGCCGCCCTAGACCCAGACAGAGACGTGACCACGTGGAATTCTGACCCCGGCTCGTCCTCTGCCCTTAGCAATGGGACACCTGTGCTGCTATTCCCCCCTTGTGGCTGGCACCGAAGCCACGTGGACACCCATTTTCCAAGCAGAGTTCTGTTTGTTTTGCCATTACATTTGGTAAAAGAAGAGGCAAGGCGGGGCCTCCAAACCACTCTTGGAAGCGAGGTCCGACGGAAGTCAAGGCTGCGGGGACAGGAGCGGGACCCGTGGTAGGAAGTGGTCAGTCGGAGAGCAGCTCCCTGGGCCAAGTCCTCTTCCCAAGGCGGGGGGGTGGATGACGCTCGCCGCGGCCCGTGAGGGTGTGTTTCTGCAGGCTGCGTCCGTCCGAGGATCTGGGGAGTGAGCGGGAGGTTGTGCCCCGTGTGGAGCAAACTCCACTCTCAGCGGACTACCCTGCCCTGACTCATGGGCTGTTGCTCATCTTGTTCTCGGGAGTCCTGTGGGTCCAAGCAGAGCCAGGTTGTCCCATTATATAGATGATGCATCAAGTCTCTGGCCACTCTTACGACACCTCGAATTAGGTGCATCTGAGCAAGAAGTAAAAACCAGCCTCTCTTGGCTTTGGGAACTCACGAGGGGCTCGGGACTTCTGTGAGGGAAAAGGTATCTGACCTGTAAAGCGGGGTCACCCTGCCATCCTAGCTCCCGCCTTGTATGTTCAGCACGGCAGAACCCCAAACTGACTCTGGCCCGCCGTGCTTCTTGGTAACAGCATTTGGAAGGACAGTGTCAGGGCTCAGTTCCCCGGGGAGTACATGACTGAGCTGGTCATCACCACACAGACTCTCGGCAGGGAGTGAGGCTTCCCGCACAAAGGAGAAGCAAAGACGTGCATCTTCCCCCAGTGCTTTTGGCCTTGTGCGCATGAGCATGCTCTTCCGCACCCTGGTTCCCTGGATTCCAGAATAATGGTAGCACTTGCACCAGAATTTTGCATTGATCAATGTGCTTATAAAGGAATCCCGGCACATAGTAAGTGCTCCGGAAACATTGGTTATCGTTATTACAATTTTATTTACTGGCTAAATCAAAATACAAAGTCTACACACCGTGTTGCATTCCAGTGGTGACCATGTCCAACCGAACCCAGTAGGCCCCTGGTGCTCTCTGTCCGGGGACGGTCCCCGCCGGCTGGGGAGCTTGCCGTGCCAGCGTGCCACGTGCGGGCTTCAAACAATAACTTTATTTTTTTTTTTAAGATTTATTTATTTATTTGAGGGGGTGGGGAGGGGGGCAGAGGGAGAGGGAGAATCTCGAGCTACTCCCCATTGAACACAGAGCCTGACACGGGGCTCCATCTCACAGCCCCGAGATCATGACCTGAGCCAAAATCAAGAGTCAGATGCTTAACCAACTGAGCCACCCAGGCGCCCCAAAGAGTAACTTCTGCTTTGATCGAATTTTTGAATGCCAGCTGAAAAACATCCATATAAACAGAGACTCACGTATTCTGCAGTCGTCTCTGAGTCCCTCCTGTCCCCAGCTTGCTTGATGCCACACAAAGCTAGCAGCATTTTTTACTGTCTTCACTTATGAAACTCCAAAGGCTGAAGGCAGGTGGGAAACAGGACTTGGGAGGGAAAAGAAGGTGAGAAAGTGTGAGATGGTGAGAGAGAGAAGAGCAGAGTCAGCGCTCCAGACACGGGGGCTCCCGGACTCCTCCTCCCCTCGCTCCTCCATGCCCCGGGACAGGCGGGTCCTCCCCTCACTCCTCCACACTCCGGGACAGCCGGGTCCTCTCCTCGCTCGTCTGCGCTCCAGGACAGCCGAGTCCTCCCCTCCCTCCTCCACACTCCGGGACAGCCGGATCCTCCCCTCGCTCCTCCGCGCCCCGGGACAGCCGGGTCCTCCCTCCCTCTTCCACGCCCCGAGACAGCCAGGTCCTCCCCTTGCCCCTCCACGCCCTGGGATAGGCGGGTCCTCCCCTCACCCCTCTGTGCCCCGGGACAGCCGGGTCCTCCCCTCGCCCCTCTGCGCCCCGGGACAGCCGGGTCCTCCCCTCGCTCCTCCACACTCCGGGACAGCTGGGTTCCCCCTCCCTCCTCCGCGCCCCGGGACAGCTGGGTCCTCCCCTCACCCCTCCACGCCCCGGGACAGCCGAGTCCTCCCCTGGCCCCTCCATGCCCTGGGACAGCCAGGTCCTCCCCTCGCTCCTCCACACTCCGGCACAGCTGGGTCCTCCCTCCCTCCTCCACACCCCAGGACAGCTGGGTCCTCCCCTCACCCCTCCACGCCCCGGGACAGCCCAGTCCTTCCAAACCAGTCACAGCTATAGCAAGAAAGCACTGGGTCTCCCCCAAGATGAGCAGCCCCACTGTGCTTAAAACACAACCAGTTATGCTTACTTTATTATGTTTGACGTAAGTAGCAGATTTGCAATGGTTTGAGTGGGCTGTGTATTTCTTGTGCACAATTCAACCTGGCTACTTGGCTGTATGGGCCAGTTCCGACGGAGGCCTGGAGAAGGACTCCCATGTGGGCCTGTGCTGTGCTCCTACGGCCCTGGTCTTTCAGTAAGCTGCTGTCAGCCAAAGACATGATGAACCTTCTCCATTGATGTCTTTATTCTACAAGCCATGAAAGAAATGCCGGACCCTTCCATTCTCCCTCCTGTCCCTCCCCCATCTCTCCTCTCCATCCGCCCCCCGCCTCTCTTGCATGGTCGTTAGAAGCAAACAGAGGACCACACTTCTACCTTTTAATTGGGCATTTAATGGGACAGTGTTTGAAAGCAATTAATGGGGAAAAACATTTTTGTCCCGTTTTATCAATTGGTCTTCAAGAAAAATGCCGGCCCAAGGTAATGATCCCGTGTGAGCCAGGAAACTGTTGTCCTTTTCAGTTTTCCCATGCCACAATTTATTCATTTCATTCAGCCCTCCGAAATTACTGCCGTGCCAATTATCTCTCTGTGTGTGCGGAGAGCGAGCTTGGGCTCCTTCAGCTTTCCCTTCATCTGATGCCTGGTGGTGGCCTTTCTTCTGTGCTGAGTAATGTGCTGTGTGCAAAAAAAGGAGAGGGTCTTCCAAACTATGTGAAGTGGCTAGAGTAGCTTCTTGGTACCTGTGAAGAGTCCCCTCGAAGCAGCTTAGGGGACAATGGCCGATTGCGTCTGGCGGGGCTTTATTTTGTCCACATGATCCATTTCACACGCATCCAGGCAACTGCTGAATGGAGGATTAGCACAAGTTTTCACCTTATTGAAACGGGGGATTCAAAGCAAACAAATGGGGCTGACTAGTTAGAATATGAAATTAAAGATTCTCTAAGACCCTTCGTTGTCCTTCAAGCCACATTCACACTCATCTGAAAAATACGCAGAGAGACACACACAAACAGCGGGTCATGTGACTGTCCCTAAAGCTGTTTGATCTGGTGGGGCTGCATGTTGCACATACTGACCAAATCTGCTGGCATCCCATAATCCACCCTCATTCACAGGGAAATAATCTGTATCTCCATTATCAGAACCTGAATGAAAACTGTAATTAATCTATGTATTAAGAAACATCACGATAATGATCTCTTAGGTTATTCTGTCTTAATACTAAATTTAAGTCTTTAATCATCACAGTTAATAGGAAATCCACCACAGATATTGTGTAGACCAAATTCAAACTAATGCTATTCCCATGATGTATTGAGTTTCACACTCTGTTGCTCTGTTGGTCACAGGTGCTTTATGGTTATCATAGACTAATTCATTGTACTGAGGTCACGTGGCAATTAAAATGGATGTACAAGACTCACACATGGACACACGGACATGCATGCACACACATCACAGATGCACACACTTCCACAGGCCACACAAACTCACTCATATCTACAGAGCCCCTGAATGTACTCGGTGGTTTCAGAATGTCTGAAGGCAGCACGAGAAGGAACCAACTCGATGAGTATTTCAGTTCCAATAGTGTTATAACCACATTCACATCTGCTTTTAATAACTTAAATAACCAATTCATTCTAAGCCTACTTCTCAAGCATAACCAGAATGCAGGCTCCATTTCCTCCCCAACCCAATATTATCAAGCATTATTGCAATAAAAGACATCCTGGAGGAGACACTGACAGGGCTTTGATTGGATCATTTATAGTTATTGAAATGAGAAGTTTTTTCACATTCAAAAATTGTGTTTTCACTTATTCATTTATTTTTCAGTCCCCAAAAGACGTACAGCAAGTGGCTATGCAGGAAACAAAAAATAAAAAGAAGTAATGCACAACTTTTGGAAACCCACAACCCAATGAGAGAGAACAAATACGCAGATTTATAAGCAATACCATGCAGTTTATGATAAGTATCAAACTATTGTCTCTGACGTTCAGGGAAAAGAGTGGCTGAGTTGGTAGAAACACAGGGCTCTTGTTGGAGAGGAGCCTGGGAAGGCAGCGCCGGGAGGACAAGCTTGGACGGGGCTGAGTGGGAAGCGAGCTCCTTGGGCAGACGGCCTGCACTGGCGGGCAGGGACGACGGGCGTGTGTTCTAGGAGCTTCTCCTCACCGACGTGCGTGAGGAGAAGCCTGAGCCAAGAACCAGGATGGCCTGGAGTCCATTCACCCTTCTGTGGACAGAGTGCGCTGGACCAGGAGGTGTCCACCCTGAGGCACGATGGCTTGCCCGGGGCCGGGGACAGATGCTGAGCCCTTGCACCTGCTTCCACACCACACTCCAGCCATCACCGAGCGATGTGGCGATGAAGCCTGTGTGCCAGGCCAGGGCCACACATCCCCAGGGTCCCGCGCTCCCTCTCCCATGATTCTGCAGAAACCCATCCAGAGCATTTGGCTCTCTGCAGGCCTCCCTGCCTGGGCACCCCCCACCCTGCCCAACTGCACAACGAAGCTCAGAGATCAGCTCAGGAGTCCTGTGACTCACTTCACCTCTTCCTCCCTCTGGGATAGTACAATGTGGACTTAAGGAAAGTTGGCGTGAATTTAAATAGGGCGTTCATTGGGCAGAAGTGAATGGCAATTTCAAAACCATGTGTCATGAAATTAGTCTACTTCTCTAGCACCAGAACCGTGAAGACAGCGTGGGTCCCCTGTCAACTTCCCAGGATGTATGAATTCACAAGGCGTCTGCAGAGCAACAATAATTACAGTAAATATAAAAACTCTACTATGGCCTATTTTAAAAGACATATCTATTGAGGGGAGATAAAGTGGGTAATTGTGTCTTTCAAAAGCAATTTATACAATCAGGTTTTTAAATGTCTACACCGCTTTAAAGGGAAACTGAAGGAGCAGTGTATTACCATTATGCACTAGCCATCAGAAATTATCTTAAAATTGATTAAAGTATTACTTATCTTAAGTACTGTTGACCTATTTTCATTCAAGCCTGTCATCTATATCTCTAGGATATACAGTTTGTAAGGAAACAGAATGTTAACTTGGACACCCGAAGCTTCTCCGCGAAAAATGATGGCGGCGCTCGATAACTGATCACTGCGTGGGCACGGAGGCTGGCGCCTAATGCTGAGGATACACAACAGGAAAAGGTGTTTTGTACTTGTTGTAGGAAGTGTAGGAATCCGTTCTAGAATTCTTCATTCTAGACACCATTAATTACTCCTCCTCTCTCTTCTCTGACTAAACTCACTAGAGGTTTACTAATTTTCTTATCTTTACAAAGATCGGGCTTTTGGCCTTTTCGATCCTCTCCAATGCACATCTCCAAGTTTATCAACTTATGCTTTTAATTTCATCCATCCTCCACCTCCTTTGGGTTTAATTTGCTGTCATCTTCCAAGTGCTCAAGAGAGAGATTTAACTGATAGATTTCAAGCCTTTTTTTTTTTTTTTTTTTTTTTTTGTTAAAAACACATATGCCATAAACTTTCCTGGTAAGTGAGGCTTTGTCTGAGCCCCACGGGTGTTAACATATTACATCTCTGTCATCCTTCAGCTCAAAATATTTTCTCATTTGCACCATGACTTTTCTTTTGACCCACAGATTATTTAACATTTATTTCTTAAGTTTCAAATGAATGTGTGGAATGTTGCTTGTTACATTATTACTGGTTTTTTTTTTTTGTTTAAGTAAATTATGATCAAAATATACACTCTGTACAATTTTATTTCATTGAAATATGTTGAGATTGGCTGCCTTTGTGCCCAGAATATGGTGAGCTTTTCTTTTTTCATGTGTCTGAAAATAATACATGTTTTGCAGTCACTGGGTACAGTGTTTAAGGTATATCCATAGGATCAGGTTTGCTGGTTACTGAGATGTTTTAATCCTCACTGATCTTATAATTTAAATAAGTATTTTCCATAATTAGTAAGTTGTTTTATCAGATAATGGTAAAGATTTTTTTTAAATCCCGACATGGTTATGATTTTGATTTGCATATCATTCTGTCAGTTCCTGCTTACTATAATTGGGGCTGTATCAGAATTTTTATATCTTCCAGGTGATTTGAACTTTTTATTATTATGAAGCAACCTCCTGTGTATCTCTAGTAATACTTACTTTGATATGAATGTAGATATAATTTGTTTGTTTTGTTTAGGTTCCCAAACTTCTCTGCTCATGGTCCCCATAGAGTCTCAGAACTGTGTCAGGATGGCCCTTAGACAAAAATAAGACCCAATTGTTCCACTGATTGAATAGTTAGGTCCAAACAATTTGGTGAGGAGTTATGTCCTAAGAACTTTGCACCTGTCAGGAACCACAGAACTTCTCAGAAACTCTGATCAGGACCTGCTGATCACATCAGCATCATCACAAGTAAGATAGAGACCATCAGCATCATCACAAGTAAGAGACCATCGGCATCATCACAACTAAGCTAGAGACCATCAGCAGCATCACAAGTAAGATAGAGACCATCGGCATCATCACAAATAAGACAGAGACCATCAGCATCATCACAAGTAAGACGGAGACCATCAGCATCATCACAAGTAAGATAGAGACCATCGGCATCATCACAAGGAACACAGAGATCTTATGCAGAGCCCAAAACTACTTTGAGCTGGTAATTTGTACAGGGCCCAACAGATTTGCTGTGTTCCTTTAAAAATTTTAAATGTCCCATGTCAACCCTCTAAGCTTATCAAAATTTGTGGGCTGAAATTAAAGCAACAATTTGAGGAAAATGCATAGCATTGAACACTCCCAGAGCTAGTATCAATCTTACTAGAAGATGAAAATCTTTCCCATGACTATAAACCTATAAAATTACTTACTTGTTGCTTTTATTCAACATTGTGTTTGAGGGCCTTACCATAGCATTACTGTAGGGCCAAGAAGTAAAAGGTATATGATTTGGAAAAGAATAGGAAAAACTAATTTTATTTGAAGATGACATGATTGTCCATCTAGAACATCCTAAGGAATTTACATCCCCTCCAAAAAAGGTTCTGAGGGGGCACCTGGGTGGCTCAGTCGTTAAGCATCTGCCTTCGGCTCAGGTCATGATCCCAGGGGCCTGGGATCGAGCCCCGCATCAGGCTCCCCGCTCAGCGGGAAGCCTGCTTCTCCCTCTCCCTCTGCGGCTCCCCCTGCTTGTGTTCTCTCTCCCTCTCTCTCTGTGTCAAATAAATAAAATCTTTAAAAAAAAAAAAAAAAGGTTCTGAAATGAATAAGTGAGTTAAGCAAGTTTGTATGATATGAAGATACAATCACCCACTTAGTGAACAACTGGAAATTGAAATTTTAAGCCATTCTAATTACAAATACGAAATACTGAGGGAATGCATTGTGCACACACACATATGTACATACAAGACATGGATCCGAAAAATACAAAATATTGCTGAATCTTTTTTTAAAGCCTAAATAAATGGAGACACAGACCATGTTTCTCTGCCAGGAGACTCAAAATTGTTGAGATGTCAGTTCTCCTCAAATTGATCTATAGATTTAATGGAATCCCAATAAAAATTCCTGTAAACTTTTATGCGGCATGCTGTCATGTTGATTCTCAAATTTATGTAGAACTGCAAAGGACTTAGAATAGTCAAAACAATTTTGAAAAACAACTAGGGTGGGGGACTTAAATAGCTGATCCCAAGACTAACCATCACAGTGAACAACACAGTGTAGTTTGGGTGTAAGGATAGGCACATACAGCAATGGAACTGCATAGAGTCAGGAATTAACCCACACATACATGGTCAACCGGTTTTACACAAAATTTCCAAGACAACTCAGCAGGGGCAAGAATAGTCTTTTCAATAAATGATGCCAGATATCACATGCAAAAAAATAACAATAAACTTCAAACCTTGCCTCACACAATACATAAAAATTAAGTTGAAATAAATTATTCATTGCTAGATGACTCCCAAGGTGCAGGCTTTTAGGACCCCAGACATGAGGTGGCTCACTGGGTCCCCCTGGCCCCAGACATGAGGTGGCTCACTGGGTCCCCTTGGCCCCAGACATGAGGTGGCTCACTGGGTCCCCTTGGCAGGCCTGTGCCCCAGCATACAGAGCTGACAGCTCTGCCCACGTGTGCACAACTGGGCACGGCAGCCACTCAGCATCTCCGCCACCCCCCAGAATCAGCACATTCCCCAGGGAGCCCGGCAACCCAGAGCTCCGGGGTTACCCGTCAGGCGCCCGCCAACCTGGGCCCAGGGCTTCTTCACCACTCGTTAACTCTCCCGACGCCCCAAGATGTGCGTGTGTCTGTGTCCGTACACACGGTGGGCATACGGGTGTGTGTCTGCAAGTCTGTGCGGACTGGTTCTTGTTCCCAGCGTAAGTTTTGGTCTGAATTCCCTGGCACGCCACTCCTGGAAGTGGCTGTGTTTGCTCATTTCTTGTTTGCTGTCCCATCAGGGTCCGAGAGGCATGCACTGAAAACTCGTGTTTGTTACTCTATCCCTCCCTCCCTCCGCCATTCCTCAGTGTCTGGTGAGGAAACCATCTTTTCTCCATGTCTCCTGTGTCCATGACTAAGGACTCTCCAAGCACACTCTTCATCTCTCCCTGCCCTTCACCGCATCCGGGGAAGGCAACGTGACTTTTATGAGTACATCCATTTTTGTTCTTTTTTTACAATTCCAATTAAGTTATACTTCATGAAAATTTAAAATTGCTCCTCTGGCTTCTCTCAGCTTCACATTTCGATGGTATATATCATCTCTTTTTGCTGTATTTCCAGCCCTTCTAAGCCCCTTTTTCTTTTAATATTTGGGGTTTTTAGTTCTTTTTTGTTTGTTTCGGAGGTAGAGTTTAGTGATTCATCAGTTGCATATAACACCCAGTTCTCATTCCATCACGTGTCCTCCTTAATGCCCATCCCCTCGTTACCCCATCCCCCCACCCACCTCCCCTACAGCGACCCTCAGTTTGCTTCCTAGAGTTAAGAGTCTCTTACGGTTTGTCTTCCTCTCAATTTTCATCTTATTTTATTTTTCCTTCCCTTCTCCTATGTTCATCTGCTTTGTTTCTTAAATTCCACGTATCAGTGAAATCATATGGTATTTGTCTTTCTCTGACTTATTTCGCTTCACATAATACCCTCTAGTTCCATCCGCATCATTGCAAATGGGACTACACCAAAATAAAAAGCTTTTGCACAGCAAAGGAAATAGTGAACAAAACTGAAAGGCAACCTACGGAATGGGAGAGGATATGTGCAAATGTCTTATCATATAAAGTGCCTGTATCCAAAATCATAAAGAATTTATCAAACTCAATACCCAAAAACCAAAAAATCCAGTTAAGAAATGGGCAAAAGACACGAGCCGACATTTCTCCAAAAAAGACATACCAATGGCCACCTTCTGGACCCTTTTAAAGATTTTTTTTATCTATTTGACAGAGAGAGACACAGCGAGAGAGGGAACACAAGCAGGGGGAGTGGGAGAGGGAGAAGCAGGCTTCCCGCGGAGCAGGGAGCCCGATGTGGGGCTGGATCCCAGGACCCTGGGACCATGACCTGAGCCGAAGGCAGATGCTTAACAACTGAGCCACCCAGGCGCCCCTGGGCCCTTTTAAATATAAATCTTACTAATGATATATTTTCAGGTTTTTTTTGTTTTAGAATCTGAGAATCTTTTTTCTTTTGATCAATGAGTTTAAACCATTTATATTTACATATACACGGTGATATTAAGCAATTTATTTCATCTTAATTGCACATTTTCCATTTATAAAACTTAAAATTTTCTTTCTCTTTTTCTGTCTTAAATATAAACATTTATTCTAGTGTTTTGAAAGTTATTTATTCTACTTTTATTTTTGTTATTGCTACCCACAAATTGTTAGTACCTGATATCTGCTTATTTTCCCTGTAAGATGTTTGCAGCTTATCAACAGCTTTGTCTGCTATGGTCTTTCCCAGTATAAGATGAGCGACAGTCACCTTCGTCGACGCACACGTACACTTTGCATGGTGTCGGTTACCTATCGATGCATAACACTTTATCCCAAACTTTAGCAGATTCAAATGACCAACATTTTGTCTCTCAGGTGTCTGAGGAGCAGGAGTGCCGAGGAGCTCAGCTGAGGGCTGTCGGCTCAGAAGGGGCCACTGTGGAGTCAGCTGGTGTCATTTCATGACTTGACTGCTGGAGGCCTGGGCACCAAGCTCCTGCAGGTCGCCCCGGGCAGGCGGCAGGGCCTCACCACCTGCTGAGAGGAGAGTCCATTCCTTGCCCCAGGACCATTCACAGCAAGGTGGCATGAGTCCCACAGAGCAAGTGGCTGAGAGAGGGAGCCCAAGACACAGGCACGGTCTCTGTGGACCCTTATCTTTTAAGTCAAAGCTCACCAAATGTGCCAGATTTTGTTTATTAGAAGTGGGTCACTAGGTCTAGCCCACGTCCCGCACGAGGAGAAGACACGAGTGTGACTAGCAGGAGGCGGGTGGGGGGTGCTCTGGGCTTTCCGTCACCGTGGAACAGTGTATAGGGTTCCACAGATGGGGCCTTGTACCTCAGGCACTGATTACTTTGTGCCACAGACAAGTAATATCCCTTCACGTATTTAACACCTCGTTCCTCTGTATGTAATCTCTCTCCCTCTCCCCACCCCTCTTTTGGTTGCTCTTAATATTTTCTCCTTATCAATGATTTTGGGCAATTTGAATAAAGTTAGCCTCAGTATAGTTTTTAAAAACGCTGCTGACGTTCACTGGTTTCTCGGGGCCGCGGGTTTTACAGCTGTCCTCACGCTGAGAAGATGTGCGCATTATTTCTCCAAATATTTTTTTTCTGTACCTGCGTCCTTTGGGAACTTCAAACACCCATTTATTAAGCTGCTCAAACTTGTCCCACGGCTCACTAATGCTCTTTTAATTTTTTTTTTTTTAAAGATTTTATTTATTTATTCATGAGAGACAGAGAGAGACAGAGGCAGAGGGAGAAGCAGGCTCCCCGCCGACAGGGAGCCCGACGCGGGGCTCGATCCCAGGACCCCGGGATCACGACCTGAGCCGGAGGCAGACGCTTAACGACTGAGCCACCCAGGCGTCCCGCTCTTTTAATTTTTAAAAATTCTCATTTCTCTCCTATTCCTTTCGGATAGTTTCTACTGTTAACACCTTAACCACTGGTCTGTCCTGCTGCAACGTCTGATCTACCACGTGTCCCCTCCAGAACATTTCTCATCTCAGACATTGTAGTTTTCACCTCTAGAAATTCTATTTTTCCAGAATGTTTAATTCTTCAAAGTCTCTACTTAACTTTTGAACATACAGAATACAGTTACAGTAACCACTTCCGTGTCCTCTGCTATGCTAAGATTTGTGAGTTCTGGATTAGATTGTATTGGTTTTTCTCTTCACTATAGGTCTGCTTCTTTTCTTGCTTCTTATTTTAGTTTTGGAGGTAGAGTTTAGTGATTCGTCAGTTGCATATAACACCGAGTGCTCATTACATCACTGCCCTCCTTAATGCCCATCACCCAGTTATCCCATCCACCCACCCACCTCCCCTCCAGCAACCCTCAGTTTGTTTCCTCTTATGGTTTGTCTCCCTCTCTGATTTCATCTTATTTTATTTTTCCTTCCCTTCCCCTACGATCCTCTGTTTTGTTTCTTAAATTCCATATAGGAGTGAAATCACATATATCTTTCTCTGACGGACTTATTTCGCTTAGCATGATGCCCTCCAGTTCCATCCACGTTGTTGCAAATGGCAAGATTTCATTCTTTTTGATGGCTAATACTCCCTTGTATATATATACATATATAATATCTTCTTTATCCATTCACCTGTCGATGGACATCTGGGCTCTTTCCACAGTTTGGCTGTTGTGGACTTTCTTGCTTCCTCACAGACGTGTAGCTTGGAGTAGAGCCCAAGGTAGGGGAATTATTTCTGTCCACCAGGGCAACACCTTCCTGAATACTCTACCAACTTCCTGTGAACTGGGCACTTTCCCAGTTTGGCCAGTGGGCACCAGCTTCTTTCTGGGACCTGCATGAGCACAGCTACCCTCCAGGGTCCGGCAGCGTCCTCACACAGGGCCAGCCCCCACTCTGGGCTCCCCGGGCAGCCCTCCCCTCCGAATTCGTCTGAGACCTCTGGCCGCGTGTGTCCCTGGACTCCTGGCTCCATCCCACCCAGACCACCTTGGTCCTCCATGTGGTGAGCTTTCTCCAGGCCACTTTAAGAATCAGTCCTTCATCACTGATGCCCAGTTTCTTAAAAACCGTTGTTTTACTGTGTTGTCTTGTTTTTTTTTTTTTTTTCTTTTTTGGCAGTTTCAGACAGGGAGTTAAAACTCACCCGTTACCTGCGGCCCCAGCAGAAGCCCAAGAGTTTTTTATGAGTAGCTATTCACTCACGTCTAGTGTCTTCGTCCATCCTCAGAGTCTATTCCACCAGAGCATCTCCATTTGTGGTGAGTTCCCGTCCCGGCTCTTCCATTATTTCTGCTTTCCTGTGGCTGAGGCTACCGTCCTTTCCTTGTTAAGTCTGTCCCCTCACATGTCCTGCAATATCCCCTTGGGCTACCATCAGTTAATATCTCACAGTCGGAAGGTGAGCAATTGAGGCCTGAAGCGTGCTTCTCCGGGGAAATGGAGGAGGACCTCAGGCAAGAAGAGAGCCCTGGTTTTCACCCTGGGATCCTTCCTTCCTCATTTTCCCTGGGGGTAGACGCCCGCGGGCACCACTCCCCCTGTTCTCAGGAGCAGGTACATCTAACTCTCGTATGGGACAAAGGGTAGGAGAGACCACTCGGAGTGGGCCAGCCACCAGATTGTTTGACTCCTTGACCCACAGCCAGCTTCCACCTGGCCCTGATGATGCTTAGATCCCTCCGGCTGGCGCTGCAGCTTTCCCGACACGATGGCACAGGTTGGACGAGGCCCAAACAGAGCTAGGTGGGGAGAGGGGAGGAAAACTAGAAAGACTTCCAGTCCCATGTCCCCCTTAGCTCCTGACGCTCGCAGCCTGGTCCCACACCCCTGGACCCTCCTGCCACAGGCCCACTAGAGAGGATACCCTTCCTCACCCACAGCTCCTGTGGCACCCCTGGGGCCGAGAAAGGCCAGTGGCCCCGATTTGTTCTTCATCTTATCCAGACTCACTTTTTCCTTCTGCAGATAACTTAATTATTTAGCTATATGATCCTCTTGAATTGTAATTCTAAACTTTTATTCATGATTCCAGTTGGTAATCAGCAGGTAGAAAGTGTTCCAATTAGAAAAATCAAATTAATTCTTTTTTTAAATAAGGAGGAGAAACTACTTATTCTGTACTCCTGGGAAGTAGAAATTAGGTAGAATTCTTAAAATGAAAGAGATGATTATATCTCCCTCATTTATCCCATCTTCTTTCTCTCTCTTTTCCCTCCTGTGTTCTCTGCTCCCTGAAGCCCAAGAAATTACTAGGGGAGGAAATCTTTCCCCATATTATAGCCCCCCTGGACTTCTGCAAAAAACCTGACTCTGGCACGGCTTCTAGATGAGAGTTTGAAGCCCGTAAGTTGGGAAATCAGCATTGGACACTTCGGGGGTAGGTGACTCCTCTGCTCTGACCTGTCTTGTGTCGGCCATGGCCAGCAGCAGGGTGACGAGGGGACAGCCTGCTCTCGATGGCCTCACCCCTCTCCCACCTCCTGCCCCCCTGGGGCCTCATCCCAGGGCTGCCTCCCTGACCGGGGACTCAATGTATCAGACTGTGTCCAGCAAAATCTTGTGATTCTTCTGAAAGATGAGCTACTGTGGATCCGAGCAGAGTTATGATTAGTCCAGTCGAGATGTCCTGAACCTCAAAGGTCATTTCCTTCAACTTCGCAGCCACATTCAGGATGGAAACCACTGGGGAGGGGCCGGGCTCTGGCTTTCCTCCCGAGACCGTCAGGGAGGGCAAATGTGCTTTTAAAGAGTTCTCCACTGTGGTTTCCTGCTGATTGTCTTGTCAGCCTCCTCTCCCCTAGCCCTACGTCTGCAGTCAGCCAGCGTCCCAGACGAACGCTGCATGAACATCGTCGTTTTGGCGAATGTTTTGTGAACTTATTTTAGGCCTCGCTGCCAACAATGCATTCCTATCTAAGCATCTAATGATTTACCATGTGAAACTAAGACACTGTGCTGTGTTTTTAAAACACGATAAATCCTGGATCATTCATTATTCCATCTAGAAAGAATCCTCCGAGCCCTGGCTGGGACAACATGGCGACCCAGTCTCCCAGGCGACAGTGATCTCTGGGGACGCGGGAAGCTGGGCACTGAGCACTGTCCTTCTCCCAGAGCTGGGGAGGGGCGCACGGCGCGAGGAAAGGCCTCAAGGCCTTGGTAGCACAAATAAGAAAACAGGATTTTCAATCGTGACAACCCAAGATAATTCTAAGATGAGGAAAACAGAGTTATAACTGGTCACTCCATTAAAGCCAGAAAAGGGATGTGACATAACTTTGGGGCTTTGCGGTGACCTCATAAGGAGATCAGGGTGCTGTTGGGCCCTTGCCGGTGAGTCTTGGAACGGTCTCAGGGTTAACTCTGGAAGACACTAAGAATTTTGTTGATAGTAGAAACCATAGTGGTTTCTGTGAGGTGAGGAACTGAGAAATAAATATAGGATAAGATGCCCCAATGTTAGTAAGAGAAAGGATGTTCACATTCTTGTAACCCCGACCCTCCCTTAGGAAAGCATCTCTGACAGAAGTGTGAGGACAAAAGAACTGGCAGTAAGCTCTTGCTCCCACTGAGTGTGAGCCAAAGGCCTGGGAGCTCCCATGACACCTAAATATGAAATAGGGACGCTGGCAAGACCCAGAAACAGCACCTTCTTCTCCCCTGGGACCTTATACTCCATGGGGTGCTTTCATTCCCTGTTCACTGGCCTGCCCGGGGCAGCTGTGCCGCAAGGCCTGCCTCTCCGTCCCCCTTCCTACACAGCTGGGGCCAAGCGGGGGAACCAGAGCAGGTCTCCACCCACTTCCCACTGGCCTCCGCTACTACAGTTCTCCAGTTGCTTCCTTCCTTCTCGATTTAGGGGAACCTCAATATTTACTTCACTTGACCTGGCAGCACTTTTTCTCCCAGTAGGCAGAAAAACACCCCTGCCCCCAGTGAATTCCAGCTTCTGAAATCTGTGAATATGGTGAGTTCCACAGCAAAGAGGAATTAAAGGAGCAGATGGTTGTTAGCCAGATGACCTTAAATTGGTGAGATTATCCCAGAATATCTGGGTGGCCCAATGAAATCACAACAATCCTCCTGGAGGTGTGGAGTGGAGAGGAGGAGAGGTACAGAGGGAGGGCCATGCACCAAGGAGTGTGGCATCCTCCAGGAGCCAGAGAAGGCAGGGAAATGGCCTCCTCCCCAACAGCCTTTCCCACCGAGTCTGTCCCAACATCTTGATTTTAGTCCTGTGAGTCCCGTGCTGGGCTTTTAACTATACAACTGTGAGACACTAAATTCGTGTTGCCCTAAGCCCCTAAGTTTGTGGTAATTTTTTACAGCAGCTGTAAACCTTCCCCCCGCCCCCAGCCGTGATGTACGCCTCTGTCCTACAGCTCAGCATTGTCCATTTTCCTCTGAACCTTCCAGTCTCTGTCAAACTCCTCCGAAGGCTCCTCATCCCTGGCCTATCCCTTAGATACCTGTGTTTCACATCTGGCCTGGCTCTCTTGGTTCTCCTCGTCCCACCTCCCCTGTGACATCACCCCACCCCAAGCTCTGCACAGGGAGCTCTGAGCTCACGCTGGGTCACTGAGACCACTCTGCAAGCCTGCTGAGTGTAGGGATGATTTTAGAGAAACGTTCCCGTGACTCAGGCACATTGTGCTAGATGTAGGACAGCTTCACGCGCTGCACGCTCGCCCCTGACAGACACCGTGATGAGCTCTCTATGTAAACTCATCATTTGATCCTCATGCCTGAATGCAGTGCATTACTCTTGCTATCTCCTTTTTCCAGATCTGAAGAAGTTAAGGTCCAGAGAGGTAGGGCTACTGCCTAGGGCTACCCAGACTGGGTGGTCCAGCAAGGACTGGAAGCCGGAATGTGGTCTCCACCCCTTTGCCCTAATGTCCCAAAGGAAGAGTGGGAGCGAGGTACTAGAGCTACTCTCCATCCTGACAGTTCCTAACCCCAATCCACCCACTGGCTGCCACAGGCTGGGGTAGAGGACAGCCCTCCTGGGCGCTTGTCTGCCCTAGCAGGCTCAGGGGCCCGTGCCCCGCTAGCCCAGGCAGGGTGCCCCCTGGCAGGGAAGGTGACCTGGGCAAAGACAGCCACCACCTGTATGTACGGGTGTGGCCAATAAATCACCTCTGCACTCCTGCCATGGGGCACCTGGGGAGATGTGACTGCAGCCTGCACCTCCCTGCTGAGCCACAGCCTCGTGAGTCAGTCCCCTGCCCCCGGCCACGGCCGGTGCCCCTCAAACTCCGCCAGTCCCACACAGTCAGCAGCCTGTGTTTCGAGCCTTTCTGTCTCCAGCGTTCTTCCTCTGGGTAGATGGCAGGTCCTAAGTTTCCAGCCAGAAACACGGCCTCACTCCTGGTCTTCTCCCACTGTCTCTCCACATCCCATCAACCATGAGATTCTATCACCTTTCCCGCCTCAACACACCTCCCGCCCTTCGTTTCTGTGCATCCATTGGCTGCCGTCCCAGCCCAGCGCCGCCATCCTTCTCCGGGACCAAGGCCTCAGCCTCCCAACTGGCTCCTCCACTTCACTGAAGCCAGAATTCTCTTCCTCAAGCACAGATCTGACTTTCAAATGGCTCTCCATCCTTTCATAACAGAACCACGGTGACTACGAGGCCTGGAGAGGTCTGGTCTCGACTGTTGCCCTATGTCCCTTCGTGCACTGTGACATGGAATCCACTGAATTCCCATCAGCTTCCATCTGAATCATAAACGCTTGGGCCTCAGATATTTGTATACGCTGTTCCATTTCTCCAACATACAACCCTTCTACCATAGTGCCATTCATCCTTCAGGTTTTATTCTATGTCACTTCTTCCAAGAAGCCTTCCCTGGCTCCTTCTCAGTCTGAGTTAGATAGTCACCCAATGTGTTGCTTGGGACTTCTAAAAAATAGTCTTTTAACAAAGACAAACAAGGAACTATTGATTGAAGAACTTAAATTCTTATTTTTAAAAAATGACATAAATGCACACCAAGCATGACGCGGCTTCGGGAGACAGTATTGTTTCAGTGTGTCTTGTTCCTGTCCCCTCCTGCCACTGCCCTGTTGCTCTTACCCTGCAGTCTGGGATGGCCTCTGTGCTCTTCTCCCTATTCAGACACTGTCCACCACTCATGAATTCGTGACAGCCTTGAGGGACAAATTCCACGTCCTCTGTGACTCCTACAACTTTTCCAATTCAAAATGACCTCTCTTCTAAACCCTTATGGTCTTTGTAGTAATATTCAATACAAAATGAGATGATTTTCTAATTATTTCTTATGAACTAGCTTTATATTTCCAAATATTGTCTGACATCTTTCTGGGGAAAGGCCACATTATACATACATTTGTTAACACGTAGTGTTTAGCATTATGCTGGGCACATACCAGACTCTTAAGAAGTACCTATAAATGTTTGCTTTTGAACAGTCCAGGCAAAATTCTCAGTAAAATCATGGAGGCTTAGAGCTGAAGAGTGCCCGAGTTCCTCTACTCCTACTCCTTGTTTCATGGAGTCTTGAACTGACAGACTGTGACGTGCCCGAGGCCGTTCCTCAGTACTGCAGGGCTGGTTCCCCTCCGGCTCTTGTCCCCTGGTCTACGTCTATTTTATTCCTATACACAGACCCTACGCACGGGTGGGCAGGAGAAGTATCCAAAACCCACCATTTTAATTCATTTTTTAAAACAATAATGAATTCTATCAAAATTAATTTTAAGACTTCTGCTTCTGGTCAGGATGGAGTGACAAGGACTGGATTTACTTTTCTGCAGGAAACGAGGAAAGTGGACAAAATAGGGAAGACAACAGGACTTAAAACCCTGGACCTCAGACAGGGAAGGCGGTGATCCCTCAGAGACGAGGAACAGAGGCGACATCTTCTCCTGCCCCAGTGGGCTGAATCTGGAAAGTTCTAGGCTATGGTGCAGGAGGAAGGAACCAAGGAGGAAGCTGCAGTCTCCCTGAACCGAGGAACCAGAGCTGGAAGTGTGGGGATGCCCAGGGGCTGCAGTTCACAGGGCAGGGTGCTGGGCAGGGGAGCGCTGCACAGAAGGAGAATTCTAGACACCTGCAGAGGGGCCCCATCAAACGTTGCACCGATCAGCATCACAGGCATGTGACGAGACCATCTGCGGTCAGGGAAGGAACCACCCCACAGCATTAGAACGGCCAAGACCCAAAACATGAAGACCGAATACGGGTGAGGATGTGGTGAGGAGGTGGGTCAGCAGGAGCACTCCCGTATCGCTGCTGGGAATGCAACAGGGTGCCGCCGCTGGGAGACAGTTCGATGGTCCCTTACAAAATGAAACATACCCGTAGCACAGGATCCAGCAATCAGATTTCTTGGCATTACCCAAAAACAGTTGAAAAAACTTACGGTCACACAAAAACCTACACACGGGTGTTTATAACAGCTTTATTCGTAATTGTCAAAACTTGGAAGCAACTAAGAGGACCTTGAATGGATAAATGAACTGTGGTCCATCCAGACAATGGAATATTAATCAGCCCTAAAAAGAAACGCGCTACCAAGGCATGCAGAGGCATGGCGGAACTTTGAATGCATATCACTAAGTGAAAGAAGCCAGTCTGAAGAGGGCACCGACTGCGTGATCCCAACTATAGGGCATTCTGGAGAAGAGAATGCTACGGACAGGGAAAAGACCAGAGCTTGCCGGGGCTCTGCTGGGGAGGGAGGGATGAACAGGGGGAGCACAGAGGGGTTTTAAGGCAGGGAAACTACTCGGTAGGAGAACGGTAGAAACATGTCATTATACTTTTGTCCAAACCCAGAGAATGCAGGACAGCAACAGTGACCCCAGTGTAGACTACGGACTTTGGGTGATAATTACATGTCACCGTGGGCTCATCAGTCGTAGCTAATGTGCCCCTGAGGGGGACGCTGGTAAGGAAGAGGGCTGTGCATGTGTGGGGTAGGAGGCAAACGGGAACTCTCTCTACCCTCCCTTCAATTTTTCTGTGAACCTTAAATTGCTCTGAATAGAAGCCAGTATGAATACATTTTTAAGAAATTAAGCCGCAAACACAGACTCACACATCTCTGTCTACCCGCTACACCGCTGGGTAGTTCTCCACCCGGGACGTGGACACCGTGACTTTATACTCTCACCTCCAATTCCAAGCCAACACTACACGGTTATGGACAATTTCTAAAGGAAACCACACAACCTTTGGGATACTACTAAGTGCAGGAACAGTGTCAAGCGTTGCCTCAGCCCACAGAACCAAGGGCGTGTGAGAAGGCGAGTCCTTCGTAACTAAGCCAGGTGAAAACACGCACCCCCAGCACCCAGCTCAGGGGGGTCCGGACCGGGGAGGGGAGCGGTGCCAGCCCTGGGAGCCGGGGAGACCCCCAAAGGAAAGCCCGGGGTGCGAGCGAAGGCGCTGAGCCGCGGGTGAGTGAGCGCAGGGCCACCCGGGCGGGGAGAGGTCTGCGGCCCCTGCCCAGGCCCAGCGCAGAGCCCGGGAGGGAGCAGGGCCGAGGGCCTGTGAGCCCCCGGGGGACGGGGCGGCCCCTGGGAGGCAGGCCTGGCGAGCTGAATCCAGAGGGGAATGAGGCCGGATTCCCCTCGTATGGCCAGCAACCAGCAGAACTCATTTCCAAATCAGCAGTGAGACGCTGTGTGACAGAAAGCGGGTTCTCTGAAAACGGCGTAAGGAGACCTTGTTGTGTGTCAGGCCTATGACGTCGGGAGTCATCCCAGGGACAGGGGACGAGAGCCAATGGGCCTCCCCGTCTCCCGAGGGTTCCCGCAAACCCACTCCTTGTTCTCCTTCCTGAGACCCTTCCTCTGCTCCCAGAGCCCCAGGTCACTGCCCTCTGAGGAGGAGCACATCCTTCCCGACCTGCTCGCGGTGCTGGGCAAGGACCCGCGCTGCCAACCACGGCGGGGAGACCCCGGGGGACCGCGAGAGGCTCTTGCTTGACTCTGGGGAAGGCCGGGCAGTGGAGGGGGGTGGTGGCAGGGGGGGCAGAGCTCTCCCTCCTCCTGCTCGTGTTAGCCGCCCACTTTGGGGAGAGGAGCAGAACCCAAGCTTTCTCCTCTGGGGGACACATCTCCGCTGTGAGAGAGCGGGCTCGAGCGCTACATGTCTGTAGGACATGACTTTACGGGTGGCGAGGAGCGGGCAAGCGCCCCGCAGCAGTCGGCTCCGCGGCCTGGAGTCCCGGCCTTCAGCGCCACCGCTTCCTGTCACGGCCTTGCTCGTCTAAGAGTCACTTCGAGGAGGGCAGGACGAGAGTCAGGAGGCTCGCCGAGAGGCTGGTCCTTCCTTGGCAGCCCAGGCTGGCCGGAGCGTCTGCCCGGCTCTGTTCGGCCGCCTGCAGGCCGGGATCATCCCGCAGGTAAGTGCCCCGCGGGCCGGGCCAAAAAGCCCGCGCTGCGGAACAGAGAGATGAACCCGGGGCCGTCTCTGCCCCCGAGAAACCAGGACGAGCTGACAAGAGAGATGAAGAGGAATGAAGACGGGGCTTCGTGGCGGGAAACGCTGCAAATGTAGATGTTGTTGTCACACTTCTCATGTCCCCAAATGTCAACCGTGATGTTTTGCATGCAGACTGTGTTCAGTGTTTGCTAATTGATTAAGCTGTACTGACTTTGGCAGGAAAACTTAAATGTTTTCTGGCAGCAGAGAAGAAAATATATTTATCTGCAGAGTAGGAATTTAAAATCCCGACGTCCCCAAACCAATGGCAATGCCTGAGACGCGCACTGCCATTCCCAAACAGTCCGTGGTGTCACAGGACCACCCCCAGCTGTCCGGAGCATCACTCGGGAGAAAGGCACGGGGCTCCGCGGCCAAGCCCCTCGGAGGCGTGCCGCGGGCAGCAAGGGGCTCGAACACTTGACCGATCTCTCGTTCCATTCCAAGAATCTACACAGTCCACTCTATCGCTGGCCGGGCCACTCGGCTAGACCAGCAGCAGGACAAGCGGCGTCACTGGGCAGAACCCGCCTGCGGAAGTCTGTGGCCGTGACTCACCGGCCTCGACAGGCGGGCGCTTGCTGCTAGGTGGATGGGAGCTTGTCGAGGGTCCCTTGGCCCTAGCGCTGCCGGGAAAACCCTTTCCACTCACTCCTTCCCTTCATCCCTTTCACCCAGTGCCTCATCTCGGGTTGAAACTGACCCTTCCAGTGCACGGCTGCCTCCTGATGCCAGTGAAACAGTGTGTTGGTCAAAACGTAAATGCAAGGCGCACGTGTGTCGGGATGTCCTTGTATTTGGAGGATAAGTACAACACGGGGCTGGGCTCTGGAGGACGTGAAAAACATTCTCTATTTTCATACTTCAGTGGGCCAGTTTCCAGAAAGGGGGCTGTCGGGAAGTCCTTGGACGAAGGACAGGTGATCTCACGGGAAAGGTGCAGGGAAGGGTGCGGAGCCCAGGCTCTACACCCCCTGGTCATCGATGAGCTGCGTGACAACCAGCAACACTTTCAACCTCTGTGCCAACATCACGTGGGTCCAAGTAACGGTGGAGGTACCCAACACCACAATGCTCAGGTTATGACATCAGATGCGGCCGTAAACACGGAGAGAATAAAGTCCCACAGCGGTGTCAGAGTTCCTGCCATGGTTACATGAGCTCAAGTGTCCAGGCGGTGAGGGAGGACGGTCTAAGGAATCGGGCCTGGGCTGGGTCCCATCTCTAATGCCACCCTGGGCCATAGGAAATCGCCATCCTGATGAACCAGAGACAAATATCCGTAAAATGGGGCTAACGGCCCTGCCTGCTATGTCCAGCCAGGAGGGGGACGGGGTGGGGATCGTGGCGCCCGCCCTACTCCCCTCGGCCCTGGTGTAACCTTGTGCACAGAGGTGAGCTGAGAGGGCCCTGCCAGAGATGCGCTTCCAGGTGTGGGAAGGACTTGCAAGTCTGCGCACAGAATGAGGCCCCTGGACCTCAAGGACAGAACAGAGGCAGGAAATAGCCTGTAGAGAATAACAGAATTATTGAGGTGGTAGGGGATCAGAAAGAGGAGAGAGAGAGGGAGGGAGAGAGGGCCAGAGCAGGGCGCTCGTCCACTAAGAAATGCTAAATCTGGGGAAGGAAGAAATTTAAAGTGAATCAGTAAAAGGACGGACACCTTGGAGCTCATGATGGGGTCTGCAGAGTAGCTGGTGCCCTCCGTCCAAGTCGACACACGGACGAGGCCGACAGAGGGCTCCCCAGGAGCCGTCTCCACCTTCTCTGACCTTCCCAGTCCCGCATCAAAGAGGCCGCTGCCACAGAATGTCTCGGTGGGCCCCACGGCCCAGAACCACCCAGAGAAGGGGGCTGTGGTGAACGCGGCTCCAGGTTCCTCAAGCTGACACAGCACGTCCCTCAGATCAACACTGAGTCAAAGGCCCTGGAGCTCCCGTCCGATCCACAGCCCCAGCTCTGGGCATCCGCCCAAAGGAGCGGGACCAGGATCTCCGAGAGACGTCTGCACTTCCGTGGTCATTAAAGAGACTATTATTCACTATAGTAGAAAAAGTAATAAATAGAGGGCGGGAGGAAACTTTTGCAGGGGACAGATAGGTTCCTGGCAGAGACTGTAGTGATGGTTTCATGGTGTATACTCAGCCCCGAAACATCATAATTTGTATATTTAATTACACACAGCTTTTTGTATTTCAAAAAAAGAAGAAATTTTAAAAAGAGAAGGTCTGACCTCTGAAAGCTTTTAGTCTGTGAGAAAAGACAACATATAAATGGCTTTTCATACTGTGCTTGGTGCCAATACTCTCAGAAAGTGGAGGCAAACCCTAAAGTTTCAGCCCCACGGAGTGTTAGGCCCCAGATGGGGTGCGGGTTTGTTGACGTGGCAGAGGACAGCCCTGTCTTCCTTCAACGCCTCCCCTACCTCTTCGTGAGCTACCAAGCCAGGCGCAGCGAACTTTGTGTCTGGCCCTGTGTGGCAGCTCTTGGGTTTTCGGAAGCAGCTGGAGAATCGTGACCTACAGGCCAGGTTCTAAAGATGGCTGAGGCGCCTGAGAACCAGCTTCTGCCCGTGGCCAATTCAGACGCCCTTGTTTTGACTGAACAAAATAGGTCATAAGCGTGAAGAGTTCATGAGAGGCCCGTACAGACACAAGTGTGTCCACAAACATAACTCTTCATCTCGGGAATAAAAGCTGTGAATTTATTGTCTATTACAGTTTACAGTCATTAGATGTGGACTAGGGTGTGGAAGTCTTCCGTGTTGCACAGTAGCTGACCTGTTTGATTTTCCTTTATCAAAGGCTCTTGAAGGGCGTCAAGATTCTAAAAGTTGGCTTTTTTCCTTGACTATACAAAGCAAACTCAGACAGGGACAATGACCAATGACCAGATGCATTTTCCATGTGAAACAGACATCTCTTAATATATTTGTTTCCTTTTCTGTGTTAATCCCTGAGAGTTACTCAGTTTACTGTTAATAAAAGATTATCAAAAGAGCGTTTATAGCTCGGCGTAGTAGCTGCCACGCATTTAACTCTCCGGTCTCTGAAAGACAGCGATCCACAGTTACACACTTGTGCGCACATGCACACATATCCACCTGAATGCATACAATCTGGTTTTGTTCAGGTTAATGCTATAATCTAACTGAAAAATAAAAAAAGCACCTGCATAGAATAAAGATCTCAAAGAATGGGTCAATAGCCATTGAAAATAATGTTAGAACAGGTGTTGTATGAAAATCTTTGATCTTGAAGACCCTTTTAAAGGTGTCAGAAACAAAGTACATGGTTAAGTCAAAGAGAAAACCCTAAAGTATTGTTTTCTAAAGGAAGGTTTTTTGTTTAATGCAAACTTTGCTCTTTTGCCTGATGTTCATGGGATACAGTTGAAAAGACAAAATCCAAGGGAATTAAGCATGTGGCACACAGGGACGCTATTTTTTCCTGCAACCACTGCTGTAACGGGAAACCTGCAGGAGAGAGTCCTAGGTACACTCTAGAAGTCAAGCTAAAATGCAGGCAGATGTCTCCTTGCTAATCATCGCAATGGCATGAGCTCGTTCCATAAGCAACGCTCAAACCAGTCAGAAAGCTAGACAGAGGTCACTGGGGTTTGGGGAGGGTGTATGAGAGAAGATGGTGGAGGAAGGCCCAGCTTGGGTGCTTGGTGGTCGGTACCCACACACTTAGCTCCAGCTTCATGTGTCCCGTGGCCTGAACCACTTTCCCACTGAGAGTGGAAGGGAACATGCAAGGTCAGGCCCTCTCACCTGTTAGGAAAACGCTTGCTACTATTAATTAAGTGCAGGTGTGGGCCAGGTGCTCAGCTCAGGAGCAACAGGAGATACGTCCACACTCACGTGGGCTCAAGGCGTCAACACGAGCCGATCACTAAAGCGTCAGGCCTCCGGCATTTGGCCTTGGCACTCCTTCCCTGTTCTTACAAATTACAAAGGCCCCCGGAGCACGGGTGTTCACGTGAGTTACATAGGTCAGTATTTACTTTATCAGAAATTAAAATAGAATATGAAATGTATATGAATTAATTTTAAAATAGTCACACAAATATTTCATGTATACATATTTTTAAATAGCATATACTTTTGGAAAATAGTTACATTTTCCAAAACAAAATAAAAATACTAAGTGGGACTTCATCAAACCGAAAAGCCTCCGCACAGCAGAGGAAACCATCAACAGAATGAAAAGGCAGCTTACAGAATGGGAGAACATATTTGCAAATCATATATCTGATAAGGGTTAGTGTCCAAAATATATAAAGAACTCATACAACTCAGTAACAACAACAACCAATGTGATTAAAAATGGGCAGAAGACATGAACAGGCATTTCTCCAGAGAAGACATCCAGATGGCCAACAGATACACGAAAAGGTGCTCAACATCACTCCTCATCAGGGAAATGCAAATCAAAACCACAGTGAGGTATCACCTCACACCTGTCAGAATGGCTAGTATCGAAAAGACAAGAAACAGGTGTTGGTGAGGATGTGGAGAAAGGAGAACCCTAGTGCACTGTTGGTGGGAATGCAAACTGGTGGAGCCACTGTGGAAAACAGTATGGAGGTTCCTCAAGAAGTTAAAAATAGGGGTGCCTGGGTGGCTCAGTCGTTAAGCGTCTGCCTTTGGCTCAGGTCATGATCCCAGGGTCCTGGGATGGAGCCCCGTGTCGGGCTCCCTGCTCAGCTGGGAGTCTCCCTCTCCCTCTGCCTCTCCCCCTGCTTGTGATCTCTCCCTCCCTCTCTCTCTGTCAAATAAATAAATAAAATCTTTTTAAAAAAGTTAAAAATAGAGCTACCCTATGATCCAGTAATCGCACTTCTGGTATATAACCAAATGAGACAAAAATATATCCGTACCCCCATATTTATTGCAGCATTATTTACAATAGCCAAGATACGGACACAACCTAAGTGTCGATCAGTGGATGAATGGATAAAGAAGTGAGATGTATATGAATATATACATATGATTACTCATCCGTAAAAAAGAAGGAAATCCTGCCATTTGCAACAACATGGGTGGACCCTGAGGGCATTATGCTCAGTGAAATAAGTCAGACAGAGAAAGACAATTACTGTGTGATCTCACCTCCATGTGGAATCTAAAGAAACCTAACTCACAGAAACAGAACAGATTCGCGGTTGCCTGAGGCGGGGAATGGGTAAAGGGGGCCGAAGTTATAAGATCAATAAGACTGGGGATATCATGGACAGCGTGGTGACTACAGTTAACATACTGCATTATGTATTTGAAAGTTGCTAAGACAAGTAAACCTCAAAAGTTCTCATCGCAAGAAAACAGCATGTGTAACTGAGCGAGGTGACGGACGTGAACTAGAGTTACCACGTACCATGTTCACCGTATACACAGCACTCCTGGGAAATACCCGGATCATCACAGTGTACACCTACACCAACACAGTGTTATGGGCCAGGTATGTCTCAGTACAACTGGGAGGATGCAAACCAGTCAGACAAATGCAGAGAAGAGCAGCATTGTTGGACGCTCCCACCAACCTCTGTCTCGCCCGGCGTCCTAGGAGATGGGGATTCTCATGCCTCTGTGTGTGATCTGTTGTGATACAGTGTTTTGATTGATTGATTCATTCATGGAGACAACCACCTTCACACAGATATGTGGTAGGGAAAGAGAGGAGAGTTTCTTTCATTCTTTATAGTGCCCCAAAATTTGACAAGCAGTGTGCTTACCATAACAGCTCCTAATTCAGCATCTGACTTGAGCAGCTTGGACCCACTCATGATTTTGTAGCCTCACGCATTGATCACCTATGGAGTTATGCAGATCTTCCAAATGTTGACTCATCTTATATTTGATATCAAAAAATCACATTTATTAGTGTCTCCACTGATCTCATCAGAAATGTCTTTAACATTGGGAAGTTGTCAAGTTCACGGTGGCAGATTAAATTTTTCCAAAATTCTAGCTTTCTCTTCAAAGTTTGAATTTTATTATGGGCAACAAACACCATTCATTGCTTTCCTTGAAGCAACAGGCTTACTTTGTTCATTTTCAAACCAAACAGGATTTCCAAATACCAAAGTCCAAGCAGCCAGTTTGTCACTCATTCTTTCATGTGAGGACGGAGTCTGGGATCAAGGCAGCTAGTACAGCACACACCCCATTCCTCAAGTGTTTCCCTCGGCTGGCAGGGGTCTTTCTTGATCTATAGGTTTTCTGTGTAATTATTGACTGCTCTCTTTGAAATTAGAGTCTAAATGGCCCGCAGTATAAGTCAAGTTACTGTATCTTCAAGTTAAATCTCAAATATGTGTGTGTGTTATCTTTAACTTGGAAATCAATTCTGTGTAGAGAATGTTCCCAACAGATTATTCAAGGGGTGAACCCATGATCTGAAATGGGTGCCATATTCCAACAGTGCTGGAAACTTCTGAGTCTGGCAGTTTGGCCAAGGCACACTGCTGCTAAAATGGAAAGGCGAAGTCTTAACAACTTAGGTTTTCTAATACAAAGCAGTGTTTGTCTTAGCCCCAAAGCTTTCCTGAAGCCTTGGCATGAGAAGAATGCTCCAGATGCCCTTACATCAGAAAATGCTTGTCTGATATGTGGAAATATGAGCTGAAATAAAGCTTGGCACCTGGAGACCAGTGCCTCCATTCTACAGAAATGGAAGTGAGTGCCTGGTGCCCCCACGCTCCAGCTAGACAACTGCTTTAGACCACTCACCATGCTCCCTTTAAGACCCAATTCAGGGGTGCCTGGGTGGCTCAGTCGGTTAAGTGTCTGACTCTTGATTTCAGCTTAGGTCATGATCTCAGGGTCATGGGATCGAGCCCCACATAGGGCTCCACACTCAGCGGGGAGTCTGCTTAAAAGAATCTCTCCTTCTGCCCCTCCTCCACTCACTTGCCCTTGTGCACTTGTACTCTCTCTCTCTCTCTCTCCCTCTCTCTCAAATAAATAAAATAAATATATTTTTTTAAATGACCCAATTCAATGGACTCTCCCCTGGGAAGCCTTCTGCAAAGCCTCTAGTCAGAATCAATCACTCCCTTTTCGACGCTTCCCAAATGCTTCCTAGACTTGATCACAGTGTTACAGCTTCTTCCACCCCGTGAGACTGCATACTCCTACACCAAGGATGCCATCATGTGAGTCACTGTCCACCAGCTGTGCCCCCCATCCAACTACGCATTTCCTGAGGGGAGCCTTTGTCTTCTTCATCTTCGTTTCTCCAAGTGGACAACACAGGAGTTTACTCAAGGTAACTGTTCAATAAACATTACACTAAGTAATTTTTTTTCAAGTTCACGTATCCAGAATGTGGCAAAGCAGCGTGTGATTCAGTTTGTAGCACTGATATTTCCTGTACAAACATCCCTCCTTCTACAAGATCAGTGCCATGGTCAGCAGCTATAAACCCATCTGTAACTGTCAATCAAATTGGACATCTCCAACCTCTTTACATAGAAGTATAGAGTGGTAAAGTCCAGAAGAACAGTGACTCCAGGAACTTTCTACAGAGATGTCCATAATCACAGCTCCCCCCCATACATAACATTGCATGTTCCACTCCAGTTCCTTACCAAATACTGCCAGATACCAACACATACCGTCAGATACTGCCAGATACCATCGGATACCATCAGATACCAACACATTCCATCAGCTACCAACATATACCATCAGATACCAACACATACCTTCAGACACTGCCAGATACCGGCACACACACTGTCAGATACCATCACATACCATCACATACCATCACATACCAACAGATACCATCAGATACCAGCATATACCATCAGATACCAAAAGATATCATCAGATACCAACACATTCCCATCAGATACCATCACATACTGTCAGATACCATCAGACACCATATTTGTGCTGAAGATCATGCTGCTGCTTAACCAAAAAAAATCTCCTCCAAGAGCCGGCCCTCCAAATTCCTTCTGTGGAAGACAGACTCCTAGCTCCCCTATAGGATCTAATGGCAGCCCACAGATTTTTCAGGACAGGCCACCATCTACATTGGCCTTAACTGCAGAGCTGACTGGCTGGGCTGTAGTCCCAAAGGGAAAGCAAGTCTAGACATGGTGTTCATGTCCACTGGAATGTTCATATTAGAACCACCCTTTCCTAACTGCTGTGTCATGATTTTCAGCAAGGACACCATTCTTGGAGATCACCCGCACTGGCTCCATCCCATTGTCAGGCTAACCCCCAAAACAAGCTGCAAGCTCCCACAGCCAGAAAGAGGGATTTCCACAAAATCCAGAGTGGCTAAAGCCACTGTAGCTCTGCATTCCCTGAGGTGTCTTGTGCAAACACTTGGAAGCTTAGCAGGGCACTTAGTTTGTAAAAAGGTCTGTCTCCAGGCCTATGTCTGCAATGAAAAAAGCATTCAGCCCCGTGGGATGACAAGAGCAACAATCACAGCAAGGCCTGAAAGCTGACCTCGCTCCCTTCAGAGCCCGTGCTCTTGCAGGCTTGAGAAACTATTTTAGATTTAGGTACCAAGTTTTACATAAGCCCTGAAGCTCCCTTCAGCAAACAAGAGCTAAAGACGAATAGGGCCTCTCTGTACTGGGGAAGAACATCAGCAGGGGGTGGGGAGGGGCAGCAGCGATGAAAGCTCAAAGCTCGTGTGAGGAGGGGTCCACACTTCCCTCCCTGCGAGATTCCCCAAGTCCTTTCAGACCACAAGGAAAACATGAAGCTTTTCCACACAATCCCTTGGGTCAACTTAGCAAGGACGGTATTAGAGACTCCTTTTCACATGCTCCTGCTATAAGTTTGACTTGAAAGTGTTCTTTAATGTCTTGAAAGCAAAAAGCAAATTGAAGAAATAGTTGAGGACACTTTGATGGGCGTGGGAGCTGCTTGGGGCCTGAAAGGTGCAGCATGGAGACTGGAAGAAAAGCCTTTTGTAGTTGGGTGGTTGCCCTCAACCAAACGCTTGCCGTCACCGCACAATTTCAGAGAATATTGAAGCCCTATGGGAAAACTGCTGTGGGCTTACTGAGTCAGCCCATTATTAAATGTCTGCAATAATTAGCAAGAGTATGAATTGTTCCTTGCTCCTTCCTGGCTGGAGAAGGCAAGAACAAATAATGGTACTGTTGGTAAAACTGGGGTTTTAGTATGGTTTTTCCCCTGTAACTCACCTGTTCCATTGTTCATGCTCTTCAAGAGAATTATGAGGATAACAAATATTAAGGTGAACACAATAGCAGTAAAAATAAATCTGTAAGCGTGTTCCCGCATATCTTTAACCAAATACGGAGATGCCTTTCCATGGGGGGGGGGGGGCAAGATAAGCGGCCAAGGATGCTCCAAAGCGTCCACAAGACACAGAGCTTTGCTAGGACCGCAGAGGGCGCTCGCCAGCATGTGAGGGCACCGTGAGGAACGGCGGCATGACAACAGGGTGGCCGCTGTCATGAGCAGAGCTGCGAACAAGCTCCCACTCATCACTGCAGAGGGAGGCTTCCATGGAGATCACAGATACCGCAGCTCAGAGTACACGACCCTAGAACAGTAGAGTGAGGATAGTTGTACACATACTCAAATGTGCCAGGCGCTGGTCTAAACACCTTACTTAACTACTTCAATCCTTACAAAATGCCACGAGGTGGGTATCACAGCTATTTCCACAGACGCAACTGGAGCTCCGCATATCATCACGTGGCTCTCTCTGCGCCACAGGATTTGACGGTGCTCTGTGGCGTATAACGTTTGTGCAAAGCAAAGCTTTCCTGAATGAGTAATTCTGTTGTTGGTAAAAGCCTTTTATCTCCCGTCTCAAAGCAGAAAGACAGGCACACGGGCAAGAGGTGAGACGCTCAGCTGGGAAGCGGGCATCCGCAGTCTCCGCCCCTCCCTCCAGCCTCTTCCCACCCACCTGTCTTCTCCATGGGAGTCCACTCCGAGGTCCCTTGTTTTCCCTAGAATGGAAATGACTGGCACAGTTTTAAAGGCTAAGAACCCTTCTCTAAATAGACCCGCACTAGGCCCAGTCCCTTCCCTGCACCTGAAACCCTCCTCCCTTTGCTCCGTTGTGTGATGGCCTCACAGATTTCCCGTCTCCTAGCCTCATATCTCAGGGAGGTTAGTCTCTCCCACCATGCCGTGACTATATGTTCAACGACACACGCCAATTCTTCGGAACTGAGCAGTCAGCAAAGCACGCCTGACGGTCCAGGGTCTGCCTGACATGGTGGCCGAGGCCAGAGAAGCGGCTGACGCCCCGAACATGGCTCATCCGAGCTGCAGGCGTGGATCCCGAACACCTGATAATAAGGATGGACAGCATCTCATTCATAATTTCTATAATGGCGGCATGCCGAAAAGTAATGTTTCATATAATATATTGAGTAAGATAGACTATATCATTAACATAATTTCACTCTGCTTTTTAAAAAGCTTTGTTTATGGTGGTTACTACTGAACGTTTAAGCACACGTGCGGCTCACACCCTGAGCCTGTGGGACAGTGCCCATCTCCATCCTCCGGGCGAGAACGGGTTGGCGGGAGGCTGAGGGTTGAATCTCATGGTGGCTGCAGGAAGCTCTAGGGGAAGCGGCTTGTCTGGACTCAGGAGAGGTGTAGCTGTGTCGGTTTGGGGACATGCTGTGGCCACATGGAAGGGCCTGCCATTCACGGAGGGTCCGCTCAGAGCTAATCTCACCGTGGAGTGTCACTTTTTGAACATTTTGAGTAGATGAGGAAAGAAAAGAATAAATTTGCACATGCTTTTATAAGAAGAGCAGGGCAAGGGTTTCATTTTCCCCGTCAAAGTTTTCCCAAGCAGCCAACGCTCACATCCGCCTCTTTGTGAGCCCAGGGCCAGCGCCCGATGCTGCCCAGCAGTCCGAGGGAGCGAGATGGGAGACCGGCGCCCCACCGGTGCCACCAGCCCAGCTCCGTGGGTGGAGCACGGCCCAGGCAGGTGTCAGCTGGCGAGCCCGGCCCTGGCCAGCCACCAGGGTACTGAAGATGCCGGCTCGGCTCGGCCCCCATGTGGCTCCACTCTGCGACGCCCAAAAAGTGGGGGAAGGAAGCTGACCATCAGTAAGGAGACAAGACACCGGTGGGGGAGCAACGGGCAGAAGAGTTGCAAGGACACAGCGATCTGGTGATGAGTGGTGAAGAGGCAGCAGGTGCTCCGGAGAGAGGACCAGGGCAGGCACGGGCGAGGCCGGGCAAGGGGCTCGGACCCTCATGACTCTGCTCTGGGCTGCCAGTGCCGGTGACATTAAACCCAAACTATGTACAGTCGGGTCTCACCAGTCACCGTGCCTACTCATGTTCTAGAAAGCTGCTGACTCAGTGTCCCTGACTCAGCTGTCCGCCAGGCCGTGGCTCCCAGGAGACACACGGGGCTGGGTTCCTACACAGCTCTGGTCACAACATTTTCGTCAGCTGGTGAATACAGCATCTTATTTATGTGTGTTTCTGCTTAAGACACTTCATGGGATACACACGGTCGGCTCACTAAGGCCACACTCACGCCAACAGCCCTGTGACTCAGCCTCAGGAAGCTTCCCTAACACACCGTCTCCCCCATGGGACAAGCAGCCTCTTGGGTTCAGAACCCCAGACGGCACCGCAGCACCAGGCCCGGCGGCTGCTGAACAGGGAAACACCAGCATAAACATGACATGGAAAACAGGCGACACCAACTAGACCTCGAAAGGGACACCCGTTCACAGCACGCGCTGAAACCAGAAAGCAGAGCTGGGAAGGGGAGGCCAGGCAGCTCGACCGCGTGCAGCCCTGCACACGTCCGGGAGCACCCCCCGAACGCTGTCCCCCTCCTGAGTCTGGGGTTACAGGTGAATCTTGGCAAGTAGGTAAATTCACAAATACGGAATCCGTGAATAATGAGGAACTGATTGGTCTCTGACTGTCTTTGGTGTTCTTTTCTCATTACAAAACATTGCATTGAGAAAATTCCTTAAATAACTAAAAGTATAGAAAAAAAAAAACCAACCATCACGTTTTACTTCAATTCAGTCTTTGATTTATGCTCCTACATAGAAATTAAAGAAAGAGGGTTTATGGTATGTGTATAATTTTTCCTGCATTTTTCACTTTATCTCATCAGCTCGTCTCCATGAAAAATATTCTTTAGAAATAGTTTTTAAAAACAACTAATTTTTTTTTTAAGCAGATAAAGGTTGGTTTTATTGAATAACTGATCTGTGTTACTGCCGAGGCCACTATGCACAGACAAAAGAGAGGGAGTTTTACTGCTTCGTCTCTTCCTCCTTGGACAGAGTCTCCATGACTTCCTCCTTCTTGGCCTGGAGCCGCTCTTCACGGCGCTTGCGAGCCTCCCTGGTCTTAGATCTGCGGGCCTCAGCCTGGTCAGCCAGGAGCTTCTTGCGAGCCTTGTCGGCTTCAGCTTGTGGACGTGTTCTGTGAGAATCCGCTTGTTCTCGAACACGTTACGCTTCACTTTCAGGTACAGACCGCGTACGTGTGCCGTCGGTCTTCTTAGATCCGCGGAATCTCCTGAGCAGCCGGCGCAGAATTCTCATCCCCCTCCACCAGGTTACCTTCTCAGGCATTCGAGCGTTGGCCGTACCCTCTCTCTTACCAATGCCCATATGTCTGCCCTTGCGGCGGGCCAAAGTGTTTTTACAGCACCGAGCCCGGGAATGGACAGTCACAGGCTTCCGGATGATCAGCCCGTCTTTGATCAGTTTTCGGATCTGCTAACGGGAGTTGGCATCGGCGACTTCACTGGTCTCGCTGGGCTCCAACCAGACCTTCTTTTTGCCACAGCAGAGGGCCCTGGAGGCAAGCCTCTTCTGAAGCCTGAGCATACCCCTGGCTGCCTAAAAACAACTAATTTTTATTACAAAAATAATAAATGATCACTATAGGAACACTTGAAACACAGGAGAAAGTACAAAAAAGGAGACTAAAATTGTTTGCTGTTCCCTCCTCGCCTTTAAGAGACAGCCAGTTGAGGATTCTGTATATTTCTTACAGTATTTTCATACTACTGAAATGATATTATTAATGCCAGCTAACATGTATTGAGGATTTATACTCGCCAGGCAATTTGACATGTGTAAAATGTAATCCTTGCAACACCCTCATGTCTAAGATGTTATTCCTCCCACTTCATAGATCAGGAGGGTGGGGCTTGGACAGGTTAATTAGCCTGTTAGTCACTTTATCTGTGATTAGTTAAAATCACACCACTAGTGAACTGTTGAAGCCGGACTTCGAACTCTGCCCCTTGGGCTCCAGCAGCACTTTGACCACACTGCCCCTCGAGGGTCCGTGTGTGGTGATGACGGGGTGTGTGGTACACCTCGGTGTTCTTGAAAAACACAGAGCCTCTAACTTACTTAATCATCTCGTTATTGTTTCATACTTGCACTATTCGCAATTTTCACTTTTATAAATAAAGCCCAGTTACATATACTAATAATGACTGTGCATAATTCTAGACTCCTCCACATGGAAATTATCTCAAGACTTTTGATAAATAGTACAAATTTAATTTCCAAAAGTTAATACCAGAGTGGCAAAATTTTCACCTCTTGACATTATTGTGGTTGGTTTTTTTCTATAGTTTTGACACTTTGATCGGAAAAGAGTGCAATTATATTATTATTTCGTATAGGACTTGTTTTATAATTTACTTTGTAATGGCATTGACAGTGTGAAAAGTCATCACGGGGTCTCTGCAGACGACACACATGGAATGAACGAACGTCCATGTCTGGAAGGCAGTCATTTGCTCAAAGAACAAAGTGGCCCCATTCTCCAGGGTTTCCTCCACCTCCCATCCAGATGGTGAGGGTGGAATCTACCGGAGAAGTCTCCTTTCTCTGGGATAAACCAGTTTTTCTAACAGAATGGAGAGAATGTGGTATTTTCTTCTCTCTGACCTTTTCCTCAGAAGCACAGTTTCAGCAAATGTCGGGAGTGTAATGGGAGGGGCCTGGTACCCTGGAGAGAGATGCTCTCCCCTCGCTACCTCCCAGCCCTCCGGTCAGAAAAACTTGGCTCCTCCCAGTGTACTAACCGGAGGATCCTTTAACAGCAGGCATTAGAGTTAAGCCAGAATATTCTATTGCTGTCCTACCATCTCAGAAACCCTTGGAACAGAAGCTACAGACAGTTTCCAACTGTAGAGAGGACAGTCACAGAGGCGGCCGCATGCAGGAGCTGGGGCTCCCTCCCAGTCCAGGCCGGCTGCTCAGCCCCTGCTTTGTGGATTCCGTAAAGACTGCCCTGGTCAGAAGGCAAGAGACGCCCAACAACCCCTCACAGCGTTGTGTTACTCTTTTGGAGCAAATGATGTTAGAACATTTTAAAACCTCTTTCTAAAAGGGTTCCAAATGTCCTATTTCCTGGGAAGAGTACAGGCCCTTCCGAAAACAGTCTCTAAAGGGCAAACTGACTACGAGTGCTTTGTGGGAGGGGGAGGGAGGGGTCTGGGACGTGTTGCATTCACATACGGTGTCCACCAAAATCATAAATGTACCCTAGAATCTGAATTAAGGCATGGCAGCATATACCAAGACCCACATAAAAATCTATTTAAAAATCAATAAGTATATTCATAATAAATCCCAAACCTGCCTTTTCTATCACTCAAACCTGCCATTTATTATTGTAACAGCATCTAACAAGCTAATTTTATCTTAACTATTCATTGTTCTATTTGACTAGTAGGCCAAATATATAAGAATGATGTGCTTTAGAAAGTCATTTGAATAGGTCGGATTCCCTTCAGACAGTCTTCAGAATTCTTTAATAGCCATCAATTTATTTGGACATTACCATAAGCCGGTGAAATAATTTTTAGTTCTCATTTCATAAATGAGGAAACTGAATTTCAGGAAAAATACAAGGGATTTGCTCAATACAACTATGTTATGGGCAAAGCCAACACCCAAATCCAGGTTCCCTGATATCTAATGCTTTCCTTGACCCAACCCTGGCATCCTGCGACCTAAGGGGTGGATCCTGGAGCGAGGAGCAGGCTGCCGGGGAGGCCGGTGCGCCAGGCCCACCTCCCATTGCCTGTCATCAGACGCTCCATCCTGGCCAGAGGAAGCTCTGGCCCATTTGGAGGAGCTTTCTGATTTTCCTACTCCACCTACGGAAAGAATCTCTAACAAGGGAATTTCCAGGAGGTGGAAGTGCTAAATGTGGGGAACATTCCAGCTGGTCTCTCAGAACTGGCAGGTGAAGGTAAGTCCAAGTTTGCAATCAACATGGGAACTCTCAGGGGACTGCCCAAGGCCAACTTGAACGGAGGTGTCTCCTCCACTGGAGTCGCACCTGAACATCCCGCTTCATCTGCAAGCCCAGGAGACACACCACCCCTCCCAGGAGCCGGGAGGGAGGCCTTTCCTGCCAAAGGCATCGGCTTGGCAGCTTGGAGAGCCGCAGAGGGAGGCAGCTGTGTGTGCTGAGCCCCCGTCCTGGCTGTGGTGTGGTGAACTGGGAACCCTGCAGAGGAGCTGGCTCTCGGGATGAGTGGGAGGACTCCTGTCTCCAAGGAGGAGGGTCTGCACCAGTACACGTGCACAGAGCCGCCAGTGAGCCTCAGATAGGAGGGGACTTCGTGTTAGACACAAAACAGGAAGCTCTTTTTCTTCTCTTCTCTTCCAGTGATTTTTCAATAGATAATCCAACAAACTAAGACCTGGGAAGATAATGCTATGTTGAAATGGACATTGTCAAAAGATCCCCAGATCTCAAACCAACAGTGTGAACCAAGAGTTGGCTACAGGGAATGCTACAGAAAAGATCTGGAAAAGAACAAAAATGTAGTTTCTGTGCCCACTGTCCAAGGATCAAGGTGCTCAGTATCGGGAAGGGTCCTTCCGATCCATCCACAGGTGTCCTGCTGCTGTTGCCGCAAGCCAGCAAGTCTAGATAATTCAGACACGCCAAGCCGCACATTTCACCTCTGAGTCCGTAAGGAAAAGTCTGAAAGTACAGCTGTGGCCAGAGACGTAGACGGACTCAGAGTCAGCAGTCAGGGATAGAGTCATCCCAAGCGCCAACTCTTGATTCGGCTACACGCTGGAATCGCCCAAGGGATTTTTAAAGCACGGATACCAGGGTCCCATCCCCAAGACCCTGAAGTCATTGTTGCGGGGCTCCGGTGTGGACAGGGGACTTCTGAAAGCTCTCCAGCTGGTCTTAGGACACAGAAGACGTGGGAACCATTGAGCAACACAAGCTAGGAGAACCACAAGCTGCTCCCACGTGGAGGATTCTTCAAGGAGTTGAAATCAGAGCGAATCCAGGACCATGAACAACCAGGCAACAAGGAGCCATGACAGGTCGAGGCTGGGTTTGGGTTTGGTTGTCATACTCTCAGAACCCAGACATGTTTGGTCACAGGGTCAGACAAACTCAGCCCCTCCCAGCACTGGAGGAATGAGGGCGGTGCTGAGCCACGTAGCCACGTGGCCGAGGGCCCCACGCTCAGGTGCCTGGAAGCCAGCTCCGCACCTGGCCAGGACTGGAGCCCAGCCTGCAACCCGGTCCTCACACACACACTCACTCACAGACACACATGTCAGACAGCCGGGACACGCCTCGTTTCCTCTTGGGACCGCGCTTGCGTCCACGGGAGGTCTGAGCAGGTCACACAGAGACGCTCCGCTCAATGACGGCAGACAAAGAGCCATAGCCCTCGTACTTATTTTTCTGTCAGAGATTGGTGACTCTTGCCCAGTGAGCCATCTCATCTGGCTCGTACTCCCAGATAAACTGAATCCAAGACCATGAGGCGTGACACGTAGTGGGCCATTCTGTCTAAATTCTGCATGGACTGTTAGAGAAAGGCGTCAGTAGAGCCCACGAATAATGCTGAGGTCAGTGCCTCTGGCCGGCCAGCAGCTGGCCCCCGAGAACCCCAGAGAAGAACGCTCGCGCCCGCCGGGGCGTCGAGGCACCTCCCCAGCTGTGCTGTCCCCGGGTGACGGCCTCCAGCCCGGCACCTCCCCTCCTCTGTCACCGCGGCCAAACATTCCCAAAGGCGAACTTCACCCTCCTGGGTGTACACCATCTCGCACAAGGCCAGGACAAGGGAACGGGCCAGAGAGCTTGCCGCTCCGCTCCTCCTCATCACGGGCCTGGCACAGAGCAGACGCCGAGTGTTCGCTGCAACCACAGGTGCACGCTTGAGCCTTCCTGTGTTCCTCGGCTTCCTCCGTGAGGCGCTCCCCCTTGATGCCAGGGACCCTGGAGACGTAAGGTCGTGTCTCTACTCTGACCTCAGCAGGAACAGGGCCTGAAAACAGCCTGGTGCCTCCCCTCCTTTCACTTTCCCACAAGAAGTGATGGTTCCAGAATCAGCGCTGGTCTCCTCTCCCCTGAGACAATGTCCACATCAGGAGAACGAGCAGCAAGAAGGAAGAGGATGGAGCCAGGCTTCACCAACGTCTCGTCCGCTGACGCAGAAGGAGAAGGGCCAGACGGTCCACGCCAGAAGGCCCTCAGCTGGGGAGGCTTGCCTTTCATCCAGGACTCAGTTGAACCCTGGAGCGGGGGAGCCTTTGTTGGGATTTGTGCTTGAGCTCAAGAGTGGGCGAGCCTGAGGGAGAACCACTTGAACCATCTTGTACCGTAGCAGGGCATACCTACCTCAAAGGGGTGTTGTGCGGAGCTTAATTAATTAATGTTTGTAAAGTGCTCTGGGCTCCCTGGATGAAAGAGTGCCCGAAAAGTGCAACGTATTATTATTAAAATGTACTGGCGCCGGGCCCGACGCGGAGCGCAGATAGACTCTGATAAAAGATGGACCACAAAAGAAGGAGAAGTTAATAGGGATGTTTCGGGCGTGCTGCTAATAGTCTCACTGAAATTATTTCTCTCTCCTGTAATGATGATTTGGAGCAGAGATAGGATCTCAACTGCTTGCAGAACCGAAGGGTATTTCCGTGGCGGTCGTTTTGAGGACCCAGAGATGGGTACAAAACAAGGAATGCCCCGCCCCGCCCCCGGGAGCAGAACCAGCCACCTCGCGGCTGCACCGCTCTGCCTCGAGCCGGGGGACCCGGCGTGAGTAACCTCTGCCTCATCGGTGATCTGGGCCCCCACATGGTAGGCTACACGCCAGTGTGCGCAGGTGACTGGAGAAAGTAGGAAATGAGCGAAGAGTTAAAACGGTACAGCGAGCGAGGGAGAGAAAACCCCCCACCGCCCGGTCCCGGCCGGGTCCCCACCGCCCGCTCCACACGGCAGTGTGCCGGCAGAGCGAGTCTGAACACGCACGCCTTTATTAAAACACACAAGTTAACTGTCTCCTGAATCAGTTGGGGTGTTTCAACGTGCCACAGCTCACAGAAAGCAATTTCTTCAAGTCCTGGCGCACAGTTGTCCTGAGTAACAAGTACCTGTTTCTGTTCCAGGAAGAACAACAAGAAGAGGCCAGACAATGGTTCAAACGCCTTCTCTGGGCACAGAGCAGCTACTTTAGCCCTCAGTTCCGGGGGGCACATTTCCTCCCGCTTTGATCCCGTGGACTCTGGCTTGTAGGTCACGCCGGCGAGGTTTCAAATGAAGACACGGGCCCAGAGACGTGAGACTCCACGGTCACGGCCATCCGTCTCGTCCCTGGAAGGACTATGATTCAACCAGAGGCTACTGAGGGCCCCCAAGAAAAGTCAAAGGAAAGACCCTTTGCTCTGTTAATTGTCAAATGGGGGGGTGTCCCACGGAATGGAGCCCAGGTCCCGTCCATCCGTCCAAGCTCTATTAGCAGCAACCACTGGCTCGGGCCGTCCGGCACCTCCACACACCCTTCATCTGACCTTGGCTGACCGTGGAGAGAAGGTGCCAGTCATTCTCCCACCAGGACGAAGGCTCCGTGGGGCTGGTTCAAGGAGGACCCATGACCCCCATCTCTTGGCCCCAGTCCGGTGCTGGTTGGTGGTGGCGTTGGTCTCGGCCCTGCTATGACTTCTGACCTTTCTCGGTGCTTCGAGACCTGGGCCGCGTGCGTGAGCACATCGCTTCCTCCCTCTTCCCCTGTAACGGGCTTGATGGCGAGGCCGCGATTTATGTCCCCCGAGGTTCTCTGCAGGGATGAGTAAGAGTAAGAGGCTTCTCTGTCTGCACAGGAGTCTCCTGTTCGCCTGAACGAGTATGTCAACATGCAGGAGGGTGCGGGGGTTTGCACCTCAGGGTTCAACCCTCTGAACGAAACATGAAAGGGGCATTTTAGGGGAAAAACACAAATATAAGTGAAAGTCAGCCATCTGTAAATATTCACAAATAGAAGCAGAGATCAGAAAGGGGTCTTCAGGATCCCCCCACCGCCCTCGCTGTCAAGTGGTGTCTGAACCCAGAGGGATGGTGGCCGCCACTGCGCTGAGTCCATCAGCAGCAGACGCAGGACCAGGATGCGGGTGTCTGGACACTGAGCCCACCGTCCCCAGAAGGCAACGAGGGACTGACCTGTGTCTGAGCCTCCTGCGTTCTTGCGTTATCTCAGCATCGTGAGAAGCGCCAGCAATGGGAACGGATCAAGAGACCCCCTGAGATCCAACTGTGTTCCTCGTTCTGCCATCCGTTCTCCCCGACTTTTGGAGGGCAGGACTTCTAGAACCAATGGCCACGTCTCAAGACCAAGGTCAATCACGTCCTGTGACTGCTCAGAGAACGCTTCATTTCTCAGAAGGGACGTGTGCTCTCAAGTTCACCAGGAGAGAATTTTTGTATTAAAACTCATACTTCTCAAATGGAACTTGATTATAGAATTAGAGACGTGATCATCACACGTGGCCAGACAAACGTATGCATTTTGCCTCCAGAAGGTCAGAGAGTTGATGACGGTAATGGTCCCATCATACATGGACAATCCTTTGAAATCACTACTAAAAAGATACAATTCAAACTATGAAATATCTAGTAAGTCAGGTAATGCCGGCCCTCCAGTACTGTGTTGGTTATTCTGGTCTTTTGCCTCCAGATAAACTTCAGAATCGGTTTGTTGATAGCACAAAATAACACACTGGGGTTTTGATTGGGATTGAGTTGAATCTGTGGATCAAGCTGAGAAGAACTGACATCTTAACAATAGTGAGTCTTGTTGTTTTCTCCTTTCCTGATATTCAGAGAATGACAATAATTCAATCAGGTCTGAAAAATTCTTTGTGTGTTGAAAGGGGCCATGTGAATCAGACAAGAAAAAAACCCAAAAAGTCCAAAATTTCTGCTGGGAACGAAGAAAATCTAGCTACAAGTAAGCATTTTAACTAAAAAACTTAGTTCACCTAGTATAAAACGTTTATAATTTCTAAAATTCATGCTAAGTGTCCACATTTCTATTCATTTATTTCTAAATTATTATTAATTTTTAAATATTAAATTAATATCAAACATTAAATTGATTTTAATGCTATCAGATCAAAATAACTTAATATTTAATAATTATTTAATATTATTAATTACTAATAAGTCATGAATAACTGAAATTAATTTAAATCATTGAATTATTAATTATTAATCTGTTTCATAAGTTCTTAAACTTACACTGATTTCTTAGAAATATACTAAAATATTATTTCCATCCTAAGTTACCGGTGCTACTTTGGGTATGTTCATTTTTTCCCATGTTTTATGATCTCTGAACAACATGGAGAGCAACTATGGGTTACGGGTTAACCCACAGTCCAGGAAATTCTCGTGGCTGTGGAAGCCGCGTTCTGTTCAGGCCGTGGAGACCCCGCCGCCCGAGGTCAGCAGCTGCCTGGCTCTCGTCAGAGGGGAGGGGAAACCACCTGAAACTCATCAGGGTGCTGTTGTTTATTAGTGATCTGATCAGAGCCCCAACAGGAGGGGAAGGCCTTCTCAAGCCTCGTCCCTTAGCTCTGGACGTGGAATCCCACTTATCACTTGGCCACGGCGGAAATGTGGAGCAGAAGCCCCCCACACTTAGCCACCGAAAGCAGACGAGGTGACTCTCCCATCTGCCGTGACCTGTCCCGGGACCTCTAGGCAGATCTCCGTTACCATCTGATGTCAGCATCATGATCGCGACGGCTATTTGTCACAGCAAGTCCGAGGAGAATGGTCCCTACGCTCTAGAAATACATACTGCAGAAGGAGTAAATTATCATTATGCCTCACTTTACTCTAAAATGTTTTCTGCGGAAAAACAGCTGAAAAAAATACGGAAACATTTCATTAAGGGCAGGTCATAGGTCATTTTACCAAATGCAGCGTCAGTATACCATTCTCTTTACATTTCCATGTTTTGAGATTTTTCTTAATTGAAAACACTAATATCCACTTTATCGAGGATGGGAAGGTGCCGTTCTCTGGAACTATGGACAACACGTCTCACCACCACACCTCCCGCCAACCCGGAAGCTGCCCCATTCAGCCTGCATGTTTGAAGAGACGTCGAGTCCTCTAAGTACTTTGCTTTAAATACTCTTTACAGTCTCTGGTACAAAAGTAATAACCGGTTAACATTCAGAAGGCGGGTAAAAGGAAGATATTTCCAGCCTAACAAGTTAGGAAAAGTACCTGCGCTGAAAACCACATGAATCAGACAACATGTTCGTCTCTGGCTGCCATGCACTCAGCCGATCACGTTCGGCTCATTCAGCCATCCCGTAGGTCTTGTAAACTGCGCCCTTCTGGTCGTCCCACTACTGCAGCCTCGATGAACACCTCGTGCCCCCCTTCTAGTCCACCTCAACGGACCCACCACCTGCACCGCTGTCCCTCTGTCTCTCTCTTCCTCCAACAGTCATGACCCTTACTAAGTGCCCATCGGAATGAACTTTCCAAACTGCCTACTGGGCCTTGTCAGGTCCCTATGTAAAAACTGTCCTTGAAAGCCTCCCGGTCACCTGCAGGCCAAGCTCGGCCATCCTGCCCCACGCGGGCCTCATCCCTCGGCGCTCAGTGCTGCTCGCTGCGGTACCAGCCTCACGTGTCTGCGCCGTTCCGGCCCCGCCTTATCCTCGTCACTCCCAACTTTCCCACACAAGTGTGTGCGCGCACAAACACCCTGCTCCCGTCTCCCTGGAGAATGTCTCCCAGCCCTAGGAAATGACTGGGGTCTCTCCCGGGACCTCCCTGCGGCCCGCGGAGAGGCCCGGCGCCCATCCTGTGCTCCTGGCCCCGCACCCGCCGCTCCCGCGGCCGCCCCTCCTCAGGCAGGCTTCTCTCTCGCTTATGTCTGCTTCTCCCAACCCAGCCAGTCCCATTGGCTTATTCTGTCCTCTTACAAGTCAATAATATTGATAATAGATTCATTCAAATTGAAATAACCTGTTAGCACATGAAGATAAAATACTATTATATAAGATTGTTATGTGTATATTTAACAGTGTAGTTTTTGGAATAGGAAGGCTTGGTGTGCCTAAAATCCCTTTTTTTTCCTAAGTTGAGAACATTATTTTAATTTTTATTTTTCATAAAAGGGTATATATTTAAGGTGTACAGCATGATGATTGGACACACAGTGAAATGATCACTTGGGTCAAGCTAACGAATACGCCTGTCTCCACGTGCGTGTGGTGGGATCACCAGAGCGTCCTCCCCCAGCAAATTCCCAGTGTTCAGCACAGCACTGCTCACTACAGACCTCGAGACCCACATCATCCCACCCGGGACCCATGGTAACTGCAGGTCTACTCTCTGCTTCTGTGAGTTGGACTTTTTTTTTTTTTTCGATGCCACATATAAATGAGATCACAGAGTGTCTGGCTTATTTCACTCAGCACAGCATCCTCCAGGTTCATCCATGTTGTTGAGAATGGCAGGATGTCCTTTTTTGTGGCCGTGCACTACTGTACACCTAGATCGTCTGCTTTGTGCACACGGATCCTCTATCCCACACTGTGGTACCCGCTCACCCGCCCACAGACGTGGGCTGTGCCCTGGCTGGTTGAATGATGCCGAAGCCCCGATGCTGTGTGGTTGAGACCGTCTCCTTTCCAAGTCGATGCCAGCGCTCTGAGCCCAGAGCCTTCACCCCCTTGCCTGCTCCACCTTCTGATTTCTCGGTAGGAACAGGCTCTGCACGCACCGTCTTGTTTAAATTCTACGGCTCTGCAGCCTCTTGTGTCTCGCTGGGACCTCCGCTAGACTCCGTCCCCTCTGAGACCTCCCTTCTGCTGCAGCTCATTGTCAATCCAGGCTATTCTGTGATAAATCTGTGAGTCTTCCTCCATAGCTTCTCATATCAGTTTTTAATCACGTAGCTCCAAAACTGCACTCCAGTGTTCACACGTGCATTTTCTCCACGATGCATTTAATGTGTTTTCTGGAGAATTTACTTGAGAGACAGGCCACCTTACAGCCACCACACCTGGAGCCCTGGTCCCTGCTGGGCCAGGCACCTTTGATCCTTGTGGGGAAAGACCATATACCCATCTTTATGGGTAGGTGCAGCTGAACTTGGAGCTGCAAACGATTTTTGGAGGACAGCTTTATGGCACATGTGTAAGATGAGAGAACCCTCCCATAAGCGGCTACCTTCTAAACTACCAGAGACGGCGCAGTTGATTTTAAAAGCTGTGAGACAGAGCTTGCTTACTTTGATAAACTTAAGAACAAGGTCAAGTATTTTGAGATCTCTAAAAGAGAAATGGATTTTCCCCTAGTCTTATCGTCACTACCTCCGGTTGACATTGGACGAGCGATCATGTGGTGCACTTTTCAGAAAGCCTTCCCAGAATCGTCCAAGAGCTCAGAGCATGGCTTGCAATATGAGCCAGCTTTCAGCCTGACCACGCGAGCAGGCACAGCAAAGATGCACTCTAAGTACACGCTAAATGGACATCTTGGCCCGGGAAACAACCATGTCAGCAGGGGCGGCGGCATCGTTGGTAACGAAGGACAATGATACAAACGGGGCTGGAGGCCGGCACGCCGAGCGCCTGTCCTCAGGGCTTCCCAGCATGCTTCTGGCTCCCTGGGGCGCGTATGCCTGCTTCCTCCTTCTGAAGGTTTCCTGTTTGGTTGGCCTTTTATCCCTGGTCTGTTTGGAGGACAGCTTCCCCTGTGCCAGATGCCTCACTGTGCCTGGGGTGATAACAACTGTTTAAGGGATTTCAAGAAAATGCCAGCACTTTAGCGACTTAGAGTACTTGACATTCTCTCTGATAAAAACCAGTTGGTTGAAGGATTTAAAATTCATGCAACATGTGGCTCAAAACAGGATCCAACTTGAAGGAATTGAAATTTGGGTCATCAAGATCTGAATAATTGAGGTATGACCATGGAAAACAATATTTTCCAATGAATAGATTTTCATATGATATGATCATATTCTTATATATTTTTGAAGATGTTGAAATAGTAAGCAATTCATAGACCTACAAAGGAAGAAAGAACTGCTGAACAGGGATCCTGGGGAAGAGAATATTCTAATTAGCAAAATACAATGTTTACCCAAGAATGAATAGGAAAAGCCTCGGTATCCTCCCCATGTCACTGCTCTGTGAGCAAGACTTGGTAAGTGGATTTTAAGTGACTTTTCTTGTTGAAGATGCTGCAATGTGACTCAAGGTCACTGTTTGGAAGCTCAGGGACGACCAGCTGTCCCTGCCTATATTGTGGGTGTGGATGTCGTGGGGGCCGCTGCAGGCATCCTGACTCTGGGACAGAAGTTAACAGTATCATGTGTTTTACTTACTTGCTCTTTCATTTTCGGAGGGAATGTGTCAGAGTGGTGATACTATTGTACATGGAAGTGGCCCCTGCAGCTGGACAGAAGGAAATGGCAACATTAGTCTCTGCCTTTGTCCTTAGCAAGAATATTACCGCACTATTCCCTAAAGATACTACCTATGCTTCACTTCAAATTCAGAAAACATCTGACCACCGTCCATGATAAGGTCAAGAATTATTACTGAAACAAACTATATAACTGCTGATCCCTGAAGCCAATCCAAGAGTAAGTCATGGTCAAGACCATGCTAGCCTATCTGTGCTCAAACCCGGCTCCTCCCCTTTCTAGGCTATGGTTTGGGGGAAGTTCCTGAACTTCTGGAAGCCTTGCTCTCCTCACTGTAAAGTAAGGGCAGTAACTGTACTTGACACATAGTCTCCTTATGATAATTTAGTGACATCTCTTAGCACAATGCTCTCAGCAAATGTTCACCACCGTCATTATTGCTAATACCTTGCATCTAGACATGGTGCATTTGTGAAGCTCTTTACGGTGCTGACACAGGACGTGATGGACACTGGTCTATTACATGGATTTCCAGGGAGTTGAACAGTGAACATACTCTGAAGGGTGCATGGATTTGCATCATTCTGGAGGAAGGTACATATGGCAGGATTCTGTATTAATCCATGTTCCCTTTTAGTATATTTGTGGGTTGACTGGATGAAGAAATAGATGGCATGTCCTTGACTAAAAAAAAAAAAAAAAAAAAAAAAAGCCTCCTCCAAGCTGGAAGGTCAGGTTCTTCAACTGAAAACACATTTAAGGAGAGGTATAGGATGCTTGCTTTGCAATCCTTAGTGCTGATCCAACCCTGGTAATCGATGAAGAAAAGAAATTGCAGTCAGATCAGCCTCAAATTTTAAAATAAAATATGCTCAACCAAACTGCAGCTGACACACAAAGTTAAGAGAGGCAGCAATAAAATCAATGGTGACTCAAGACTCAACCATATCTCAAAAACATGCGACGGGTACCTGCGAGCACGCCTGCAGTCCAGCTAGAAAGAGTATAAAAGTCCTGCTCCTGGGCTTTATAAATCACTTGCCAACCACTGGGGCCAGGAAACCTAGTTTTACCACAAACAAACAAAAATCTGAGGTTTCAGGTTGAATGACAAATTCAAGGAGCCTACATTGCAATACATACTGCATAATGGAAGGCTGCTTAAAATACACACCATCAGGTTCCACAGGCAAAATTCAGATAAAACCATGAAATAAACCAGCACTCCTTTGCCCAGGCTGACATTCAAATACCACGCTCAGAACGGCATTATCTGATTCAAAAGAGGCCAGAGAGCACATGGGATGGGTCTAGCGTGGGACAGCAGGGGATGGGACAGCAGGGGACGGGACAGCAGGGGACGGGACAGCAGGGGATGGGACAGCAGGGGACAGGACAGCAGGGGACGGCACAGGACCGGACATTTGTGCAGCTACCGAGAGCTCACACGCCGGCAGTCACAGAGATTCCCTGGACCGTTTTCAGAGCAATCTTATGAGATGGCGTTTTCGTCCCTGTTCTACACATGAGCCCACAAGACAGGCTCACAATCAACTTGAAATGTTAGCGACTGTGCGCACCTCATGTTAGTCAGTGGCCAGTCTCACGTCTGACTCCGAAACCCAAGTCACCTCCCTTACGTAAAATATTCACAGCCAACAAGAATGGCTGATGGAAATGGGGAAGAGGACACTTGGGGTGATGGAGTCACACTGTCTTTCTCCAAAATCCTGAGGTGCCTTCTGTGCAGCTCCACGAGAAAGAACTGGAAGAACCAGGAGGTAGAGATAAGAGAAGCCTCCTTCTGGTGCAGGGGAAGCAAGAACAGCAGAAATGCATGGCTCTGTCACCAAGTGGCCAGCACCTGTCACAGGAGATGGGCGCAGACGTGTCCGCTCGCCGGAGCTGTCGTCCAAGTGACCCTGCCTCACGCGCCATGCTGCGTGCGCGCCTTCCAGCTCTGCCCGTCTACCCCACAGACTACAACGGCCAGTGTCTTTCCACCTGTGTGAGCCGGCACGTGGCCTTCAACTCAACAGGTGTACCACCAGGCCTTGCTGCAAGTAACGAATGCATCGGATGCTCAGAAATATGACCTTTTTATCCATGGGGACTGTTCCCACATTCCCTAAGAAAGCAAGTTTTTGTACAGTGTTTTTGTATAGATTATCTTTAAAGCACTAGCAATACCGGCATTTCTTATTTAAAAAGTCCTGTTTCTCCTTTTGCCATATTTTTATGCCTCAGATTCTCTCTGGGACCACCTCTTGCGAGTTAACTATTGCTATTTTTTTTAAATAAATAAAATCTTTTAAAAAAGAACTATTGCTATTCTTTTATTGAAATCTATGCTGGCATTGCTTTATGTTTTCTCTCATGACCAGTTCTTGGACGGGACAAACCCGACTTTCGACGATCTCGGGGCTCCACATTCAGACAGATCTGGTTGGTGCTCCCGCAAAACGGGAGAAGACCCAGGACTGGGAGGAGCAGGGGGTGAGCTGGGCGTCTCCGCTGCTTGTCTGCAGCGCCTGACGGGGCGGGGAGCTGACCCCACACGACACGCCCCCTTCTCTCCACCCAGAGACCGCACCGCAGCCTCCGCGCTCACCTCATGCCCGGGCTGCCTGTGCATTTCTGGCTCCCTGCAGGGAAGAAGGAGCACTTGCCGGAAGAGTGGGGAGGTTGATGTAGGGGTGAGAGGGTGGGGGGGAGAGGAAGTGACTCCTTTCACTTCACGTTAACATCTGCCTATGCTTTTTCTCGAGATCCTGGAGGAGGCAACATGGCACTTTTAATCATATTAAAATATTGTTATGAGACATAGTTAATAACCATCAAATGTAATGAGTCCTAAGATCTGAAAATGGAGGGCTTGGTGCCATAAATGGCCGTTCATTATCCACAGCTAGACTTTAATGATAGATGTGCCTATTGCTTAAACTGAGCAGAGGGTACACTTAAGATTGCTAGGATAAAAAGAATATGGGCACGAACAGAAGGGCCACAGGGATCCCTTCAGCCTCTGAGACTCAGGATGAGCGAAGAAGTATTCTCTGAAAACAAAGGGTAACAGGGCACTTACGTGGAGCACCTGCAACAATCAAAGCTCACCTGATTTTTAAATATTTATCGAGAGTCTACTATGTGCCACTTTCCCAGGTTCCACGTTCTCACTGGCAGGGGAGGGAGGCCCCGTCCCCCAGTCCTGGGAGGAGGCAGAGGCTCCTAAAGCTCTTGTTGAAGGGGTGATGCCGTAGCAGATGATGCATCACAGAGGAGAGACGGCCGGGCGTGGGGGGAGGAGGGATCAAGGACGAGCCAGCCGTGCAAGAGAGAATGCCTAAGATGGAAACAGTGGTACTTGTAACTGGATGCTACTGAGTGACCAGCCAGTCTCCCATGAGCTGGCCACAACGGCTAGCAACAGAGAGTCCTAGGGCCCCCGTGCTCCCGGGCGGGCTCCGGGGAGCAGGCCCCGTCTCAGCAGGTGGGGCGATTACAGCTGCCTGTGTGTGCCTTCTGCCCTGGATGGAGACAGGGGCTCGGGGGCGGGGGGCAGCCTGCAAGACAAGCATTAGAGACCCGCACTAGAGGACAGTGGCCGTGGGCTTACTGAAGCGTCCACCACGCTGTGAAATCAAAGACCAAAAGTCCAGAGCTAAAAAGAGGAACAGAGCTGAAACCTGATGATTATCCGTTAATTTAACTTGCAAAGCTCCACCCGTGTGGTCCTCCCTCCAGCAGCCCCAGTAAACAGGCAAAGAATTCTGCTTGACCAGATGTGTCTCCCTGTCTCCCCCTTAAATAACTTCTGAGCATCAGTAAGCATTTGCTGTCACTTGTTAATTACTTGTCGAAGGAATCGGGCAGAGAGACGTTTAATGCGTTAGGAGCTGAGGCTGATTGAAAATCAATCGGAAATTAGGGTAGGATTTCCTTCTCTGAGGTTATTACACAGTCGATAAGAAATGGGTTTAGATTTGGAAGAGTCCATTTTCAGGCAACCTTTATGATGACGTCATTTCCGTGAAGTCAACACCTGACTCACAGCGCACACCTAAAAATAGACAGCTCCCCGCTGAGCCTCAGCCTCCTCCGTCGGGACCTTCCCCATCTTCTCAGCCGGGAGCCGAGGTCAAGGTCATTTCGAGCGTGAACAAAACGACCACCAGTAAAGCACGAAGGAACTTTGTGCTGCAGTGGAAAATAAGCCAGGCTCCCTGGTTCTCCTGTCCCCCCTCCCGGCCCCGGGGCCACAGCCACAGAGACGCCGGTGGGGGAGCAAGTCCCCACAAACCCTCAGACACCTGCCGTCCCGGGAGGCGGCTCTCCTCTCCCGCCCTGCTGCGCCCCTCCCCTGGGCATCCTCGTGGCAAATACCAGAGGAGAAGGGGCCTCTGCCCGTGCCTCTCCTGCCCATACGGACCCCGCCTCCACACTTAGCTCCCACACTGAACTAGGGGCAACTCCCAATGAGGCAACCAGCCAGGCCAGCGATCCGCTCGTGCCCATGGGGTTCCTAACGTGGTCAGTACTACGCTACGCTCCTGACGAGATCAAAGATTCCATGTGGTTTATTTTAGATTTAATTCTTAAATAAGAATTGTGTATAGGTAAGGTGCTACACAATGATTTGATGCACACATGCAAAGTGACATGATTACTCCTGTCGAGCTAATTAAAACATCACCTCCTCACAGTTCCCCGTATGCGTGTGTGGTGGGAGCACCTGAACGCAGTCCTTTAGCAAACCCCCAGTACTCAGTACAGTATGGCTGACTGCAGTCCTCGGGCTGCACATCAGCCTCCTAGAGAACTGCCACTTCGTACCCTGCGAGCATGTCCCCGCCTCCCCCAACCTCCCTGGGACGCTGGCAACGACCACTCTCCTCTGTCTTTACAATTCCATGAGAAGTGAGATCATGCAGGCTTTTCTCTCTGAGCCTGGCTGGTTGCCTCATTGGGAGCTGCCCCAATACACGCAGCATAAAGCTCTGCAGGTTCCTGCCTGTTGGCACAAACACCAGAATCTCCTTTTCTAAAGGCTGAATAAAACTCCATGTGCACGTGTGCATGTGCGTCTATCACAATTGCTTGTCCGCTCGTCCGTCGACGGACACTTAGGCTGTCTGCATGTCTTGGCTACTGTGAATAATGCTACAACAAATATGAGGATGCCGAGGTCTTCGAGGCATTGATTTCATTTCCTTTGGAAACATCCCCAGAAGTGGGATTGCTGCATCTTATGGTAGTTTTTAGTTTTGGGGGGCACCCCATCCTGTTTTCTATAATGTCTATACCAAATTACGTTCCCACCCACAGCACATGAGGCCCCCTTTTCTCCGATTCCTCGCCAGCACCTGTTGTTTCTTCTTTGATCACAACCATCCTAACAGGTGCAAGGTGATATCTCGTTGAGGTTTTGATCTGCATTTCCCTGATGATCATGTCCAGAAAGATAATTCACAACACACATCAGCCTTTTCTGGGGAAATATCCAGATCACGAGTGCTTGGCGTCAGGAAGAAGAGAGGGAAGGCTGAGGACACCCGAGGAGCCGCGCAGGGTCTCAGCCGGAGCAAAGTCCCGGACGACGGGCAGATGAGGGGGTGAAGAGCCAAAGCAGACACGCCGAAGAGCAACGTGTGTGTCACGCTGTGTCTCTAATTACACCCTCTGCGTGTTTCGGAGATGGGGGCTCTGCTAGTCTCCAACGGAAGACCTGCTTACTAGAGTCCCGTCCCCTGTCCATCCGCTGCCACGGCCCCGGGACAAGTGCTCCCGGACACAGAAATGCCCCCAGACGAGGCGGCACCCAGAGGAAGAATAGCCTCTGACAGTCCCCAGAGTGGGCCCGCAAGCCCCTCCCAGCCGAGAGAGGAGGTCATGTCTGCACACACTCGCTCGAGCCATGACGACTGCAAACCAGTCTAGCGTGTCTTGAGCCCCCGAGGAACGGAGAATCGGTAGGCCACTAGGGTCAGGTAATCACACGGTCACTTCTTTGCTTGATTGGCTTGGTCGCGTTGCTTAGGGAGACTTCAGCAAGGCGAGTGACATGACCAGCTGCGGAGATGTCAAAAGGCATCAGGAAAAGGATCCGTCATGGGAATTATTATGAGGCCGCCATCTTTACTGTCTCATGAGCCACGGCCACGGCCATTCCGCTCCCTGAACACGAGGTGGAAAATGCCGGCCTTCAGGTCCAGTTTGGGATTCCATGCATCATTTTGCTCCATTAGCCCGAAGCCCCTCACACTGGTTTTCCTAGGCAGACGTGGAGACGCACACCCAGAATCGTCACCTATTGTCACCACCACTGTGAAGGCTGCTCTGCTTTGTCTTCTCCTGGCTCAAAGGCAAAGCTCTGTTTTGGGGGAAAAATAGTTTGACCACATGTGGGAGGCCTGAGTCATTATTTTAATGATAATATTTTAATAAGAAATTCAATTCTTATTACTTAAAATATGTGGAACTCTAGAACAGACATTTCTAAATATCACAATGTCTAATTTCCGATCAATAACAGGCCTTTTGGCAAGAACTTGTTGGAGGACAGTTGTAGTCTCTTTCGTGAGGCTCTCCTTAGCTACCGTGGAAATGAGGTCAGATCACAAGGGGGCATTTCAAGGTGCTCTGATTGTAAGGGTGACCAGGTGATAAATAAGAGGCACAGGTCTCAGGGCCCGGATTCCTGAAGCACGTTTCAGTGTCCCCTGGACTTCCTCCTTCCATCTGAAGCAGGTTCCTGTTGGGTGAATTCTGACAATGAGGAAAGGCAGACGGTGACCTCTCTTGGATGTTAGAACCCCCCCCCCCGCTGACCCCAGTCCCCAGCAGTCTCTTGCGGGTCCTCATACCCTGCTTCTGACCCTCACACCGAGACCCGCCTCACGGCCTGCTCGGCCCGAGGGATGTGTCAATGGACGTGCGTCCTGCGCCCAGGGACAACCCTCCCCCAGCACCACCTCCTGCGTAGCCCGCCTCGGTCAGAGCCAGCAGCCCGCACAGCCCGCACCGGCCCTCCGGCGGGCTCCTGCACCGGGCAGACGCTCCTCAGCTGTTCTCACACACTTGCTGTTTGTTGTCAGAGTTTCTGCATGTCTTTGCTTCAGCTCAGGCACTATTAGTAGGTCTCTAAATAATATGCTAGTCTACTTGAGCTACTATAGCAAGGAAAAAGCAACAAGAAGAACGTTCCCAGTGGCAGTCCCAAAATATTGTTCCACTGACCTACCTCTCCTGCTCCAATTTGCCACCCCAAAGAGAGCTCATAAAGGGAGAGCAGCACCCGAATCACTTTCTGTCAGACAGCAAACAAGCAGTGCCATTTTTCCTTAAATTGGCATGACTCTATTATTAATTAATTAATTAAACATGCCACAAATATTTTAATTCAGTGCCTGCTCTGTTGCCAGGCATTATTCTATGCGTTTTCTCCCAGAAGCCATGAAGGGAAAGGAAAAATACCCTCACAGGGTAAATGCTTCTAACAGCAAGTCATTCCTGGGAATGTGTGCGCTCCTTGGGGAAGCACGTTAATATCTTCTGTTGCATTACTATTTAAGGAATCACATCAGGAAGCATTTAGGGTCCTCAGTAGAGTGGGAGGCAGGAATCAGCCAGCAGCAGTGAAGAACTAGTGATGGACAGGGTCCATCTGATGGCCCTCCCCGTGGCTGGCCCCCCAGCACCCGCTTGGTCATTGCTGGTTCCATGGGGCCCCAGGTTCTTCTGGAATCAGCCTCAGGGTGGGAGGGGGGCATCTGAGGAATGTCTGTCCCATTGCTCACATCTGGGGGTGGTTCCATGCCAGGGCTTCTCCCAAGGGTGTTCCCGAAGATCCCAGGGACACGGGCTCTGTGTGCTGCTGGGCAGCCACGTACCAGCCCCCCGACACGGTCCCATCGAAGATGAGGGTTAAAATGCCCGTTTGGGGATTGCTGTGAGTCTCAAACTGGGTAACAGCTAGGACAGTGCTTTTGTGAACCAGAGAGCACCACCCAATGTCACTGTAGCGAGTCTGGGGTCTGGAGCCATGGTTCTTCCTTTCCCAAAGGGACTAAGGAATGGGACAGGAGGGATGACCGGGAATTCCAGAAATGACCCCGGGAAGGCAGCACAGTCCAGGAACGGCTGTGGATGGTGGGGAAGTAGCCCAGCCCGAGCCGACAGATCCCGAGGATGCCTGGCTGCAGAGGGCGAGTAGGGCCCAGCTTTGGGATCCTAGGTGATGGAATCATGGTTGGCAAGTGAAGAATATCCATTTCTTCACCCATGGCTGGAACTCCCGAGCTAGAAGAAACCAAGCACCGCACATCCTCAGGCCCCCACCCCGCTCCCGCTAACTGTCTGGGACCCAGCCAGCTCAGTGCATTCCCCGGATCCACGGTTGGGTCTCCTACATCCTGGGGCACTGAGCCCTGGCAGCGTGAGGACCGCGTTAGTATCTCAACTCTCCCCACCTTTTCCAAGAGTCCTGGGTGCAAATGCTCAACTGAACTGAATTGCTCTCCTTGTCTACACCAGGGTTTTCCTCCTGACTTTGCACACCGATTTCAGCAAGGGCCCTCTGGGGTTCCACTCCGAGAGTGAGCACCGTGAGCAATAATTGTGACGTTGGCGAAGTTACCACCGTTACTAGGAGCCAGGCGGGCAGTTTTATATGAGAACCAAACAACCTAACAACTAACCCTGCAAGGTGGGTATTTTTCTCAAAACATGGATGAAGGAGCTGAAACACAGCGAGGTTAAGAAATGTGCCCAAGGCCACCCAGCGGACAGCGGTGGGGTGAGGACCCGTGGCTGGTCTGGGAGTGCCTCTCCTGTTGGGTATCCAACCAACAGTACATGAGGCCAAGCAGCTCCGTGTCCACCGATGCTGAGCACAGGGCTGTTCGGGAACCGTGTCCCTCAGCAACCGGAGGCGCTTGGATCCACGAGGAAGGGGAGACCGCTAGCCAAGGGGGAGCCGTCTGAACTCCTCGTCCACCAGTGTGGACCAGAAGAACCGCCAAGAGCCCAACAGACTCTCACATCTCATGAGACTGCAGGTGTGGACAGCTGAGCACACCTCCCCTCTCACTGCCAAGGACCGAACACTCTTTGTGCTGAGCTGAGAGCTGAGGTTTATTCCCACGCCCGCTGACCACAGGGGAGAGGAGAATCGTGAGGCCCAATCCCACAGGATTTATGGTCTTTCTGCTCCATCCTCACAGCACAGAGACTGTCCTCCTCCTCACTCACGTAAGCCGGCTGCTATTCACCCTGACACAGTGCTCCACGGGGGATCACCCTACCTCTGAGGGAACCCCCTTCAGGGGCACACGGGGGGTCGCCCTGCCTCTGAGCGCACACCCTTCGGGGGCACACCTTGCCAGAAGGAGTCGAGGAAAGAATCAGAGTACCGAAACAATGCAGTTCAGTGTTCTCTGGAGCCTTTTATTCCAAGTGAAGAACCGGCCCCACAACCGTTTGTTAGAATGACACCAGGGCACTCCACACATTTGTCTTCAGGGCACTGCAGACGCTCCCCAGCCTGAGACCGTCACGGGCTTCCAAGTTCGGTGCCGGCCGTGACTAGTAACACTTCCCGTTACATCATGGTGTGGATAAGGTCAGGAGGTTTATTGTCACAAGAGAAGGGGCGAGCACACACCGCAGGCCATCTCCTATTTGTTCTTAGTCCAAGCATAGCACATCGGAGCTGGAAGGGCCCCTGTAGACATCTGGTCCCATTTCTTCATTTTACAGAGAAAGAAGAGACCCAGGGAGGTTTGGTTATTTGCCCAAGGTCACGTGTCAGTTAATGTGAACGTTTGAACAAAACTCCAAGCCTCCTAATTGTTATTCCTGTGTCCTTATGGCTTACAGCGCTATCTGTCTGCTATAGCCCTGTGAGGGACACTGTCCTCATTTTACAAATGGAGAAATGAATCCGCAAACACAGTAAAAATAAATGCATAGAGTGCTTTGAAGACTGACATTACCAGGAACTCCAAAATAAAGAATGTGTCTACTGATACAAACTGAAGAAGTACGAGTCAAGCTGTGAGCACGGCTACCCACAGGCACAATTTCAACGGGGTCCCGATTAACGAGCATAACCACCTACGACACTTCAACAAACTGGGAATAATGAATCAACTAAACAGGGAGGCCACCGCGCCTACATAAGCAAACGGGAATCCAAGCCTGTCAATGCCTCAAGGGTGCGAGATCGAAACCGAAGGACAACCAATCACAGACAGCCAACTGGACTTTAAGCTACAGACACTCAAAACCTGCCACACTTTCTCCACGAAAGTCTCCCCTGGCTCCCGCCTCTGCAAAGCTCCTTCCTGACTAATTCCAGTGTGGCGCTGCAGGACTGGACCCAATTTTTGCTCAAATAAACTTAAAATGTTTGATATGACTTAATTTATATTCTAATAGCAATTCCCTTATTTCATGGAAATTCACCAGTGTTTTGCACCATTTGCTTCTAGCTACCTGTTAAATGGGAATATAATGGCAGAAATAAAAATACATAATGAATATTCTTTGCATCAGCCAGCCCATACTTCTAATAGAGATGACAAGGCAGAAATCAAAAACAGGTTTGCTGTAGTTAATGCTCAGATAAGTTGAATAAGTAGAGAAATAAGAGGCCAGTTAGGAGGAGGATGAATGGTTATCGTTTGGAAGCCTTTGGCAGATCCTATCACCTTTTCCAGTACTCAATTCCTCCCACTATAAAATCAAAGAATTTAATTCTTAATAATGCCACTCCTGGGTCTTGGATTCTCAGGGAAGGACTTTGTCGATGAGGTGAGGCTTAGGGGTTAAATGGAGATAGGGAACATAACAACCATTGTGAAACCCCAGGCTTTGAATCCATTTTTGCCAAAGCCAGGCATATCTTTCCCTCTGAACAATATAAGAAAATCTCTAAACGTCTTTATTAATTTTGCTGAAAAAAACCTTTCTCTCAATCTTTAATCTTTCATTAGGAGTGTCGGTCAGTTGATTGGGATGCCCGAGCAGAGCCAGCAGGCAGAGGTGATGGGCATCAGAAGGACAATATGTGTTAGGTAATCATTTCAATTGCCAGACTCAGTTCTTTGCTCTCCAGCTTCATTTTCTGCTGTAATTTATCAGTTAAGCCAAGATTGACTCAGCTCTTGGAAAAACAACCTCATCTCTGTGTAAGAGACGCTGCCAAGAGGTGAATATTTTAAAGAGAAAAATCATAAAGCATCAAGGATGGAGAGGGTATTTTAGGGAAGGTGACTCCTCTTTTCTCAGGATTATACTTCACAGAGAATCATTACCATTCCCCTTGCCAAAGGCTTAAAAACTCATCTCTGCTTTCACTTTAACAGCAATTATTAATCTACACCACTCACATTTCCGTCCTTAAACCACCAATATTTTAGCCTGCACATCCCCTAAATCAGTTATGGATACACTGCAGCAATGTCAGAAATGCATACACAATACCCACTGTTAAACAGCTACAAAGTAGTTAAACACAGTTACGCAGAGCTTTGCATTAGCACAATGTTGCTGGTAAGCTAGGCAACCTTGCTTATGCTTGCCCCTTTGCAATCCCCTCAACAGGAGTCCATCAATTAATAAAAAGACAGCTATCAAGTCCTTATTCTTTCCTCAGCCTTATTTCAGGTGTTTAGAATACATTAGAAAAAGTATGCAAGAAGTTTATCATTTCAATAAGGAGCCACAATTGTCAGATCAAAAGAATTTGAAGAGCAGTGTCCTAAATAAGCATTCTGAAAAAGAAGAGATTAGGATTTGCAGAGGTAGTTGAGAAGACTTAGAGGGAGGAAGAACAAAGGAGCCATGCCGATCTTGGGAAGAGGTGTAAAATGTGGGCTGTGCAAGAGTGCGGCTGAGTCAGGCAGTGGAAGTAGTGCAGGTAAAGGCAAAGGTAGGAGCCAGTAGCATGTAAGAGGGGGGGCTGCAAGGAGTCTCCCTAGTTTGAAGCAAAGTTCACGACACAGGGTAAGAGTACACTTCGTTTAGAGACAATTTAAAATACTTGTGAGACCCTGTGTATGCCCTGCTCAAAAGGATAGAGATGATGTAAGACACGACCCCAGGTCTCAGTAAATCAAGACGAATATGGTTGTAACATACACCACATCTCTACCCACTCTGCCTGTGGACACTTGGGTTGCTTCCAGGTCTTGACTGTTTGTTGTGAATAATGCTGCAGTGAACAAGGGGGTGCAGATACCTCTTCCACACCTCCTTTACATCTCCTTTGGATATACACCCAGAAGTGGGATTGCTGTATCATATGGTAGTTTTACTCACCTCTTTCCTGAAGTCTGGCAACCTATCATTGATTATTATCTGTTGACCTTTTTTTTCATGAGTTCTTATATGCTGTATTTGTGCTCTTGTTTTATTGAGGTAAACTGTGGTATTGGTTTTAAAAAGTCATACTATGCTTGCTCATGATTGTTGCTTACCTCTAGAGAATATTTTTCTTTTTTTTTTTTAATTTTATTTTATTATGTTATGTTAGTCACCATACAATACATCATTAGTTTTTGATGTAGTGATCCATGATTCATTGTTTGCGTATAACACCCAGTGCTCCATGCAGTACGTGCCCTCCTTAATACCCATCACTGGGCTAGCCCATCCCCCCACCCCCCTCCCCTCTAGAACCCTCAGTTTGTTTCTCAGAGTCCATAGTCTTTCATGGTTCATCTCTCCCTCCGATTTCCCCCCCTTCATTTTTCCCTTCCTTCTCCTAATGTCTTCCATACTATTCCTTATGTTCCACAAATAAGTGAAACCATATGATAATTGACTTTCTCTGCTTGACTTATTTCACTTAGCATAATCTCCTCCAGTCCCATCCATGTTGATGTACAAGTTGGGTATTCATCCTTTCTGATGGCTGAGTAATATTCCATTGTATATATGGACCGCATCTTCTTTATCCATTCATCTGTTGAAGGGCATCTCGGCTCTTTCCACAGTTTGGCTACTGCGGACATTGCTGCTATGAACATTGGGGTGCATATGGCCCTTCTTTTCACTACATTTGTGTCTTTGGGGTAAATACCCAGGAGTGCAATTGCTGGGTCATAGGGTAGCTCTATTTTTAATTTTTTGAGGCACCTCCACACTGTTTTCCGAAGTGGCTGTACCAACTTGCATTTCCACCAACAGTGTAAGAGGGTTCCCCTTTCTCCACAACCTCTCCAACATTTGTTGTTTCTTTCCCTGTCCATTTTTGCCATTCTAACTGGTGTAAGGTGGTATCTCAATGTGGTTTTGATTTGAATTTCCCTGATGGCTAATGATGATGAACATTTTTTCATGTCTGTTAGCCATTTGTATGTCATCTTCAGAGAAGTGTCTGTTCATGTCTTCTGCCCATTTTTTGACTTGATTATTTTTTTTTTGGGTGTTGAGTTTGAGAAGTTCTTTATAGATTTTGGATACCAGCCCTTTATCTGTAGTGTCATTTGCAAATATCTTCTCCTATTCTGTGGGTTGCCTCTTTGTTTTGTTGACTGTTTCCTTTGCTGTGCAGAAGCTTTTTATCTTGATGAAGTCCCAAAAGTTCATTTTTCCTTTTGTTTCACTAGCTTTTGGAGATGTATCTTGAAAGAAGTTGCTGTGGCCGACGTCAAAGACGTTACTGCCTATGTTCTCCTCTAGGATTTTGATGGATTCCTGTCGCACATTGAGGTCTTTCATCCACTTTGAGTTTATCTTTGTGAATGGTGTTACAGAATGGTCAAGTTTCATTCTTCTGCATGTGGCTGTCCAATTTTCCCAGCACCATTTATTGAAGAGACTATCTTTTTTCCATTGCATATTTTTTCTTGCTTTGTCGAAGATTATTTGACCATAGAGTTGAGGGTCCATATCTGGGCTCTCTATTCTGTTCCATTGGTCTGTATGTCTGTTTTTGTGCCAGTACCAGGCTGTCTTGGTGATCACTGCTTTGTAATATAGCTTGAAATCGGGCAATGTGATGCCCCCAGCTTTGTTTTGTTTTTCAACATTTCCTTGGCGATTCGGGGTCTTTTCTGATTCCATACAAATTTTAGGATTGTTTGTTCCAGCACTTTGAAAAATGTTGTTGGAATTTTGATCGGGATGGCATTGAAGGTATATATTGCTCTGGGTAGCATAGACATTTTAACAATGTTTATTCTCCTGATCCATGAGCATGGAATGTTTTTCCATCTTTTTGTGTCTTCTTCAATTTCTCTCATGAGCATTCTGAAGTTCCTAGAGTATAGATCCTTTACCTCTTTGGTTAGGTTTATTCTGAGGTATCTTATGGTTTTTGGTGCTATTGTAAATGGAATCGTTTCTCTAATTTCTCTTTCTACAGTTGCATTGTTAGTGTATAAGAAATCAGTTGCTTTCTTAGGCAATATTTTTCAAATAGGAGATTTCACTTACCATCTGTTCATCCTGTTAATTTAATAGATATCTCTTTCTTATTTCAAAATAGACCTTTTAAATTATAATTTATCATTGAATAAGGAGATTTTTTCCCATGAGCCATTTGATGAAGTTACACATAATGGAAAATCCAAGGTCATGTTCTAAGCCAATGGGAATTCTCCTTATATCCAGAGTTATCTGTATGAATAAATTCATTTAGAGTTACTTTGCTCCAGCCAATCAAAGCAGCAGTACAGGGCTGCTCCTAACGTAGTGTTTCCCTCTGCCCTGCCTCACCAACACACCGGGATAAATATATATATATATAGTATATATAATATATATATGTAACTTACTGCATCCTTGTTCAGTGGAACCCTGCCTTCTCTGATTCTTGAGACTGGATGCCACACAGCACCCAGGGAGTGCCTGTTACCAGCACAATCATCTTCCCCCATTCCAAACAAACAGTTGTTGGTTTTTCCCACCTGTTCTGGAGAGGGTGGCTCTGTGTGCCCTGAGATCTGAAGCTGGGGGTGGGGGGTGCTCCTTAAAGGTCTCTCTGGGCCTCTCCTTGACCTTCTCTCTCCTTGGCAGCCTTCCCTCATATATTGTATCTCAGGCTTACAGATGTCTCCTGATTTTGTTTTAAAGATGGCATTTGCATTTTTATTTTTCAATTTTCTTGCTGCTTTTGGGTGACTTTCAGGATGATAGGATGGAAAAATGCCATCTTTACATAGCTAATTCTAAATAAGAATCTTTCAATAAATTCTGAGTGGAATTTTAAATATGGAGAGGGAAATCGGTAACAGTAAGACTCCCCGAGGTCTGAAGCCATGGATGCCTTCAGTAATCCACATGGCAGAAGCTGGACCAGTGCAGGAGACCAGATGCCTGGCAGTGAGCTGAGGAAAAGGCTTCTCTGCCTAGGGCCAATGCTTAGGGCCCAGCACTCTGCAGAGGTCAAGTGTAGTCACTCAGGGGTCTGCAATTGTGCTGTGATGATCTCACCCAAAGAAATTAAAAACCGTGTCCTCGTAAGGGAAGTGGCTAGATATCGGAGACAGCTTGAAGGCGTCTTCCAGCTGGTGGCGGTCTGGGATGTGCATCCTCAGCACCCAGATGCCCGGGTCATGACAACAGCAGGGTCTGCATCTTAAACTTTTCTTGCCTTTTATTTATTTATTTATTTTAGCTTTTAGTGAAGCCCCTTTTATAAATTTCAGCCTTTCCCAGCTTTCTCAGAGTAAAATAAAAAACATTTTCTGCTTCATCTTGTCCATGATCAGGCCATGAAGAGCACAGAATGACTGAATTCAGAAATAAACATACTTCAAAGTTGTGTGTGTGTGTGTGTGTGCGCGTGTCAGCGCATGTCTGTGCAGCTATCTGCTGTGTGTGCACATGTGCACGAGGCAGAGGTGAAGGAGACGAGCCTGACTCTGTTTACGTGGCTATCTTCTATGAGCAGACTCTTCAGTTCCCAGCTCCCACTTTGCTCAGCAAGACAAGCATGGTTAGAATGCCAGTCAGTGAAGGAGATGTGAATTTAAATAAACAAGTCTGGAGGAACAGGTCCATGAGACAGTGAAGCGGAGCAGTTTGGCACGAGAAAGTGAAGAGTCCAGAACACCAAGTTAAAGAGAAAACACCAAAAATGGCCATCTCATGGATGTTCAATGGTTCACCCCATTGTTCCTACTACCTACCTCATTCCCCTGATACAGTACCAGCATTCTGCACTTGGAGATAAGCAAACAGGCCCGGAATCTGCACAGTCACGCAGCTGTGCCTCCTGGGACCAAGAAGGCGTGCCCTTGTGCGCGCCATGCTCCACCGCGCCCCACAATCCTGATGCGTCATTAGTAGTAGGACATGCATAAGCTCATTTTCTGTTGTTTCTGGGTACCAGATTGCTCAATAATAAGCCTTCCTTGGTAAGAAAATACCCTGCTCTGAGACAGATACTACCCAAAGCAATAATCATGCCCTCCAGCTTTACCTTCAGGCACAACCATGGCCAGACCTTCAACGCCACAGGGAAGACCCCCCAAGTAAGTGGGCAACGCGAGCCAGCGCCTTGCAAGGGCCAAACCTTCTCTGGCAGCGCACAACTCTGGTGAGCACCACCACCCAGGACAAGACGCGTGAGCGTCTGCAGGGGAGAGCACGCAGGTCAGCATCACCCCCCGCAGCCGACCGCCCCTGGCGAGGCATGGCTCTCCGGACACCGCGACCTTCCTGCGAAGAAGTGCTGGGACCCTCCCCAGATTCCAAACGAGCTGTGATTCTTTCAGCTGATGATACTCTGGGCTTCCTTTCTAATTGTTCATAGAAAGCATTCTCTGAAGACGGTGTGTTACACGGCAGCACCACAAACCGGACAGGAGATGCGATAATAAGCGTACGTATTATCTACGCACTGTCATCATCGGGGACAGAGACACAAGCTGGCCCACACCGCCACTTCCAGAAAACCACACATGAAGCACCTTCAGTGGGAATTATGGCCACGTTGGTTTTGGTTTTGAAGTAGTGTTTTGTCTGCTTGTTGTTTCCTTGCTTATTGTGGGACAGTGACATCGGCAAGCCAACCATGAGGGCAAATATCCCATATTCTTCAGAAATCTGGGTCCAGAGTCCAGAAGCCTGAGTCTGAGGCCCAGGCGGCTGCAGAGCAGTGGGGTGACTGCTCACCTCTCGGGGCTCCACATCCTCATCTAAAGGATGGGCGTCGCATTCACTCACCACACGCCCCACAGATGCAAGTCAAGGGTGTCGGAGGCGCCGGGCAGAGCCCAGGGAGGGGGCGCAGTGCGGTGCGTGAGACAGGCCGGGGGGCCCACTCTGGGGCACTCACGTGTGCGTGACAGGAAACAGGCGTCTCACGCCTGCAGGGCCATCTTGCGTCATACCCCAAATTCAACGATCCCTCTGTGGGGAACATTCCCCATGGGAAGTCTAGGCCTCCGAGCACCGACTGGATGGGATGTGAGTTGTCTTTGGGGCAGGACCAGCTCCCCTCAGAAAGTGACCAAAACTCTGAGGAGACGCTGCTTTTCTCATTTCTTCCTGGAACAAAACTACGAGAAATACTCTTCTCACTGATCATCAATACAGAGAGGACTGCGGTTTTTCCCCTAAAACACACAATGAAATTACTGTGGACTTTGAGGGACCGGAGAGCCCTTCCCCACTCTGATCTGACAACGGCACTGGCATTCCTGTTGCACGGCTGAGTTTTCGACATAAATTATGTGAGGCCACATGTATTTCATCTGGGTTGATTCAAGAAATTACAAGTGTCCTAATACTCAGTGACAGAAGTTGACATATCAAAGGATTCATAGGAACACCAACAAAAAATAAATCACCATTTCACTGCCCCTCCCCAAAACTAAATTCCTCATTTTACAAAGACCATATAATCCTTTCGTTTTCAAACAAATACCACTGCATCATTGTTATTCTAGCATAAGCTAGCATAAATCTTACAACAAGGAGCATGTCCAACGAGCTCTTTAATAGCCCTGCTTGCGGGGCTCCTGCCTGACACGGGGCCGCGGCGGAATCGGAGGGGATTACGCGCGTCAGCCCCGTCAGTTGGTGGCAAAGGCAACACAAAGGATCCACCTGAGAACTCCCCACAGGAAACTGTGCTCTGTGTTTTCCTGCCTCGTAAAAGGAGGGGGGGAAACAGCTATTAAATTAATTGGCACTAAAAGCATGTAATAGTTATCTAATCTATTAATTTTTAGTTGAATATTAACTCCAGTGTCTGCCATGACACGCATTTGACCTGCACAAGGAGCCAGGTCACCACCTCCGTCTTTGAAACGAGACGAGGGGTTGGGGAAGCGAGGGGGAGGGCATTCTTTCACTCTGACCTTGTATTCGAAGATTGTGTTTGCTTTTAGACAAGTATTGACTTTATGTGGGGCCAACCTCGTTGAGCCTGATGCAGCATGTTCCTCCGTAAATTTTAAAGGACCGCAGGTTCAAGAGGTAGCTTTTAACTCTCAGACATTTGAAAAAGTTAAGGTGATACCATCGTTCTTCAAAGGAGGAGAGAGCATTAGTTCCTAAGGAGAGAGTGCGGGAAGGGTTGCCCAGGGCCTCTCAATAGTACGGATGATGACGCAGAGCCCCCAGGTCTGTTCTCCCTGTGTTTCCCCAATTTTCTATCCCACATTCCAGGAGCGAGCATGAACTCTGGAAGAAAAATCGTAGCAATAACAACCTTGCGATTTGCTTGTGCTTTGAAAGATGTGTCTAAACCCAGAGTGATTCCTTAAACCATCAACTTCCTTCAGAAGGCAAACGATGAAAAACTATACAATCCCCTGGAAACTGTTTGATGGTCTGAACCACATAAGGACTTCCTGCCCAGTGGCCGGAGGCGCTGGGATGGGCACAGAGGGCCTCTGGCTGAGGCCGCCCAAGGAGGGGTTCCCAGGCTCCCCATCAAAGTCTGTCACCCCCTGTGCTGGCATTTTCTTAGAGCCTGCGTCCTGGAGCTCAGAACTTCAAACCTGGGGTTCAAGCACAACAAAGAAAGTTGGGTATTTTCACGAGCAACGAGCGTCTCACTACGGCATTCCTCTAACAGAGAGCTGCACACCCAGGTTGTAAGGCTTATTCAGCACAGAAGAGTCCAACAGTTGGCAGGGCAAACAGATGCACTTATTCTTTGGAATGAGGCATCAGCTGACCATCTGAACCACTCAACAGAAGCGTGCAGACCAGGCTACTCTCCACATGTCCTTGGACGACATGATGCCTGTGGGGAAACAAGTCTAGCACGTGGATATTCCCAGAGAGACTGCCGCTGCCTATGAATCAGAGACCACCTGTTGAAAGGCCATCATCTGTCCTGATATCGGAAGTGTTTGTGATCCACCTCCTAGCCGTCGGAGGGAGTCTCTGACCGACCACTGCCCCTCCATGATGACAGGGTGGAGGAACCCAGGGCAGAAACGCCCCAGGTCCCACGGGAACGACTTGCAGGTGCTCCCCTACCCAGAACAACAGGGAGAACCCCAAGCCATCCCCGTGCCCCCGGCATACCGTGGTGCGAGCCTGGAACCCCGCGGGGCCCAATGGGCAGGTGCAGTTGAAACAGACACTTTAGTTTAAAAATGATTTTGCTAGCTGCCATCAGGTTCCAACAACCACGTGGGGCATCATGTCTGCTGTGAGTATATGTCAGTCCCAAACATCAGATAAAGCTGTAGAACGGCTCCATCGGGCCCAGCGAGAGCTGCCAAGCTCACCGCAGAAATGCACTCCGAGCCGGTGCTCAGACCACCACCGGGGACGTCCGTGGCTGGAGGCACAGCTCTGCGGGCCCATCTTGCTTTAGGCGCCCGCTGACACCTGCCATGTGGGAAAGACCCCGCTGTGAAAGTCAGAACGCTCCAGACACCCCCGCCACGTCCCCGCTCCTCCAGCAGCCCCCAGGCCCCACTCCCGAAGAGCGTCGCGGGAGAGGGATGCTGCAGCAATGATGTGACCTGAGCGCGCTCCCCCCGCAGCACCTCCCGCCTGAGCGCACCGCCCAGTCGTCCCTCTGTTTATGTTTTGTCTGGCGTCCAGCTTTAGATTGTGTGAAAATGCCTGGCACTCCAATAGCAGAAGCATGAAATACTGCGTAAGATCAGGGTCGCTAAACGAGGTGGCCGCACAACAGCAGGTGCTCAGAAGTCCGGGCGAGCGCGTCAGCCCACCGTGGGCCACCTTCTCGTCCTCGTAGGTGACCTCACCGCGTCGTGTGCTATTTTCCCGTGATTCACTTGTGACCTCCGTTGTGTATAAAATGCTAGGCGTTATGCTAACATGTTATATACGGACTATCTCACTTATGAAAGATAAGGTCATTATCCCCACTTTTGAGCTAAGGACAAACGGACGCGTAGGGAGGGCCAACAGCACACCCAGACTGGAGAGCGAGTGGGAGGGGCTGGGACTCACACCCAGGTCTCTGACCTCAGAGCCGGGCCCTCGACCAGCTGGGGGGCTGCGGGCGCGTGTCCCTGGAGGGGCGGCGGCAGCCCCCCGGGCCTTGGTAGCTGGCTCCCGTCCATCCAGCCGCGGTCCAGGCTCACGCAGCGAGGCTCTGCTCTGTGGCTGCACAAGGACCCCGGCTCCAGCTGCAGATGTTGGAACGAGTCACTGTCTGTGCACCGCTCATTCCAAGGCCCTGGCTGTGTGCTACCCTCCCCCTCCTAAGAGGACAGGCCCTGCATCTCTGATGCCTCAGCCCCGGGGCTCCAGTTCATGGGCTCCGAGTGGGGCTCCAGGGGCCTTCGGGGATTTCCCGGGTCACCCTACTGACAGCCCAGCCGGCTGGCCCCATAGAGCACTTGTCCCTTCACCCATGCCATGCTCGGAGGGGCAGGGGCTCCCTCCTCCTACTGTGATTGAAGCCACATGTGCTCTTGCCCGGCTGTGACCCCATCAGTCTGGGGGAGAGTGGGGCCAGAAGGATCCTCCTCTCCCTTCCCTCGTGTGTCCTCTGTCTTTAAATAAAGGTGATTTCTATCTCTGCCTGACCAGGATCACGTGCTGTGGATTATTTTTTCCGGAAGTTAGGATGCATACCTAGTTCTCACTATCTCTGCAAATGCCAAGCTTCCTGAAAAGATGCCACGCAGAGAGCCCGTCCCACCATGGCTGACTCCATGACTGCGGCCTCCGCCGCCCCGGGATCCAACCCTTGAAGCCGGCCGGACCCAAGCCTCCCTGCAGGGGACAGGCCTATTCTTCCATCAGATGCACTAGAAAGGGAAAAGATCTAGAAGAAAACCAATGTCTCCGCTCGAATGCACTGCAGTGTCGCGGTGGAGGTTGATTTTACTGACGTAGAACTGTGCTAAATGTCCGTGTAGTGGCTGCGGCCACCGGAACCTGCACGCTTCCCGACGCTCTCGACCTGTGCGAGCGAGGGGCTCTCGGGGGCTCTGAGCACCGGCCTCCTGAGGCCTGTGCTGCCCTGGGGAGCGGCGAGGGATGCGTACGGCCGAGTACAGCTCATTCATGGGGCCCAGCGCCGGCAACAGCTGCCTTCCATCATTTCCCTCCAATTAATTTGGGCAAACGTGTCTCCTCCTCAGCAGACGGGCCCCACAGACAGCAGCTGTTGATTATAATGACATCCAGCAATATTTATCAGGTGCCAAAATTTAATTGGCTTTTGCAAAATCAAAATGGTTTTGAAACTCACAATGAAGTGTCCGTCTGAGGTAGAAGGTGTATGCGATCTTCCATGATTCTTGTTTTATTTTGGCCAAATGAAGAGGTAACTCTGAGGCGGGCTGGGTTTCTCTTGAATTCTTGTCTAACCGAACAGCAGTGTGCTTCACAGACAAGAGCCGCGACTGCCGGAAGAGGTGGAGAGTTCCGAGTATGTTTGGAATTCAGAAGGACTGTAGTCCTTACGGTGTGTGTCTCATTCCCAGCCCGAGGTCCTTTGCGATGGAATGAAGGGCTGAAATGGGGCACAAATGGGTCTCCTTTCCTTTCGTGGGGGAGGAAGCAGGAAGGTGCTTATAGCGGTGCTCTGAGATGATCTGCCGTTAGCGGGTTACTCATTACTCCGCACCGACACCGTGCATGCGTTACCGTAGAGACGGCACAACTGTATTCTACACGCTGTCTTCTCTGCAAAAGGGAACCAAACCCTGTCAGGGCCTCAGACCATGTTTCCATCCATCCTGCTCACCATGAAGGCGACCCTGACTCCCTGGGGCCTGGGCCCGGTGGCCAGGGACAATGAGCGAGAGGCTAGTGTGCAACCTGAGGACGAAGGGTGGGAGCCACAGAGACGCTGAGAGCTGTCACAGAAGCTCTGCCAGAAACGCCGCCTCTAGGAAAGCTGCCATCCAACAGCACTTACACACGGGGCCCGGTGTGCCAAGAGTGGGTGTGCCCCGCCGTGAGACACAGAGGTGAGCACGGCCTGTGACCCACACGTGCATCATGAATGCCACCAGCACAGCCCTCAGAGCTGGGTGTGCCCACTCTTCAGGCCCTGCGAGCAGCAGCTTCCCTCCTCCACAGGCGGCCCCAGGGGTGAAGCGCTGGGCCCCGCCCCACCCCGCCCCTGCCTCCATGCTCAGGCTGCCTCCACTGCATCCAGCTGGGCGGCCACATCTTCACCTCTGCCTGTTACCGTCCGGGGCCAGCAGGGTGCTCGCAGGGCGTGTGGTCCTGCCAGGCAGGGGGACAAGGACCCAGGTGTGTTTCCCCCACTACTCGCCACCCCCCGACAGCCACAGAAAAACACACTTAAAAAGAATAATGATGAGTTGGTGCTTTTAGAAATAAGTACAACACAATAAAATAAAATTTCTAAATGAGCACCACCATAAGAACAAAGAATAAGGGTAGGAAGAGTAAGATGAGCCAGGAGTGACAGGGACACACCCAACACGCTCTCAGGTCCTGTGTGTCTGAGCTGGGCCCACAAGTCTGGGTCCAAGCGCCTATTGTCAAACCAACAGGCAAACCTCAGCTCTTCTAGGCTCCGAGGAAGGCCCCCCTCAAGACAACGGGCGCAAACAACATAGCGGTAGCCTCACAGTGCTCACGGCCATGAGGTTAGCAGGTCCCCTTCTCTCGTGGCCTCAGTTGCTAAAATGCAATTCAGAAAGGAGCAGTTAGTAGTCCTCCAACAGGCAGGGAGGAGCCGGTGCCGGGCTAGCAGTGGGTGTGCAGCGGAGGGCAGAGTGGTCTGAGCTCACGGCCCGGCAGGGGAGACAGACAGCAAGCACGCAAGTCCGTATGTACGTGCAGAATGTAATCAGTGTGTGCAGGAATGTGAACACGTGTGTTGAGAGAGGGCACCGGGGAACTCGGGTGGAGGGGCAATGTTATAAGCGCATCCTGAAGGACGAGAAGGAGCCACTCGTGCAGGAGGGAGTGAAGCTCTCCCGCAGAAATGGGAGAGTGGGTGGGAGCGCTCCATGGAGAAGAGCTGCCCCCACGGGGTCCAGCAGAGAATCCAGGGGTCTGTGAACGAACGTATGGAAAAAACACATCTTTATTTTTACCAACCTCTTACTGAAGTCCAGTGTTCCTCCAACGATGAACGTAGTCAACCAAACCTGTCACCCCTGAGATCACAGAAAAGTTCACGTCCAGTGACCTTGCTTAAGATGTCCCAAAACAGGGCTCAGGCTCAGCGCTTCCCCGGAGCCAGGTGGCGCGAAGCCACCAGGTCCGACACCTGAGCAACGCTGCTCTGAAAGCACAAAAGTCACTATGCCACGTACTTGTTCCACGTCCTACAACACACGCCTCCCCCTGGAACAACTAGAACAACATGCTCCATCCATTGCAAAATCTTATTCTGAGAAGGGTCCCGGAGGCTTCACCCGAGGTCTGTGGGCAACTGATTTAAAAAATGACAATAAAGTTAAGAAAACTCCAGATGAACTACATCTCTTTCAGAGGTTTCTCCATCAATGTCATTTCGTGCAAATGACCTTTTGATAATAACTGAATAACTGTGGGGTCCAAAGTAACTCACCACAAGAAATAGGAAAAAGAAGAAAAACCACCTCTAATGAATTTAAAAATGGTGAAATTCAATATCTACTCATGATCTATTACTTCTAGAAAACTATGGCTAGAAGAGGATGCTCTCAACCACATAAAGGACATCTCCAAGAAATCAATATCAAACATCGTCCTTTGTGAAAGGTAAGATTTTCTCTGTGAGGCAGGGAACAGTGCCCATCCTCACCACTCCTTTCCAGCACAGCACTGGAGGTCCACGTGCTTCAATAAGACAAGAGAGAGAAACCAGATGCAGAAGGACTGCTAGAGAAAAAATAAGACTGTCCGTAGTCACAGTTGATGTAACTTTGTAAGTCTAAAATCCAAGAGAATCTACAGATAAATTATTAGAACTTGTAAGTGTATTTAGGAGGGTCACTGGATTATGGTCAACACATACAAATCAACTGGCTATCTTTGTACTGACTGAAAACAGACATAATGTTTAGAAAAGAAAAAAGATAACGTAGCAGATAATTGCAGTGCCCCGAGCCGCTTCCCGATGGCCAGCCTGCCTTCAGCACAGCCGTGGTGGACAGCTCCACGCACAGGGACGGCCCCGCAGCAAGCACACACGTGGGGTCTGCTCGTCTGCTCTGGGCACTCGCGGTCTGTGCACAGAGACACTCAGAAGTGCAGGAACAGGAACAGCTCTGGAGGCAACCCTCAACCACTGCAGGAATGGGGCTGTTGGCAAATGTCCCAGCCTGCTCCCATATCCTTATCTCAGGCTCTTCTTTCGTAGAGTATAAACAGAAACCATTTATAAGAGCTTCAAATAATATGTGTAACTATGAATGAATCTTACAGAAGACATGCAAGACTTCTCTGCAGAAAACTATAAAAGAGCATCATAAATTAAAGAACTAAATAAGTTCTAGTACATAAAGCATTTGTAGGTTGGAAGGGTGCATATGGTAAAGATATTCATTCACCAAAACTGATCTATATATTAAATACAATGCTAATCAAAACCCAGAAGACTTTTTTTAGAAACTTGACAAGCTGATTCTAAAACTACATGAAAATTCAAAGAGCAAAGAATAGCCAAAATGCTCTTGAATAAGAACAAAGCAGGAGACATGCTCTACTAAATATTAAGATCTTTTAAAGTTACAGTAATTAATATGCTGTCGTATCGATGAAACAAGAAACAAACTGACAATCAGAACAGGAGGGACAGCGAGCCATAGACCCCTAAATGTAGAGTCACTTTAATACAAATGTGGCAGGGAGAGAAGTTATTCTTTGTAATAAAAGATTCTAGGACAATTAGATACAAACATGGGGAGAAGTCATTTGTAATAGAAGATTCTAGGGCAATTAGATACAATATATATTTTTAAAGGCCTTGATTATTACTTCATTGTGCATATAAATCAATTACATGTGGACTGTAGAAAAAACCACAAAAAGTAAAACAAGGAAGTTTGTTAAAAATAATTAAGAAAAAATTATTACTCTTTCTACTTATGATATTTATTGTCTACCCTTCACTATTTAAGGGGTATTAATGATTGCTAAAACAGTGTTGTTTACTACACCTTTATATATATGACACTTCAGTCTCACATCATGACTTTTGCTTTTAAGGACATTTTAGTGTTAACACCAGGGCTTAGTCTCTCTGTCTGTTTTCTTGATGTACTTTTGCCTAATCCTGCTCTGATTTTGTTTAGGTATGTATTTTATGAGTGGCTTGTTTTTCTTTCTGAACCATGATGAAAGGCTTTGTTTTTCATTCAAAATCTTAACCCATTTGTATTTATTGTTATAACCGATATTTTATTTCTCTTGTTAATAGTTGTAATTTCCATTTTATGATTTCTTGTGCTTCTTTGTTTTCTATACTTTAAGAAATATAATTTAAAAGATCTCACTTAACAAGAAGTTATAATAAAGCAGAAAATATCTAGAAATGTAAAAACGTCTTGGGAAATGTGCCAGACACCTGAAGAAGATTTAAAAACCTAGTTGAGAGACATAAAAAAGGCCTCACAGAAACGGAAGGGTAGAGCATCACTACCACGTCTGTTAAACTAAGGGTTATAACAGGTTAACTTCTATGTGTCTTGCGATTTCAATTTCAAATAGCTTGATTACTGTTTTTATAATTAGATGAGTGAATCTAAAATTTATATGAAAAATAGTCTGGCAGAAAGTATAAACATAACTGAAAACTTCAAGATAAAAGATGCACAGAGCTAAAAAGAGCACAGTCTGAGGTGGAAGAAGACAGGCAAGAGGGAAGGAGCCTGGTGGGAACACGCGGAACACTGGCAGGTGGCATCAAAGGCACCATTTGGGAAAAGGAGTCTTATGTAACAAGAGTGCACGTGCGTGGATTTGGTGGTGAATGCATTTTAGAAAGACTGCACACCATCCCAGTGTTGAAGCCTCAGTTTCTAGTCTGTCATGCGGGGGCTGCAACAGCCCCCACGGGAGGGCTAGTTACACAGATGAACACGTGGAACATTCTCAGAACAGGACGCGCTGCATCGCCATCGCTCAGATGGACCTGTCAGCGGCCACCATCATTCCCGCTGCACGCGAGCACATGACAGACTCTCAGAATTCCTACAGTAAAGAAGGCTAATCCCGCTTCCCCCAAGCTTCCAAAGAATGATTTGAACAGGGCATGCCTTTTTTAAACCTAACATCTCTTCAAATACCTCATACCCTTGGCCCTGAGCCCTCACAGGAACCAGAATTTAGGATGTGACAAGGATGACATTCAAAGTCAGTGGGGAAAAGAGGAACACTTTTTTAAATGATACAGAGAAAACTCAAGTATTTGGAAAGAAATAAAATGAGGACCTCATTCCAAACTTTGTATAAAAATAAACTGAGATACTAAATAAACTGAGAGTGATACAAATGAGAATAAGTGAAAATTAATTAATTAATTGATTGATAATAAACTATAAGATGCCAAACTACATTTGATTTTTAAAAAACCCTGTTTTAACCATGAGGTAGAAGCTGCCCATATTAGCCTCAAGGGAAAAACGACAAGGAAAACCTTGGTAGATTTATAACACGATCACTTGTAAGTTCTGCAAATTAAAACATGTCATAAATACAATGAAAAGGAAAACTAACAACCTTTTAAAATATTTGCAGCTATAATCAGTAGACAAATTAGGGAAATTATGGCCCAAACAGGAGATCATTTAGCAAGAAGAGATATAATATCCAAAGTAGTATTTAAAACAAGTTAATTCAGAGAAAAAAATTAACAAAGTTGCATTTTCCCCCAACACGCTGGCAAAGACTAAAGCCCACCTTCGTCAAGTGTTTGGGGAAATGGAAAGCGTCAAGTGCAGACAGTACTGGCCTAAACTTTCTGAAGGTCAATTTGGAAACTGTAGCAAAAGCTTTTACAATATGAAGCAGGTTGGCCTGGAGGCTTCAAGCCCGGGGCCTGAAGCTAAGGTGCTACGGAAGCCGTCAGAGCACTGACTCCCGGACTGAGAACTGGAGAAACAGTGCTCACTGAGAGGCTGGCAAAACAATTTTGGTATCCTTACAAGGGGGTCATCTCATGTGGTAGAAGGATGTTTAAATAGTTGGGAAAATGCCAAAGACACATAGAAAGGTGGGAAGGAAGGAAGGAAGGAAGGAAGGAAGGAAGGAAGGAAGGAAGGAGGGAGGGAGGGAGGGAGGGAGGGAGGGAGGGAGGGAAGGAGGGAAGGAGGGAAGGAAGGAAGGAAGGAAGGAAGGAAGGAAGGAAGGAAGGAAGGAAGGAAGGGAGTTTCCCAAAGGGAGCTTGTCTGTGTGGTGCAGGGCAGAGGGGAGGCAGAGAGAGACGGAGACGGGAGACGGACCAGGGCACTTGACAATGAACTGTTACCCGTGACCGTGTCTCTTGTGTGACATGTTTCCAGAGCCAGCATGGACAGTGGTGTCTCAGGCTCCCGCAGAGCCGGGCCGTGGGGTGAGGGTTTGAGGACGAGTAGCTGGAAACTGCATGGGCAGAAGTGAGGCAGAGAGGAAACTGCTGGAAAGCACTGGCGGGGCCCCGGGAGACGGAGCAGGAATGCACCCCGAGGTGCCCTACCTGAGAGAGGAGAGGGCTGTGGCATTTCAACCCCGTCCCCACTGAGGACTGCCGGGGGAAACAGCGTGCCCCTGACCTCCGCGTGGGGCTCCGGGGGGAGCTCGGGTAGGGGCTGCAGGTGCTAGCGGGTGAAGCCACGAGCCGGAGAAAGGATGCTCAGGGGCCGGGCAGAGTACCTGCGGCTTCTGGTCAAGATCGCCAAGAAGAGGAAGAAGATGGAGATTATTCTTGAAACCATATTAAAAAACAGAAAAATAAAATCCTATGTGGGACCCACCTAAGCAGCATACATGACAGTAAGAGGACAAGAACCAGGTCAGCCTAGGAACCCGTGGCAGACTCATGACCGGGCCGCGTGGGGGTGGAGCTAGGGTGTCCTGCCCCCACCCAGGGGGGTCCTGTGAGAGAGCAGCCTGTGTAGACACAGGCCTCACCTGGGAGGGGCAGGCAGGTACTGTCGTTTGCACCTCAGATTCTGGAGTGGCAGAGGTGCCCAGAGGGAAGGAAGAAGCTGGGACGACACCGGCGTGGGCGGCATCCCATCACCCCTCACTTCGCCAAACTGTGGGGACAGAGTCAACAGCGCCATCTCGGCCGGCGCGGACCCGCTCTCCCCCAGCACGTCCCTCCACCTTCCCACCAGCCCAGGGAGCGAGTCGAGTGAGACAGAGTAAGCACAGAGACGTCAAGTGTTCTCCCCTAGGGAGGCCAGCTCGGCCTCTGCTGCAGGCCAGAGGGCGGCGCGTTCCCGCCGCTGACTGCTATTCTCCGCCAACCTCAGCAGCCTCACTCTGCGCCCGACTTCCTACTTTTGACCCACCGCCTTGTAGGTCTTTCCTCCCGAGGATCCGAAGGCTTGTGACACAGACTTGCCTGAACGGACAAGACAGACAAAATCACATACGAAATGCACAGCGTCCGCAAGGGTGGGCACGGGCCACTCTGGGCGCCCGCATGGCCACACGCTCTCAGGACACAGGGCGCCCGAGCGACAAAGGCCGCCTGTGCCGTCTGGGTCTGGCTCAAACCTCGCCTCTGCCACTTAAGCCCCACGGTGAGATTATCAGTGAGCGCTAGGCGGTGTCCCGACAGGAATATAGGATGACAAGTGATCCGAGAAAAGCTGAACGGAGAAACTGGTGATGGGTATTTTGGCACCCGCGCGGACTGCATAATGCCTCTAAAACCCAATCGAAAATTTGTAAATCAAATCACAAGTATGTGAAATGAGCCCAAGTGGGAGAGAGAAGTGGGGATGAAATCAAAGGAGGGGTAACATATTGCATTGTGATGCTGAATTTAAAAATGAGAGACCATCTTGGAGGGAACTAATCACTTTTTGGCAGAATAGTTTCCTTCCAGTGAAAGTTCCGATGCAGACTATCAAGTGTTACTTGAAATAGTTTCTGCCTCATGTTACCTTTATTCTGATCTTTTTAAAACCTGCCATTAAGTTTAGTTCAATTCTCACTGTTTTAGCACGAGGTTGGTGCAAATAGGGTTTATGCGACCAGAGAATGTTGTCAGATTCAGTGCAATACAATGCAACCGCTGGATGGGGTACTGCGAGCCGTCCCTCGTCCCACCCCAAACCTGGAAGGAGGGAGAACAAAACCCACAGGCACCACCCCTCAGCCACGGATTCCTTGTGGCTACACAGACGAATGGCCACTGCGACATGGGTGTGCTCTTCTAAGGAGAAGTGTTTTCACAAACATCATGGACAGAAAGTTATTCGGGTGATGTCCAAAGGGGGCAGCGGCCACCTCCTCCTTCACTCTCCCTGCCTGGGAGGTCTGGACAGGCCCCGGGCTTCGTGAAGCTTCGGACCATGAAAGCAGCCAGGTCTGTATGTGGTGGGATGGACCCGAAGCACAAGGCACCTGTCCCTTCTCCCTGCCCCACCTTCTCCTGCACACGCAAGGACACGGCCTGCCCACAACCTCAGGGAAACACAGGTTCTCTTCAGACAGTGAATATTATTTTGACTTTAGCCTGGGACCTGTAAGTGAACGAAAATATTTGCAAAAACTCACACATTTGAAGCATGAGTGGGTCTAGCCTCGCAGGCAGACTTCCAAGGCCTCGTCGAATGGAAGCGGCTGGTCCCTCCTCGTTGTGCTTCAGACCCCGACATCGATGCACTGACTCTGGGGTCCAGATCTAAACTGCACCCATTCTGCGTTCCTGGGAGCAAAATCTCAGGGTGAATGGGAAATGCAAACCAAACAGAACAGAACAAAAGCCCAAATCCGCACAACTGGAGGGGACAACTTTGCTTTACAGGAACTAGAAAGAGTGTTGGCAGCGACTCCTTATCTGAGACAGGAACATTTCAGGCAACCGTGCATGAGGGCACATCTTATCTTCTGTGCTAAGGCCGCTTTTATTGGGCTCTGCACCTTGTGATCCCCGTGGGGCCTGTAGCTGTTGTCTTATTCCATACTCCTTTATTCCTTTCGCCTACGCAGTGCAAGGGAGCACTTCCTTTCCCGAGTATATACGGTGATCGTTTTCATAAACACTCTATTTTTTCCTGGAAGCATCGTATGTGCATGTCTGGTGCTCCAGCTGAATCAGAGGATGCTGTAGGACGTGGCCCTGATTCCTGCCCTGCACTGTGGCATCTCTAACATCATGCTAGGCACACAGCGGGAGCTCAACGAGTATTTGTTGATTAATGGAACTTGAACCATGAAAGACAGCCCTCTTTGGGGAGCTCCATCCCTTAAGTGGGCCAATTAGCTTGTCTGCTCCCCATCACCACTGATGGGATATTGTGAATTACCCACGTCTACAATCAGCGGATTCAGGTACTCATCATTGTGAATAGCTTTCCACTCATTCAGGCTACCAAAAATAGCTGTACAGTAAACTCTCATTATGCAGGATGATGGTAAGATGGGGTATTCTAATTAATTAAACATTCGGGTCAGTAAAAAATATATGCAGAAGACCAGCTTTTACAAAATGAGAATATAATAAGATACACTTAGCCCTAAAATCATACCAAACATGATGTAACTGCATCATCTGAGAATGATCCAAGAGCCTCATCTCGGACCCTGTGCCATGCACGCAGGGCGTCAGTTTGGAGAGAAAACCTGTAGTCCCATAAATACAGCACGTTTAAAAGAGAGGCTTAAATCTTCCCTGACTCCTGATAAATCCGTGAAACTCCATTTCAAATGTTCTAGGATCAGCATTATTTTCATTAGCTGATACTTTAATGAGTTACATCAACTTCTGGGCTGCTTTAATTCTGGACAAAGGGTGATTAAAGAATATACTTTCCAGACTTTAAAATGAATGAGAACAAAGTTTGAGAGAAAATTTCCAGGGAGCTAGAATGTTAGGAGTTTCCTCACTCCCACAATCTTGTCTGTCTCTCTTTACAGAAATTAATTAATTAGTATTCTCTCTTTAAAATTCTATTTTGGTCACGCATGTTAACAGCCATTTCAGGAGAAATCGAAGCAGTTACAATTAAATTTTGGCATATTTACCCAGCTTTTATTCAACTTTAAATTTATTTATTCAAAGATTATCTAATGAACAAAAAAGAATGTATTAACTATTGTTTCCGGGTTTTTTTAGCTTGGGAAATGTAGGTTTCTTTATGCATCTGTGCTCAGAAGCATTTGAATAGTAAGAATATTTTTAAATGAATAAAAATGACATTAAGACATAACGTGGTCCAGTAAATCTGTGGTTGTTAACCCTGGCCGTGCACTAGGATGACCCAGGAGTCCTTTAAAAAGCCACGCTTTTTAAAGGCCTGTGCCTGAGACTTTTTTTTTTTAATTTAAATGTTCTGGGGTGGGGCCCAGGCAGGTGCACTTGCACTATTCGGGGAGACGCTAACCCGAGTTGAAACCCAGGACTGTGGCGGAGAGAAAACTGAGCTTCTTAATTGAATATGTATTAAAACAAAACGATCTGTCCCATCTGAGCAGGAGAGGAAACTACCATCTCTGTAGATGAACGGCCAGATCCGTGGACGAACATCCCCAGCAGGACTCACCTGCCGTCCAGAGCTGCCTACTTTTCCTGTCTCAGCAGGCTTCCCTCACCTCGGTGCTCTAGACACAGCTCCCAAACCTTAAAGAAAAACGAATCCACAAACTCTTCTCATCTTTCTATTAACTTAGAAGTGGCCCAATTCCTCATAAAACGTACTGGAGGCAGAAGCATCCCGTAATTAGTTCCCACATATTTACACTGGGCACACAAGTTTGCGAACCAGATAACATCTCCAGTGCGTGCGTCTGCAAGGAGGTGGCGCTAAAAGGCCCGTATCACGACATCAAAGCCTTTGGGAGATGAAAGGGCATCTGTGTATTTGCATCATAAACAAGCTTTACATATTAGATATTCCAAGAATCTTTCATTTTAACAGGTGGAAAAACAAGGACAGGAGCACCTATGTCAAACACAGAGACTCCCTTGCGGTTGGTGATTCAGTTTGTGGGGCTTTGCAATTAAGAGCCGTGATGAGCAAGGACTTGTTCAGCTCTTTATAGGGTACACAGTGTTTACTGATCCCTGGTTTATGCGATAAATCTATCAGCATTGAGGCACAGCTGCAAATAAATTTTTATGGGGATGATTTTTATGCGGGGGAACACATTTCAAAATTTTTATGTCCTTTTCTGAAGTTTTGTAACTTACAAGGGGCGACTGGGTACGCCTCAGCCTGCTGGGTCCAGGTGAAGATGTGCATTGCTGGTAACCGACAGCATCGCTCAGGACCATCTTCCTGTGGGTCCGTGAGGCAGGACCAGACACAGGCTCGCCGCTCAGGTCCCCGGCTGTGCGGCGGTGAGTGGGCACCGCCTCAACAAGAGCACGCCGCCCTCCTGCACCTGTGTGAGGCAAGGAGACAAGGACCCCTCAGGAGCGGGCCACGTGTCTCGACCTGTGCCCAGAACCTTGGGAAGAATCCCACTCACACTGGTTGGATGTCTGAGTTATAGAGAAACACTTCTCTGAGATGGCTTTCAAAAGTGGAACATGGTCATTTGTTGGGTATTATGATCTACTTTCCACACAGCAGCCCTATACACAAAATATTTCACTAAAACGCCTCTCCATTTAGAACGACGTCATCTAATACTACAACTTCAGCCCCTTTCAGAGATGATGTTTGGAACACAAGGAACTTGGAAATATTTAAATAAATCAGCTACTTAATGCCATCGTGGGATGACACATTTCACATCAGCATCATTAAAGATACGTTCTTTCATTAAATGTATGAAAGAAATACAAAAAAAAAAAAAAAGGCCCTGTTTTGTGGGCCACACTTCACCCCTGAGAAAGCAGCAGCGCTGTCTTAGCTTGGGAAATGTAGGTTCCCAGCCAAACAAACCTCCAATTATACATTTCCTTGCATGTCCCTTCCATCAGCTAATATTTATTGGGCATTTATTTGGGTGGTATTATGCTGATTGCTATTTGCTAAAATAAACATAAAAAAAATCTATGCCCGTGCCCTCAGAACCCTGGAGAGTCCACTGGGAAAAGTGAGACCGGGGCATCAGACCGTTTTCCAGTGCGTGCAGGGCTGGCTGTAGTAGGATAGGAATATGCCAAATGTTGACTGAATCCCTAAGAAGCTAGACGAGATGCAGCAAGGCCAACACTTGGATCTGATGCTCAAGCTGCTCGGCTCCTTCCGAGTCTGCCCTCCCTCGAGGGCAAGAGCCAGCAGGGGAGTCTGTGTGCTGTGGCCAGAGCAGGGTGGGGTGAGGGCCACAGATCAAAACAGCTCCCGATGTCATCTGGGCTCCCCTGTTTCAGTCCTGTCTATGGGGTAAGCATTTCTACGATGTCTGCAGTTTCTGTGACCTGACAGCAACAGGAATGAAAGGGTCCTGGTACCACTGGGGGTCCTCTGGACCACCGCTGGTCCCAGCATTGCAGGCTCATCCGCCTGGGGCCCTGGGCTGGTAACCGCTGAGCTGTAACCGGCTATGAAAACCCCATTCAAATGGCTCTTCTTGGTCCCAAGGCTCTGCCCCCACACTGACGCATCCAGCCCCTCTGTATCCCTTCAGCAGGACCCAGGGCGACGACTGGATTCCCCTTCTCCCCCTGCGACCATGGGAAAGCCTGGAGTGTGGCCTCAGGCTCATGCACCCCCCACCCCCCGGCCACATCCACACCATGCTACGGCGCCATGTTGGCCCTGGCACCAAGACAAAGGAAAGCCCCTCCCAGAGCTCGGTGGGGAGACAGGGGGGTGAATGCCCCTGCTCTTGATTCTCCTGCACACAGTGCTCTCTGGGCCCTTAAGCCCGTGGAGGCAAGTGAGGGGGCAGAGCCTTCCGTCTGCCCAATCGCCGCTCTCCTCCTCCCTCCTTTCCACAGCCTGTGGGTCAGAAACACTCAGCTCTTCTCCTCACGCCCTGTGCCTTCTGAGCTGGGCCTCCCCCACCCGGCACGTGTGGTCTGCTCCACCGACCTGCTTCGGTAGCCTAATGGGAATAAAGGACCTCAGAAAAGGTTTCCTCTCTTGACAAAGCCCGGAATTCATGATTATTCTGTCATCATAAAAATCCTATTTGGATTGTCAAAAGTTGAAAATCAATGTCCTCTTTTCCTTCCACCCTGTAACAATGCCAGTCATCCACAAAGGGGTGTATCTCTGGGAGAGGGGAGTGATTTTATGCTTTTTGGGCACAATTACACCTGAATTTTTTATTTTATTTTCCAATTGTTTGCTGCTAGTATACAGAAATTCAAATGCATTTTTGAACATTGACCTTTTATCCCAAGACTTTGTTAAATACACATATGTATCCTAATAAGCTGATGTTGTTGTCAACAATTTAGAATTTTCTATGCAAACAATCAGGTTGTCTATGAACAGGACAGTTTTACTTCTTCCCTGCTAATTCATATGCTTTTTCTTTTTCCCACCCTCCTACACTGGTGAGGACCACCAGCACAATGCTGAATGGAAGTGATGATAGCAGGCCTCTTTGACTTGTTCCCAATCTTGGGGAAAAGCATCCAGTCTTTCAACATGGAGTGTTATGTTACATGAGGGTCTTTGTGGCCGCGTCTCACCCAATTGAGGACGTTTTTATCTCTCAGGGGTTTTAGTTTTTATCAATGTTTTTTCTGCATCTATTGAGATAAATACACTCTTTCTTCTTTATTCAATGGCTATGGTGGAATATATTGATTTTCAAACATTAAACCAAGTTTATATTCATAGGATAAAGCTCATCTGGCCATGATGTATCCTTTTAATGTATTGTGGGATCCAGTGCACTGCCACCTTGTTAAAGATTTTATCATGTATGTTCCTAAGAGATAGTGGTCTACCATTTTCTCTTTCCGTGATTCCTTTGTCAGGCTTTGGTGTCACAATTATACTACCCTCATAAAACGAGTTGAAACTTTTCTTTCTCTATTTTCTTTTTTTTTTTTTGTATTTTTTTAAATTTATTTTTGTAAGTTTTTATTTAAATTCCAGTTGGTTAACATACAGTGTAATATTAGTTTCAGGAGTAGAATTTAGTAATTCATCACTTACATATAACACCCAGTGTTCATCCCAACAAATGCCCTCCTTAATACCCATCCCCCATTTAGCCCATCCCCCGCCCACCTCCCCTCCAGCAACCCTCAGTGTGTTCTCTGTTATGGTTTGCCTCCCTCTTTTTTTTCTTTCCCCTGTGTTCATCTGTTTTGCTTTTTAAATTCCACATATGAGTGAAATCATATGGTATTTCTTTCTCCACCTGACTTATTTTGCTCAGCTCCATCCCTGTCATTACAAATGGTAAAACGTCGTTTTTATGGCTGAGTAATATTCCATTGTCTATATGCCACATCTTCTTTTTTTTTAATTAATTTATTTTTTATGTTCAATTAGCCAATATATAGTACAGCATTAGTTTTTGATGTCATTTTCAACAAATCATTAGTTGCGTGTAACACCCAGTGCTCTTTGTTTTCTGAAAGAATTTTGCAGGATTGGTAATATTTCTTCCTTAGGTGTTTGAAAGAATTCACTAGTGAAACCATCTGTGCCTAGAGTTCTCTTTGTGGGAAACTATTCTGAGAAAGTTTAAGGTCTTTGATAGATATAAAACTATTCAGATTTTTTCTTTTTTCTTATGTCATTTTTGATAGGTTATACTTTTTAAGGAACTTGTCCATTTCAATTTGTCATTTATTGACAAATTATCAATAAATTTATTAAATGTATTGGCAGAAAGTTGTTTATAATATCTCCTTATTATACTTTTAATGCCTGTAAGATCTATAATGATCTTCCCTCTTTCATTACTGATATTATTAATTTATGTTTTCTCTTTTTTCTGAGCTGTTATAGCCAGGGATTTACTAATTGTATTAATATTTTCAAAGGCCTCGTTGGGTGTTATGTTCTCCATTGTTTTTGTCCCTTCCTGTTTCAGTTATTTCTGCTCCTACCTCTATCATTTTCCTCCTTACACTGACTTTGGGTTTCACACGCTCATTTTTTCTCTAGTTTCTTAAAGTGGGAAATTAGATCATTCATTGAAATCACTTCCTTTCTAAAATAAACATTTTGGAGTTATAAATTTCCCTCTAAGCACAGTTTCAACTATGCTCCATAAGATTTTATATGTAGTATTTTCATTTTCATTCAGTTTGAATTCTCTCTTTTCCACTGTGATTTCTTCATTGACATTTCAGTTTTCTTGAAGTTCATCATTTAACATAAATATTTGTTGTTTTTTTAGAGCTCTTATTCTTATTGATTTCAAATGCAATTCCATTGTGGCTATAAGACAGATTCTGTAATATTTCAATCTCTTGAAATTGATTAAGTATTGTTTTATGGCTCAGCATGTGAATTACTGTGATAAGCATTCCATATATGCTTGAAAATAACATGGATTCTGCAGTGTTGAGTGGAGTTTCCATAAATGTCGATTAAGTCATTTAGATCCTATAACTTAGATTTATAATTTAAATGTATAGATTTATAAATGTATCAATTTATAATCGTCATTTATTATTTGGATCTTATATCTTTACTGACTTTTTGTCTCGTTTTTATATATTATTGAGAACAGAATTTTATTATGATACTGCATTTATCTCTCTCCTCTAATTTTTTTGGTGCATGTATTTTGAATCTCTGTTACTAAGTTTATATAAATTTTTAGTTATGTCTTGCTGACATAGCTTTTCATTATTATAAAATGTCCTTCTTTACTTTTGGTAATATGCTTTGTCTCAAAGTCCATTTTGCCTAGTATTACTGTAGCTACTCTAATTTTTAATGATTACTCTTTGCAGTATATTTACATAAACACACACACACTAAATTTAAATATATATAAATCTAAAGTGTATCTCTTAAGACAACATACAGTTGACCTTGCTTTTTTATCAAATCCAACAATCTATGCCTTTTCACTGGTGTTTTAGTCATTTATATTTCTACCAAGTATTACTATGGTTCAATTTAGGTCTACCATTTAACTCTTTGTTTTCTATTTATCTTTCTGTTTTTGGTTTCTCAGTTTCTCCTTTCTTGCCTTCTTTTAGGTTAATCACAGGTTTTTTTGGCATTCTATTTTAATTTCTGTAAAGGCTTTTTAGCCATATTTAAATTTTTTTAGTGGTTGCTCTAGAGATTACAATGTACATCTATAATTTATTACAGATATTTATTTATATTTAATACTGTATTACTTAATGTAAAATATAGGGATCTTACAATACTATAGTTTCCTCCCCCCATGTACTATTGTTTTCATATATATTACATCTGCATTCATGATAGAATAGTTTTATAATTTGTATTTTTAAATATTCTTTTGTCTTCTTTAAGTTTAAGAGAAGAAAAATATCAATATAGCATTTACCCACGTATTTACCATTTCTAGTGATGTTCATTAAATCTTCTAGATCCAATTACCACCTGTTATTTCTCTTTAATCTGAAGAACTTCCTTTAGCATTTATTAGTGTGAGTATGCTGCACATGAATTTTCCTAGTGCTTGTTTATCCAAAATGTCTTTCACATTCATTTAAAAAATTATACTAATGTTTTATTTAACTCAACACATCTAAAATATCATTTCAACATGCACTCAATGTAATAAAATTATTACTGATATAGTTTACCTTATTTTTATTCATGCCAAGTCTGTGAAATTTGGTGTTTATTTTACACTTACATCTCCATTCAGACGACTCATATTTAAATGCTCAATAGCTTTCACTAGTGGCCACTGAACTGGATGGCACAGTCCTGGAATATCTCTCTGCCTTCAATGTTGAAGACTAGCTTCACTGATATAGAATTCTAGGTTGATACTTTTTTTAAAGACTTATTAATTTATTTTAGAGAGAGAGAGCATGAACAGAGCGAGGGACAGAGGGAGAGGGAGACAGAGAATCTCAGGCAGACTAGGCACTGAGTGTGCAGCCCAATGTGGGGCTCAATCTCATGACCATGAGATCATAACCTGAGCAGAAACCAAGAGTTGGACTCAACCAACTGAGCCACCCAGGCGCCCTGCCACTTTATTGCATCTCTTTAAAAATGTCATTCCATTGTCTTCTGGTTTCTATTGTTTCTGGTAAGAAATCTGCTGTTAACTGTATGATCCTTTGTCTTATGTAACATGCCATTTTTCTCTGCATAAAATATTAAATATTTTATATTTGTATTTCAGTAACTTAACTACCATATGCCTACGTGTGTGGGTTTTTTTTTTTTTTGTACCCAGGGTTCTTTGAGCTTGTTGGATTTGTAACTTGATGTCTTTAATCCAATGAGACATTATTAACCATGATTTCTTCAAATATATTTTTCTGTTCCATTATCTTTCTCATCAATTTTTGGGACTCTAATTACCACATATTGCATGACTCAATATTTCTCCACAGGTTTTGGAGGCTCTCTTCATTTTCTTCAGTGCTTTTTTGTACTTCAGAATTGATCATTTCTATTGACCTATTTTCTTTTTTTTTTTTTAATTTTATTATGTTATGTTAGTCACCATACAATACATCATTAGTTTTTGATGTGGTGATCCACGATTCATTGTTTTCATATAACACCCAGTGCTCCATGCAGTACGTGCCCTCCTTAATACCCATCACCGGGCTAACCAATCCCCCCACCCCCCTCCCCTCTAGAACCCTGTTTGTTTCTCAGAGTCCATAGTCTCTCATGGTTCATCTCTCCCTCCAATCCCCCCCCCCATTTTTCCCTTCCTTCTCCTAGTGTCCTCCATGCTATTCCTTATGTTCCACAAATAAGTGAAACCATATGATAATTGACTTTCTCTGCTTGACTTATTTCACTTAGCATAATCTCCTCCAGTACCATTCATGTTGATGTACAAGTTGGGTATTCATCCTTTCTGATGGCTGAGTAATATTCCATTGTATATATGGACCGCATCTTCTTTATCCATTCTATTGACCTAGTTTCAAGTTCGCTGATTCTTCTGCCACCTACCTTCTTTTGTTAAGTCAATTCTGTGAATTTTTTATTTCTCTTATTGAACATTTAAGGTCTATAATTTCTATTTACAGTTCTTTGCCAGAGTTGCCACCTATTCATTTATTATACATTTGTTTTCCTTCGGGTTCTAGTGCACACTTTATTAGGTGCTTTAAAGTATTTGTCTGCTCATTGCAATATCTGATTCATTCAGAATTGGTTACTTGCTGCTGCTTCTTTTTTCTTGATTATGAGTCATGTTTTCTTGTTTCTTCATGTATCTAGTTTTTGTATTATTATTAAATACAAGTCATTATGAGTAAAACATTGTAGTCTCTGGATTCTTTTATGGTGCTCTGGACAATGATTTTTATTTTAGAAAGCAGTTAATTAGGGAGGCTCAAACTCCATGCTCTGCAGCAGACAACAGCTAAGATCTCTGTTTAAGTACATTGACTTTCAGAGGCTGCCTTCCACCAGATTTCCTGTAATCTCCCACACACAAGCCCAGTTTAGTGGTTAGCCTATTATTTGGATGGATTTTAAATGCAGATTTGGGGCACTCTCTCTTTCAGGATTTTCCCTCTTTCTAGATGATCCAGCTCCAAATTCTCTCGTCTAACACCTCAGTCCAGAAACGCTGCAAGGTTTCTCCTGTACAAAGCCACAGACGGTGGAGTACCAGAGGCAAACAGGTGTGAACTCAAAACTTTTACCTAGTCAAGTGCTTGAATTTAAAAGGTAGCCTCCCCTCTAGTTCCACCAATTTACCAGTTACACTCCTTTAACACCCCACACACACATACACACATACAGTTGTTCAGATTCTGTGATTATCTATGGAACAGTTAATCTGACTAAGCTATTCCACCATTATCACAAATTTCAACTTCCACATAGTGGATTTTGAGTCTAGTCTTATGATAAGCTCAGTAGTTCCTACAACCAAACTCTAACCTGAACCAGCAAGTTTCTCTTCCTTTACTTTTCCCAGCAGGAGTTCTTACAGTACTTTGAGCAAGTCCAGTGGACCAGACCATGTCAGACTCTGAAGCCAAGCTGAGTAGAGCAGTACATTGAAAAGTATCGGAGAATTCATCTAAACTTGCCATCCCCCTCCCCAGAAAGGTAACCACAACCATCTCCCATAGATAATACTTTGAACCTCATGTTGATTGTATCCCCTAAAATTCATTTGGGTAAAAAAAAAAAAAAACCCTGATAAACTGAGAATATCAAAAAATCTACTTCTGAAACAAAATGTCCTTCTTGCCCCCTTTCCTTACCTGGTTTAGAACTAATCAACCCTTTTGATTGTACTATTCTATTAAAAATATTGTAACCTGGCTTCATTTTACTAGAGCCTAAACCTGGGAAAGAGTCAACCACATTTACTAGCCCAGCTAATCATGACAGTGTGTCCAAGCTTTATGAATGTTTGTATTTCTTTTTTTCTCTGTAGGGCAATACAAATTTAAAATGAGAGTAAGATCCCTAATATTTAATTCTGAAGAAACTAGCTATCATTGCTATGTATCTTGATGAAAATAATACGGTAATAATTTTTTTTAAATAAAGGAGAAAAAGGAACACTCACAATGAAATACCACTATACACCACCAGCTTGACAATACAAAGTGTTGGTGAGATGTGGAGTATTTGTGATTTTCATCATTTCTGTGACACCAGGCTACAGAAAATGGGACTCATGGGTCGGGCTGTCCCATTGCTCATACTAACCTAGAGGTGCTAGAAACACGAGGGCAGGAGGTGCCCTGAGAAGCTGGTGGATGTGAAAATTGCCACACCGTTTAGGAGAATATTTTGACATCCACTAGCAGTGATGAAATTTACAAACATCCCACGTCTCCCTAAAACTTAGCACTGTCAATCTTGTCAACCTGTAATACTGAACACAGACATACTCTTCAATCCAGCAATGTCACTCCTCATTTGTTCCCTAAATAATTGCATGCATAAGCACAGCAAGACCCATGTAAAGAACATTCTTTGCAGTGTTTTTGTGCAATAGCCAAAACTGGAAAACAGCACATAGTGATCAATGGGAGAGTGGATAAATACATTTTGGTATGTTCCTACAAGGGAAAACCATATGAAATGAAAAACAAACAATATTTTGTCCAAATGCATGTCATAAATAGCTGATGAGAACCACTGAAGATAGTTACGGAAAGTCTTTAAAATACTAATGATTTCTCCTCCTCCTCACCTTTATTAGCTTGGCATTAACATAAATTATCTCAAATAAAGTCCATTGTGTTTTCAGAGCAGGTTCAGAGGGGAAACATTCCCATTCTTCCTCACACCAACCACTGGACCCTCTACTGCAGGTTGAAACAGCACCTCCTTCTGTGAGTGAGACCACCTGCCCAGGGTCTTGGGTCACTATGTACTCAGGGCATAAACCAGCTGGCCCAAACCTCAAACCCCATCAGCCTCGAAGATTTCAAAGATCCATCTCATTACGCTTCACATGCACCCAAACGATCATTTCTGATGAGAAGTCCCCAGAGGACTCTGGGCTCCCCCACCCTGTTCTTGCTCCTGGCCCCAGAGGTCATGCCTCCCAACAGCAAGTTTCCTGCCTCCCCGCACATTTTCCTCCTGCCCCAACCACAGCTGATGGTGCTCTGAAGATGCTGCCCTCACCACCCGCCCTCACATGACTCCACGCTCTCACTGTACTTCCAAACCGCCTCCCCCTCTTCTGTAAAAAACAAAGATTCGTTCAAGGACACGGGATCAAACTTTGCTATCCTTTCCTATTCTGCGGCTCTCCCTCATTCATGGCTGACCCTATCACCTCGATCCTTCCTGTCGACTCCAATACCAACTTGGACCAGGGGTTCTCCATAGCGGCACTTACCAATATTTGGGGCCAGATAGTTTGTGTGGGGTGCTGTTGTGTGCATTGTAGGATGGGTAGCACCATCCTTGGGCTCTGCCCACTAGATGCCAGGAGCCCCTCCCAGCTGGGACAACCAAAAATGTTTCCAGATGTTACCAGAGGCCCCCTGATGACACCTCCCACAAAGAATTATTGCTTTAAATGATCCATCTCCTATCTGAACTTTTAATTCCTTAACCCTAATCACATCCTCTACCAACATTAGATACCCCTCAAAGGGTAGACGCTAGACCACACCACGTCCCCAAACCTCAGTCTGGACATCCCACGCTGCAGCCTCATCCCTGCTCCCAGTGCGCTGCTCAGACCCAGCCGAGCCTCCGTGCGTCCCACTCCTCACCACCCTGCACCCTCAGTCCCTCCTTCTCCAGCTTCGACTCTTGAGATTTCACAACTGTTACTAATAGCTTTACCTCCCTTGCTCTCCTCTTCAGATTAATTAATGCAAATTTTGCTTACCTGGAAAAATCCCTACCTCTGGTTAAGCCCAGCTATCGGCTTGTGCAGGACCTGCCTCTGAGCAGGTGACAGTCACTGGAGAAAATCCCTCCGTCTGCTAACAAGACTCCCGTCAAGTGTGTGGCGAGTGGTCTCAAGGGAACGCTCCCGAGGCCGGCCGGAGCTACTCAGCTCCCTATGCAACCCACTCCCACGTGTCACTGACAGCCAGGCCCTGCCTCTTCCTCCCTTCTAAACTTCCAGGTACCACATCCTCCAAAATAAACGGTCCATAAACTATCCTACGTCCCTCTCACCTGCCAACCCCTCCGATCCACCTGCATCTGTCCCTATGTCCCCTGTCTCTGCTGTTTCACAAACAGAGGGTCTAAGACCAACCCTCAACGTGTGCCCACCCGCTCACACCCCTACAATCATACTTCCCTCTCCCGTGGTGCGGGGTCTCTCTTTTCCACCAGATAATACCCGTTATCAGATGAATGCTCCCTAATAGCACTCAACTTGGAAACAAACAAACAAAACACAAGCCGTGTCCCCTCTGCACTACCTTCTTCTCAGTGCTGCCCACGGGCCGCCTGCTGGCTGGGCCTCAACCCTGCCAACCCCCCAGCCCCTCAGCTCCAGCCCACGGGCCGCCTGGAGGGTCCCAGGACACACCAGGGCCCTGGTCCATGCTCTTCACGCACAGGTCTGGGTAGCACTCTTCCTCACCTCCTCCTTGACTCGAATGTTCTGGTGCCATTTAAAATTGCAGCCCCTGCTCCAACACTCCCTAACTCTATCTAACATAATACACATTTTACTTACTTATTTCATTGATTGTCCTCATTATACTAGGAGAAATGCTCCATGAATAGAAGAATTTTTCTGGTTTGTTTACTGCTGTATTTCCAGTGCCCAGTACCTAGCAGGTGCTCAATAAGTACTTGTTAAATTGATGGGTAAATGAATAAAACAGTGCATGCATGCATGACGGATGGAAGTGTTTATCTGTTTATTCCCTGTCTCATGAGAGCAGAGAACAGGGATTGCATTTTATTCTTTACTTTTGGGCCCACGCCTGGCACACAGAACTAGATGCTTAATGTTTAATCAACTAATCTTTGAGTGGTGGTCTTCTTTTCACTTTTCAGGTCTCTACTCAGCTAGAAAAGGACAAACGTTTGAATGTTCTGTATTACTTGTACCGCCCCCCCCCCCGAGAGCAAGGAAAGTGTTTGTCATCCTGTTCAGTAATTATCTCTTCAATAAACAGGGAGATATGCACCGTCACACATACTGATTTCACCAACTTTACCAAAAATAAAGTACAAGTATTTTTCCTTGGATGCAATTATAACTTTGGATCAATGTTTTAAAAGAATTTGTACCCCAGATACCCAGGCAGCATTGTGACCAGGAAGAACGAGACCATGTTACAGGTGTCCCTCCTGAGGGACGGGCCATCCAAAATGACCTCCTCTGTCCCCAGATTTATCCTTAATTTAAAAGGCCTCCTTTAATGTAAAAGCCATTCCTCCTGTTGAATTACAAATATGCCTAAAAGAAGTAACTTTAAACTGATTCTTGTTGCTAATGTTAGGGGCAACCCATCTCTAATGCACATCCTTCCCACGCTGCAGCCACCTGGCCCCGACCTGAGCTCCAGGAAGCTGGAATAATCTGACCTCAGACAGCGGAGCGTGGACTGCCCCGGAGCTCACTACTTGGCCTTGTCTTGCTGGCACCCTAGCTCCGAGGGGTGGGCTTCTCCTGTGGCTTGTTCTTGAAGCCGAGTCCCTATCAGAAGCCCCAGTTCTAATGTCAGGTTCTTGCCTTGTTCTCTGGTAAGCACCTGCCCGCTGCTCTGCTCCCTGATGCTTACAGTCTTCTCATGTCCTTGCAGATCACCGTCCCAGATGCCAGCCCAGCCAGTGACTGTCCTTCTATCCGTGACTGACCTCCCCGGCCTCTCCAGCTACCACCAACTTTGGTCTTTGCAGATTTCAGTCAATCCCAGGATATCTGGTCTAGGTACAGCTCATCAGATGATGCAGCCACCGCCACAAAATGTGGTATAAACATCTCAGTAGGAATGAAGAGTCTGAGAGAGACAGAGAGGGTCTCAGGATCTTGTATAGGGTTGTGCGTGTGTATGCACGTGGTGCACCAGCCAATGCATCCCTGAGACTCAGAGCCTGTGATGTGATGCTGCATCGACAGGCCACTGTTGAGAAACCCAAGTCTGTGCCTCAGACAGCTCTCCAAGTGGCTCTGGGTCCTAAATCACACTGGCCCCAGGCACACGCACATAGTAAAATGTCCCCGGGCACCCCCAGGGACTGAGCAGCCACTATTTGTCACTAAAGCCACACGATGCTAGGCTTTCTGGGAAAGGACCACAGTAAAGAAGAGAAGTCTGCTCCTGTGATCTTGGCTTATTTCTCTCTGAAAAAGGAGGCCAAGAGCGAGGCAAGAAACCAAGGACTGCCGACAGCGCTACGAGGCCATCTGAACACACAGCTCACGGCTCTGACCAGCACTGGACCCCGTCCGCATGCCTGCACCTCCCTGGCCAAGTCCAGTGACAGCCCAGTCAACATGCCCCTGACCGTATTCCTTCTGCACAACCCAGTGAACACAGAGAACCAACACGACTGGGTGATTTGGGGAGCACACCCAGAACAGGGCCTGTTTGAGACCAGTTTGTAAGCAACCATCTCTTTCTCCTGGAGTCCTACTGTCCCAGTTGTCTGAGCCCGTGGTTACAGGTTTCCTAGTAATGGTCACTGATCATTTTGCAGGGGTTGGTCTAGATGCTTCAGTTAGACCACAAACTGCTTAGTAATGAGACCCCTCCTCCTCTGTGATCTCCAGAATGCCGAGGAGCAGGTTCAGCCCCATGGGAAGTCCTTAGTCCTAAACCCATGTTGGTTTGTGAGTACCCAGTGTAGGGACGCCGAGGATTTCCAACCCAGCCACCTACATGATGCCTAGGATGAGTTCTTGGCATATTTTTGGAGGCAGCATGAGAGGTTTAAATTTCAGATCTTCATGACACATTTAATTTCAACTTCAGTTTGAAGCCAAGTGCCTACTACCTATCAGGCACTCTGCTAGGGGCACAGTACACACCGGTGTTATAAAACAAGGCTTGATCCCTGAAATCAAGAATTCATAGTCCAATGGGGAAGAAAGACAATAAAAAGTAAACATCAATAAGAATGTGATTAGAAATATCATAAATGTTAGTGAAGAAAGTAAACAGTAGAAGATCAATCAGTGTGGAGTAAGTAACTTTCTGACAACAGTATGTATCACAAAGCTCAAAGGTCATCCCTGAGACCTATGACTTCATCGTAATGTAGAGGAACAGAGTAATACTATGAGGACAGACTGTGCAGCCATAATTTCAACTAAGGCCAGGGAAAAATAATAAGAGCCTCTGTACCTCTGTAAAACATAAGACTCCTTCTCAATAAGGGCCTCTCCAGGCTTGTGAATATTTTGTCTACTCCCTACTCTCTGTTCTTCACACACATGCAATCTTGAAACCCAGCTGAGAAAATGAGGCCACGCAATTTAAGGTTATATAAACGCACAGGTCAGGCAAGGTAAGAACACTCTGAATCTGCACTTAGGTTTAGCTGCACACTCTTCATTAAGAAATGCAGGAGCCTCAGGGCACCTGGGGGGCTCAGTCAGTTAAGCGGCTGGCTCTTGGTTTCGGCTCAGGTCATGATCTCAGGGTCCTGGGTTCGAGCCCTGCGTCAGGCTCCGCACTGGGTGGGGAGTCTGCTTCAAGATTTTCTCTCTCCCCCTCTACTCCTCCCCCCAAGCGACTCGCTCTCTCTCTCATAAATAAATAAATCTTAAAAAAAAAAAAAAAAAAAGAAATGCATGAGCCTTCAAATGCCCAGTCTCGTTGTCTGAGATATTTATTACTCATTCAATTCCCAGGAACAGAGACTTAACAAAAGCGATGGCACTTGGTTTCTCACAGGGCCCGGACACACCCCTGGAATGACTTGGGGAGTATCTTGAATTCCCTATGAACTTGGCCGCATGTATTCCCAAATCTAGCTCTGAGGCTGGTAAAATGTATAAATTATGTCTCTTCACAGTGCACAAAGATTTAAATTTCCCCAGCTCAATTATAATTAGAAAGTATCTAAACTTTACCTCAGTGATTTGGTTTCCCCATTAATAATTGGATCTTCAGAATTAACCTCTTACAAGAAAACCTTCCTTCAGACACCCAATTCTGGTTTCTCAACATGCCACATGGAAGAATTGCTGGTTTCCCATAAACTTCAGACTATATGAAAGAATGGGGAGCAGGCGTGGTTTGCGGGGGACACTGACTTCTGGGGCTGTCAGTGACCATCACAACGTGTCTCCTTCTTCTTGAGCAAACATAGGCTATTTATTGGAAGATGTTTAAGAGGACTATTGATCAGGCCAAAATTTAATCATTGTGAACTAACCAGAAAAGTAATTTGCACAAACAACTGGGTTTCTAATTACAGTAAACCAGCATTCAAATCAACCCCTATTTTCAACATAGCTCCTGGGAGGAAATCCCCTATGTTACACGAGTAACGGGCTGGATTATGTGGAAGAGTCCCATGCTGATGAAGGTCCTCCCTGAAGGAAGTCTCTAGTGGTCTGCCTTAAGGCTCTGCACGTGACCCTACTCTGATGAATATTTTTAACAATTTGAGTAAAATATTAAAAAGTGTGTCCATCAAGTGTATACATAACAGAACGGAGGAGAAATAATACCTTGGGTCACAAATACTTCACAGGCTAAAAAAAGAAAAACTAACTAGCTGAAACTAACTACATAAAAAGTCCTATACTTCAAAAGCTCAATTGCAGAATCTAGGGACAACTGAGGACAGCAGTTTGTGTTAAAGAAATAGTAATAATTCAGAAGCTGTTTTGAATGACATCATTTAAATACAGTCCATTAGATGACAGGTGATTATATTCCTCATCCTCAGAGCTAAGTCTCGTTTGCTTAGTGTCATGTCCTGGCAACCAGCACACATTGGGCATTTAATAAATCTGTGCTGAGTGAATAAGTGGACAAGGCAGCACACAGTGGCCACTGAAGAAAGTCTGGTGTGGTCAGTACACAACACTAGTCTGTGCAGATGAGGCAGGGAAGGGCCCCATGGGGCTGACACCTGCTAGCATCTGCAGGAGCTCTGGTCTGAAGCAACCTGACTTAGACGAGCCACTGATACAGTGTTGCAAGCTCCAAGATACTGAGAGGGTGTTGCTCAACCTGGATTTTTAGAGCAGTGAGAATACTCTGCAGGCTGCTATCCTGGTGGGTACACATCACCACACATTAGTACAAACCCACAGAATGTACCACCTAGTGAGTGCACCCTCATGCACACTACGGACTCCAGGAGATGACTGATGACATGTCCGTGTGGTTCTGTCAACCATGCCACCGTGCCACCCTGTGACGGATGCTGGGGGGGGGGGGGGGGGGGGGTGTGCACACGGGAACTGTCCCTACATTCGTCTCCACTTTGCTGTTAACCCAAAACTGCTCTAAAAGAAATAAAGTCTTTTAAAAAGATAAAATTAGTGAAGAAGCTATCAATGTTAATATTGGGAAAAGTAAAAACTAAGCAAAAACCAGAGTAGGCATGATGACGGACCTCACTGAAGCTATCAATGTTAGTATTGGGAAAAGTAAAGACTAAGCAAAAACCAGAGTAGGCATGATGACGGACCTCACTGATTCAAAGGACTGCCGTATGGCCTTGGCATAGTCCCTGCAGGGCCAAGGGGTTGACCCACAGGGAGGCGTTATTTTAGTGACAGGAAGAAGGAACTTTGTCCAAACATGGAACTGCCTGACCACGACATGCACTGGCCTGGACAGCAATCATTTCTCTGTTGCTGGACTCATCAAGGAGCAATCCAGGAACCTCCCGTCAGGACTGGTGAGAGAGGAACTCATCTGTTCCTGCAACAAAGCACAGAGTAAGCACCTGCTGTGTGCCCCGTGTACAGGGAGCGTGGACCGTGCAGAGAAAGGGGACCACACGGAGCAGCCCTCGGTGGCTCACTCAGGGAGCTCACCTGGGTCACAGCATAAAGTGGGAGGTGACGGGGCTGTGCACCATGGACGACCTCATCCCAGCAACCTCCTCTCTGCAGCCTTGCAGAGAGTCAAAAAGCAAAACATGTTGCAAACACACTGATAATGAGTCACTGAATGTTTCAGAATCTTCCAACAGAATGGATGTAAGATAAGCCCACAGGCCTGACGGCATCATTAGGTAACAGCCTACACCCACCACCTGCACTCCACACTGCAGAGCTTCCAGATGAACCAAGAACAGAGCCGTAAAGGGCTTCCTGCTAACACACCACTTATAGTCACACCTGGAAAACACGTATCTGTGGAAGGCTCACACTCACAAAGGGATGTAACTCATGGAGCTCATCAAGTCTGCTCATTTTAAATCATGGGGTAAAACCTAGAGGAGCCCCCCGCCAGGCTAGTATTCCTAGATTTCAGAGGATGGGCCCAGCTGCCACCTCAATACACTCACATCTAGGTGTCTTTCCTCTCCCTGAAAAAATTTAAAAGGCAATTCTACCTTCCTTCAGGAAACAGAACAGTCAAGGTCATTTGGTCATGTGGTTTCCACCTGAAGACCCCGAAGGGTGCACCTGCACCAGAAGCCTAACGCCAACCGTGCACACGTCCACAGCGATACCACGCGGCAATTACACAGTGATGCCCTCGTGCTCTGTACGTAAGTCCCTTCCAGATGCGTCCGGGGGGAGGAAAACCACACACTGTGGCTTGCTTGTGGAAAAGCTGTTCACCACGGAGGCCACAACGGCCTCGTTTTCCATGCTAGAACCTCAGAGGAACCGAGTTGACAGATTAGTGGGCTCTGCAGAAAGCTGCTGTCTGGTCAGATGTGAACATTTGGAATTAAGGGAAATAAGAGCTCCCATGAGCAGATCAGCTGGAAAACGTGAACTCATTCCCTTTGCTTTCTGGGAGGGCCTGCAGTTCGCCTGTGTTTAACCAAATGCCTCCCAAACGCACGAGATCTTAGATCCTTTTTAGTCCATTGGGAAGGCCCTGTTTGAGGAATATGGGCTTGGGCACGCAGATGGTTGGAGTGATCGCCTCAGCAAACGCTGGTCTACCATCATGGAGACTGAGGTCCCGAGAGAGGCACGGCCAGGTGCGGAGGAGACACAGGATGGCGACAGGTGGCACAGGAGCACGGCCCCTGACTGCAGGCCACGTTCTTCCATATCCACGCTACTGCTCTGTGAGCAAAAATAACCGGCACACACACACACAGACGAGTTCCCAATCCACAGGTATTTCCGTAAGCACGGTTTAATAGAAATGTAACTCAGAAAAGCATTCCGGCTCCCTACAAAGGCTTCAAATGCAACCACTAAAAAGACTTGAGGCTAAATCTGAAAGGGGGGAGAGACAGCCATATTATGCAACAATTTGTTGTCCTTGCCAAACACTGGTGCTTGGAAGTGCAGAAGAGACAGCGGGCGCACCTGTGTCCGTTGGCATCGAGTTAAATCGATCCAAAAAATGAGGCAAACAGCCAATTACCTGTCACCCAAAGATTCACTTAAAGGATTTAAATAGTTTTTACAAGCATGAATTTAAATTTTCTATACTCCTAAGATAGTCTTCCTCAGATATTTACAGAGACATTAAAATTTTATGATAGTATTCATGAAAAAGTAGGAAATAACAATGTTAATCACAGGTGCCCGCAGCAGCCTGTCAATAGCCTCCTGGGGATCCCCACATAGGGGGTAAGAATCCTTTCACCATTCACTTGCACCATCAATATTTCTGGTTTCAAATAATGATGATCACACATCCCTGACGTTTCTCTCAAGCATCCTGCTGGCTCTTCCTCTCTGCGACAGATCTCGTCCCTCCTTCCACGGCAGATGCTCCTGATTTGCACTCTCTGCCAGTCACTGCTCTGGGCCCCCAGGAGAGAACTGAGCAGACAGACAAATTACCCCATCCTTGTGAAGTTTACACTGCAGAGGGGTTATTAACACAATCACAAATCTTGCTTTGTAAACAAAATTTTTTCTCTTCTTCAAAAGTAGATGATGACAACAAATGGAATATCAGGGAAATATACTGTCAACCTCATTCTAGCAGAGACAGTCCCTGGAATTCCAGACTCCAAAATATGTGCTTGCAAGGAATTCCCATGATCAACAGGCAGTGGTGGGAAAGCCCATGTTGTAGGTATGGGTTCCCTCGGCAGTTTCAGCTACTATAGCAAGAGGATACCATATATTTATTTCTCTCCATAAAACTCAACAAGTAGGTACTTTTAAGAAAAGTTTTAAGACAGTTTTCATCTTTTTCTTTGTTATGACTTAGTGGGTCAACAACAGTAACCAGGGGCATTATTTTAGCACTGTATAATTTCTGAAGTGCTTTCCAGAACCACCATATGGGGTCAGGTGGGGTCGGAAATCCCCCCACCAACAAGCACACACAGACCCCTAGCCTTAGACCAAGGGTGATGCTGACGATGGGGTGTTTGGACCTTGCCCTTTGGTGAGCCACAGATTCACCTCCTGGAACAATATGTTTTATTGGGGTCACTAAGATCGCTTTATGAAAGCGCTCACCCCAAATCCTTCAGGGAACAAGTAAGGGTAAAATAATTAACAAATTTCTTACCATGTTTGTGGTTGTTGAGGACACTGTGTGCTAACCATCTGGGCCTAATAGAAAAAGCCCAAGGTAAATATTTTTTGCATCCAGTTCTCAGAAAAGGTTTGCTTCTCCCCGGGAACTAAGATGTTTCTTCCTTTCTAATGATGAGAATTTTGGTTCTCACCATGCCTTCATTTTCATCTTAAATTCCAGGAAGCTCAAAATCAAATGTGAGGGAGAAATATCATGTCTCCGTGAGCTTTTAGTCTATTTGTGCTCTTTTCCTCTACTACCAAACTGCTTCTATTTCTATGCTATTACTTCTTATTAACAGTGTTTTGCTGCTGCTGGTTTTAAGATGCCTCTAATCCTTTTCTGGAATGAGTGGGACCCAACAGTATGCATATATTCACATAAATCTTCAATTGACAGACAGGGAAATTATTCATACACATTCTAAGTGATGGGGACAGAGTAACAGAACCTGGATGGACCTAGAATTGGAACCCAGATCTCTGAAAAATTAGTCTGTGCTCATTTTATTATGCCCCCTCCATTCCCCTTGTTAACTTCACGGTAAATACCCAAGACACCTTGTACAGGAAAAGTGTCTGAACTTAACAGACCATACATGCCTTCCCTCCCTGGGATCCCTGCTCCCAAACTGATTGGTGTAACTCAACACCTGATAACAGTTCATCTGCGTCCATCTAAGTCACCAGTAGTGATACAATAAAAATTCACCTCAATTTATCTAAAACCTTAGCATGTTTTGCCCAAAATGAATGAGTTAACTAGGTGGTTTCTTTCCATCAAGAATTAAACTTTAAGAAACATAGGCCATAACTAAAATTTTTTTAAAAAGTCAGTTGGCTATAAATTCCACCGATGCTAAGATAGATGTCTATGACCTCCTGGCAACTAAAGATCAACTTTTCTTAAACTTCTTTTCCTGCCCAGCAGAACCCCCTTGGACTTACGTAGGTTTACAGCCAGACATTTGGATTTCATCTAGAACGATCAGTTCCCAGCTGCAGAACGAGAGCTAAGGCAGTCTGGTCAATTAACACGCTACGGTTGCAAGAGAAACTCTACCACCCCTTTACCAATATTCAAGCCCTGGTTAAGTGACCAAATCCCAAGTAGGAGTTTGTCTGTCTGCCTCTCCATTCATCTAGGAGCCCCAGTGGTGTGTCTTCCAGGGATGTGAACACCACTTTATTTAATATACTGATCCTGGGATTCCATTAATGTAAATGGTTGCCTACACTTTTAAGCCTGTCCACTGCAAAGACAGATTTCTGTTCAATCTGCAACTACTTAAGGTGTCTACTTCATCATGACAATTATCCCGTCGCCTGCCCCCTGTGGCAAATCTTTATGATTTAATAATAATAATTACAGAAGTTTCAGATGAAGAATTATAAGCTGTCAGACACGCACGTGAAGAGTTGACCAGTCTATGATCTTGGCATCTATGACAAGGCCAACAATAAAGCTAAAACACTATTTCAACTTAGAAATGCAAAATGTTTGGTAAACTATTTCATCCAACAACTATTCATCAAGGCCCTTCTAAGAATCAGACTCGGATTACTTGGCTGGGGGTAGTGTCATAAGCATGAAAGACAAGGCTGTATCCAGGTGAGCACATTTGCCTGGGTTTTGGTGAGTGGGGAGAGAGGAATGAGCAGGATGGGAGGAGGGGCTGGAGATCATGAGAGACAGGGCATCAGCTAGCAGCTCCAGAGACAAGAAGAGGGTAACCACACAAAGGGACTGGACAAGCACCGAGCCAAGGGCAGGAGGTGCAGGGAGAGTGAGCTCAGAACACAGGACACAGCCGGTGCTGGTGAGGACGTGGAGACCAGGGAACCCCAAGCACGGTCGCTAGGAACGCAAACGGATGCGGACACTGTGGAAAACAGGACAGAGGGTCCTTAAAAAACTAGGACTACAACTACCATGTGATCCAGCAATCCACTTCTGGGTATTTACTCAACAGACCTGAGATCAGGATCTTAAAGAGCTATCTGCTCTCCGAGTCACTGCAGCATGACTCACCGGAGCCCGGACGTGGAGACAGTGTCCACTGATGGACAACCAGAGAAAGAAGATGGGCTGTGCACATACTCGGCAGCCCTTAGAAAGAAGGGAATCTGCAACACGCCACAACATGGGTGCGCCCTGAGGACACTGTGCTCAGGGAAATAAGGCAGCCACAGAAAGACAAATAGGGTGCAGGTCCACTCCATGAGGCGTCTAAAGTAGCCAAACTCGCAGAACCATGGAGCTGCGTGGTGCCTGCCCGGGGGCTGGGGCGGGGGCCTGGAGGGCTGAGGGCGGGGTGGGGGGGCCGCTGCTAACCCAGGGGCCCGAGGTCTCCCAGAGAGCAAGGCGAACAAGCCCCAGAGCTCCAGACCTATAGCCAGCAATGCGTACTGTCACTTAAAAAACCATTACGAGAGTAGATTCCACGTGAAGTGTTCTTGCCACAATAAAATAAAATTTTTTAAAAAAGGCAAGACAGGCCCCAGGAGAGGAAACAGGACGCACTGAGTCGGTGAGGCAGCAGAAGGCAGCTCAGAGCCCCAGGGACCATGTTGGGAGCTCAGGCTCTCCTGCAAATGCCGTGGAAAGGCCCTTTTAAAGTCCCTTCAGAAGAAGGAGCTCAGTGTCCCGTCTTGAAAGCCATCGCTGTGACTTCTGCGAAAACCAGAGGAGGAGCTGAAGCAGGGTGGCCAGCGAGGAGGCTCAGCACAAATGCCAGGCTGCTTCCTGCAGCCAGCTCACCTCACCTCTTTGACCCCCGTGGCCCCTCCAAGACGTGCAGCCCCCGAGAGATATTCAGGAGCAGCTGGGATGCAGGGGATGGTAAGGTGTCGTTGGAAGGCTGTCCCTGTCCGACACCCAGTCCCCTGCAGCCCTGAGATGGAGGTCCTTTCCTCCCCACCGTATCTCAGATGTGCCCGCTAGAAACTGGCCTGGAAGGAAACCATGACAACCACAGGAATTCCTACCCACTGATGGAGCTTACAGCCCTCGCCACGAACCCAGGCTAGACGCTAATTGCTCAAATTAGCCTGCGAGCAGCGTCCCCACCGACGAAGGCCGGTTTCCCATGAGGAACCGCGCAGAGCCCCGTCTGCCCCCTCAGGCGCAAGCATTTCTGCACGGTCCCGAGTGGCGCCCGCTCGGTGTACGTGGCTCAGGGCCCGGGGGCTCCACGCCTCGCCCCTCGACTCACCCGTTCTCTCTCTGCGGCTCTGAGTAAGATTTAATATTAAAATAGGATTCTGTGGCCCCCCCAAAGCCTGAGAGTCCCATAAGTAGTGACCTCAGAGGACATTTACAATCTATGACTGGTCCTGTGTCACTGGCCTGGCTTCTGACCTCTGTCCTGCTGTCCAGACCGCCAGGGACTGTCCTGCTACGCTGGGTCAGCCGGATGCGTCCGTTCCTATGTCCCCAGGCCTGGCAGCTGCATGGGACATGATGGTCCAGCCCCTCTCCGCAGGGATGTCCCCCTCGCCCACGCCTGCAGCCCCGGCTGCCATCTGCACGCCCACCGCAGTGCTCACACATAAGCCTCCGGCCCAGACCTCGCTTCCAAATGCCGCCCGACACGAATGTCAGCCTTCCGGACGCAGCCAGTGTATGCCCCATGGCAACAGAAACTCAACAAGATCGCCATCGAACTTACGACTCTTCCCAAAGCCTGGCGGGCTCCTGTTTCCATAGTGACCGTGTCTCCTGCTGGAACCCGCCCACAGCGTGTGAGTTCACAAGCACTGTGTGTGCGCACTTGCATGTGTGTGCATCTGCGTAAAACCTGCATCTTCAGCCAAGTAGGCTCCAATATGTTATAAGCTAACTATATTATATATATAATACAATAAAATCATCCTGTTGTATATATGACGAGCTGTGGGCTTCTCCCCGACTTCCTTCCCCTCTATCATAGCCCCCCTCCTACTCAGTAGCCACGGCCTGGGTCACTGCTTCAGGACCTAAATTAGAAGCAGCCAGACGGATGAGCTCATGTGACAATGACTCTGGGTTGGTAGGGTACAGTAACAAAGACACATCTGAATTGTAGAGAAGCTTCTGGAAGCAAGGGCTAACCCCAGATGTTCTGGTGCTTCATTGCGGAAGACCTTCGGCACTGCAGGAAGCCGGATAACCAGAATTCACGTTCCGTGAGCAGAACACTCTGGTGAGCGCCACGTTCCCAAGAGGGTAAGATGCCTGCTCAGCCAAAGCCAGGCCGCCGGTCTCCTGCTGCCCGAATCAACCGGCTTTGCTCAACCGAGGCCGATCTGCAGCCCCGCAGGACGGCACCCTCATGGTGCGCAGGGTGCCGCTTGCACGCTGGTGCCGAGACAGCACAGGTGTGGGAGGGAAGCCCGCGAGGTGAGCAGAGGGAGAGAACTCTGGCCATACGGTGAGAACGGCATCGCACGCCGAGAGACAGCACGCATCGGGGCCCCGCGTCTCGGGCACCTGCGCCCACCAGCACGTGAAGCCACCTCGGCCACTCTAATCCGTATTTCAGGACAGCAACGACAAAGAACATTTTCTAACCATTAATTATAGCTAATGTGTAAATTGAGGACAAAAGCACAGGAACTGACTGTCCTTTATTTGTACTTAAAACACTAGGTACATTTGCATTATATCTGATTCTCTGCCAGAGATTACTGCTCTGGACCACATGTGTGTCCCCCCAAATTCATATGTTGAAGCCTAACCTGCAGGGGATTGGGTCACAAGGGTAGAACCTTGTGACAGACTAGCGCCCTGGCAAGAAGAGGCACCAGAGAGCCTGCGTCCTCTCTCTGCTCTCCATCGGGTGCCCAGGATGCGGGCCCCAGCAGACGCCGAAGCCGCCGAGCCCTCAGCCTCCAGATCCGTGAGAAGCTGCCCAGCTGTGCGGCCTTCTGCTCAAGCAGCCTGAACCAAGACGAGCGCCCGCAGCACGGGAAGCTGATCCTTCAGCACCAACGACGCTCTCTGCCACGTCTCCCCCGTTGCAGAGACGCTGTCTCCACACTTACATACCCCCGACAAGGGCTTCCTATCCTCACAGCACTCAGGCTGCTCTGGAGTATTCGCTCCAATGCTGAGTGCCCTGCATGAAAAGTACCAACAAGCTAGAATCCACCAGAAATCATCACAACACCACCGTTCGGGAACTTGGGAGGAGCCGAGAAGAGCAAATCTGGGGAAGATATTCAGCTGCCCTGCAACGGCTGGGAGAAACCTGTCTCGGTCCCTCACGGGGAAGGCAGGGGGCTAAGGACTCAGCTGCCTGGCCCCTGACCTCAGGCCCCCTCACCTGACACCTGGGACAGCCTTAGCACGGGGGGTGTGATATGAGATCACGTGCCACGGTGCTCGGCAGAGAACCCTTCACCATGTTTTATCAGTACGGAGATTAACCAGCCACACAGGGCATGAGTTTCACATCGTTACCTGCAAAGACATTCATGGACTGAAATCAGAGGTAACTCTATTTGTTGACCATGGTGAACATAGAGAAGTGTCTCCGGGAGGAGCTCCACCCCAACACTGAGCAAGAGGATGGCCACAGGAAGCTGCCGGCCACCATCCACTGTAGGAGCCTGGCCCTGGGGGGTCACCCACACGGGGGTGCACAGGTCGGCACTGGAAGAGCCTTCCCCGCTGTAGGAGGCCGGGGCCAGAAAGGCTGTCCACGCTGCTGGGGCTATGAGACCGTGCTCAGCTACGGCAGAGCCCGGAGGTCAAGCCCCGTCCTCTTGCAGGGTCTCCCCACTGACCTCTGCTAACAGTGCTTAACGTCCAGTCAGTGGGCGAAGAGAAATGTTTAATGGGCCCACATCCACTTTGGCAGAATGGGCAAAGAAGTGTGAACGTCGAGTGGAACAGCAATAAACCGGTAACTTGAACACTCAGCTTTCGAGCTGCCTCCTCACTGCCACGGCCCACCTCAGTCCTCCACTCAGCCAGGGTGATGCTCCTTCAGGTAAATCAGATCGTCCCCTCCGCTCTCCGGCCCCATGCTTCCAAGGGCCCTAGCAGCCTTTCCATGTCCATGCTGCCCTCACGCTTTCTGCTCCTGCCAAGATGCCCTTCCTGTGGGAACAATGTTGCCGTCCCCAGCACGTCCCCCGTGATGGTTAATGTATGTGTCCACATGACCGGGCCACAGAGCACCCAGATATCTGGTCTATTATTCTGGGTGTGTCTGTGAGGGTGTCCTAGATGAGATTAACGTTCGAATCAGGAGGCTGAGTAAAGCAGATTGCCCTCCCCAGTGTGGATGGGCCTCATCCAAGCAGCTGAAGCCCTGATTAGAACAAAAAGGCTGGCCTCCTCCAGGAAGAGAGAATTCTCCTGCCTGAAGAGACTTTGAGCTGGACATCAGCTTTTTCCTGCCTTTTGACTCCAACAGAAACTTCTGCTCTTCCCGGGCCCCCCACCTGCCATGTGCACATCGTGGTACTTCTCAACCTCCACAGTCACAAGCGCCGGTTCCCTATAGTACGTTTCTCTGTAGAGTGTAGTATATGGTAGATGTGGATGTAGCTATTTGGTAACCGATAGGCTAGCTGCGTATATAGTTACCTATCTGCCAGGCACTGGCCGGCTGAGGCCCAGTTCATCAGGACAGGGAACTTGGGTAGGACGTGACACAAGGAGTTCACCTGGGGATGTTGCCGCACTTGTGGGACATGCAAAGAGCCATGTCTATCCAGACGGCAGGTGGGTCGGTGCAGCTGGATGGGAGTCAGCAGCTGCTGAGTCATCAGAACTGCGGGTGTGGCCCCATGGCAGGACGGCCAGTGCCCGGGACAGAAGCCTGGGAACCACCAACATTTGGGGAAGAGAGGCACACTGCTCTGGAGGTGAGACAACTAGGAGGGCGTGGAAGCAAGCACAGCGCAGAGTCTCAGAAAGGAGACAGTGGCCAATAGCAGCCACACGGGGTAAGGACCCAAACCACCCCGGGCTTAGCGGCTGGCCCGGGGACTGGGGCAGGGGCTGGTTCTAGTGCACTGAGCGGCATCCAAGAAGTGAGGCGCTAGCTTGAACGGGAGGAAGAAAGGAGTTGTAGGAGGTGGAGACCCAGGGTGGGGGGAGCTCCTTGGGTTGAGCACTTTCAAATACAGTCAGAAGCATCAGCAAAGCAGGGACATTTGCAGAGAGAGAGAGAAGCTCCATAAAGGGAGGTCACTGCAGAGGCGGCCAGCAGAGCAGCCCCCTGGGGGGCAGGCGGGCGATGGAGCAGGGAGGGGGCCGGCTCCAGAGGCACGTCACCCTAGAGGACAGTCGGGCCCTCTGCTGAGGATGTGGGGAGGAGGCAGACGGACAGAGGCGGAGGCTGGTGCGGGAGGTGTGGAGCCTCCCCAAGGGGGGCAACAGAGGGAGGTGCGTGTCACGAGGCGCTTGAGGAGGTCCAAGACTGCCCCCACCTCACGACTCTTGACTGCATGGCTTCAAACCCACCTTCCCATCGGGGTGTAGTTCTGCTCCCAACTCCTGAGGCCACGACCAGCTCCTTCCAATGGGGCCTCGAGTCGCACACACCAACAGAGCGAGACAGCCCCTGGCGCCAGCACCACTCGGGAGAGCCTCCGTCCAGACAGGCTGCATGTTGGACAGACCTCCTCCCAGCAGCCCCGGCTCCACAGACAGCCCCCCGCCGCCCATCCTCCCGGCTAATGACGAGGGGACACCTTTAATCCACCCCTGCAGCTCACAGGAAGGCTGAGAAGTGAGGGCCAGCCACGCACCCAGGCCAACATGGAGCTTCCCATGCATGGCAGAGCAATGTGCTCAAAGGCATTCTTGGACAAAACCCATCCTTTGTCAGGAATCTGGAAGTGAAAATAGTTCGCATATTAATTAAATTCACAAGCGATAAACACACGGTGCTCCCTGCCGTCGCTGAGCTGGGAGCCAGGCCAAGGCCGGCGGGGACAGCTCGCTGGCCGGTCTCCCATGGCCCCTCTCCCGCGGAGACCCGCACCACCCGCACCTCTGTGGTGGAGCCCGGGTCGCCCCTGCTCCAGACCTGTCCTTCTCTCCTCCTTGTTGCTAAGAACGTGCTCAATCACTGAGATGATTATTGCTAAACTGATCAATAACCCAGGTTAATTGCCTACATGGGGGCAGGGGACTTCATGTGCCATCCTTCAGGGAATAGCTACCTGTGCACAGGGGAGTGCTAAAGGCTCAGGGATTTGACCCAAAGTGCAATCCAGGGGGACTGAGGCAGTGCGCATCTGGTGGGACTGACACGTGCGCAGGAGGGAGGACTCGGCGCCTCCTACTGGCGGCTGTGGGAAGGTGGGTTTGGATGCAAAGAGACTGCAGAACCATCACAGAGGGTGTGCGCCGCTAACAATGGAGAGCCAGGTCAGGCGTGGGTTCAACCGGACAGAGGCTGGCTGTGGGGACGCAGGGTGGCCTCATGCAGGAGGCAGCCACCCAGATGGGCCTTACAGGATGGGTAACGTTTAGATGAGCAGACGTGGTCAGTCGCAGGTAGAGCGGGAGGACAGGCCATTCCTGGCAGAAGCAACAACCTAGGTCAGTTTGGGTTGATGGCCGTGTCCCACGGAGAAGGGAAACGCCAACGGCGTGAGGCCACACGGCAGCATGCCGGTGCTGGAGGGGGCCGGGCACCACACGAGCTCAGAGCCAAGAGCCAAGGGCATGGAGTGCGCCCATGGATCATCTGGACATTGATGACAAGGTCTAGGTGCAAGGGTGGCACAGGGTGAATTTGGAGGAAGACAGACAGTCGGCTGACAGACAACTTTAAGTTACCAAGTGAAATTACCGTTGGGGGATCTGGAAGGATCCTTGAGGAGGGATGTTTGATGGAGAGCTAAAATAGGAGCAGCCCTCGATGGAGGCCTGGCGGCACGTGGTGAGGTCACACATGCAGAGGCCTGCAGGCAAGATGGACACACGGGGAGTGTGAGGACTGAGCCAGGTGCAGACGGACGGATGGAAAACAGAGGGCCTTCAGCTTTTATAAGCATTCACATAGAGCCAAACACATATGCACACATGCACAAACACACGCACGCACGCACACACCCACGCATAATCTGAAACCACCCTGTGCCCAAAATTCTTCTCCGATTTAATACTATGCAATTAATTAACTGCAGAAGCAGTCTGTCATAGCTCAGCCAAAACATAAAATAACATTCAGGGTATGAAGAGCAATAACATCTCATAGGAAAACCCAGTTGAAGATGAACCAGGCATTTCAGTACAAAGAAGGAAAGTCAACTTGGATGATACATAGCACTTAACTCTTAATCCCAAACCAGAGTAAAATGAACAAGTGTTTGCCAAGAAGATGCTTTTATAACCATTGCCTTCAGAATTCCCTGTCTTGCAGAAATGATTAACAGAGACGTTAATTAAAATGATCATTACAACAATGAAAACCAATAGCAATCAGATCCTGCGTGTTCACCAGGGGCCAGGCCCCACAGTTGGTACCACTGTGGAGAGCCAGGTCAGGCGTGGGTTCAACCGGACAGAGGATGGGTAACCAGCTATTTTTATCTTTTATGTGGAGCTTGCTGCGGCTTTCACGGAATGTCAGACGAGAAAGATGGGTGGACGGTCAGCCGCGCGGCCTCCAGGCCCAAGCAGCGGAAGCACGGTCAGGTTGTCCCCTGCCCCAAGGGACACAGAATTGTATCTAATCCTGCTTAAACCCTCTCGGCCGGCTGGAACCCGGTCATAATTACCATCCCCTTCTTACAGACTCAGAGAAGACGTCCAGCCCATTCAAGGTCACAGAGCTGTGATAATGTAAATGTTATTGCCAACACCTGTTAAAATTCCATTTTTGAAACTAGGGGAAAATACTCAAATTCAATGAACTGTTCCAAACCTCCCTCGTTGTTTGCTTTTCTCTTGAGTTAGCAAAACCGCTTTCCTGCTTACAGTGCCAGCCAGTGATCTTCCTCAGCACCCCGGAGAGCGGCGTCCTTGCCCCCGGGCCTTTCCCTCTGGCTCTGGGAGGGTGTGCAGGCCAGACCCTGGAGCCCGTGGAGCACCGGACAGCGCCCTCCTCCTGTGAACCCCGCAGCTGTTCTGGCCAGCCCCATGCTGTCTCCTGGGTGGGGGGAAGGATTGTGAGGCCGGTGGCTGAAGCTGGGGAGCCCGTCCCTCGAGGCCACATGGGGAGGGCAGCACGCCCAGGGGGACCACAGGGCCCCCGTGGTCCCAGGCTGTCTCCTCCCCACACAGCAGTGCCCCAGGCTCACCCTCCTCAAAGGGAGGAAGTGACAAATGGGGGAGGAACTCTTAGGTGCCCCCACTAGGTGTCTCTTCATGACAAGAAGCCCTGCCATCAGGGCGCCCAGAGGCCTTAGTGGAGCGTGGTCCCAATTCTGTGTCCCTTGGGGCAGGGGACAACCTGACCGTGCTTCCGCTGCTTGGGCCTGGAGGCCGCGCGGCTGACCGTCCACCCATCTTTCTCGTCTGACATTCCGTGAAAGCCGCAGCAAGCTCCACATCGATATCAGTGCTTTCTCCTTGGAGATAAAAATAGCTGGTGAGCCTCGCAGAAGTTCTGCTCCCATTGATTGAAGGTGAATACGCCTTTGTCCTAATTACCGAGCCAGCCCCTGAAGGCGGGGTGCTCAGTGGCGGGAGCCTGAGAGCTGGGCTGGGGGGCTTTCTGACCTTCCGTCAGACTCTCAGACACTTACAAGCGCCCTCCGAGCAGAGGGTCCCCAGGCCGGAGTCCTTGGCTTCACCACATGGAGAAGAAAGCAAAAAGGAAATGAGGAACATCCCTAAGGAATAAGAAGCCTTAATTCCAAGTTTCAAGAGACAGCTAATTTTCTTAAATGTCCTGACATTTTGCTAATGTTGAACAGGGAGCTCAGGGCACTTTGGAGAGATGCCTGTGGAGGCCGCATCTGAGCCTTGGCCGCTGGGACCAGCTGCTTCCAGAGTGGTTCTGCTCCACGTAAGCCTGCGTTAACATTTTAATTTCTCACCACAAAGTTTCATGGAAGTCTATTTTTAAATGTATAAATATTTATGCACTTATTTAAAAAAATGCTTAGGCAGTCATTTTGTTTCGAGATGATGGACTGAGCCATCAGCCAACCAAGGTGCACTCGGGCCCCTTGGTAAGGAAGCTGCTTCCACAGGAAGTGGGAGCGTCCGGCCAACCATGTGGCCGTGGAGCAGACACGGTGCCCACCGAGCAGCCGCAGGATTGGACGTCTCACTGCGACCACTCCTGACATCTCCAGGTAGATGCCTTCGAGCCCCGGAACAGCCTTCAGTGGTAGACTCCTCTTTTCAGAGACTGAAATAGTTAACCGCACCGTGGACTTCTCCCTTCCGGCGCCCCCACTGCAAACTCACAGGAAACAGCTAAACCTTAATAAAACAGTGGCTCTATCCTGACCCAGTGATGGATGAGCATGAGTTCATTTATTCGGCAAATATTTATTGAGCCTCCACTATGTCAAAGGCCCATACCAGGTGCCAGGCTATGCTATTACACTATTAAATGTTACAACAATTAAATTTTTCTGTGTCTAGAATGGTTTATAACTTACTCAAAGTGCTCTATGCAAAGGACCCCTGAAACGTGCGGCGGGCTAGCCACAGAGATTTTGTCACTGACTGTAAATCACACAACATAAACAAATAAGAACATTATTTAAATGAGAGGCCCTTTACTTACAGAAACCATATCGCAGATATTTTCTTTCAAGATCTAATTAGATTTAAGGCTTCATTTGGGAAACAAGATGAAAATGAACGTCTTCTCCTAAGGGCATCTGGACGGGAGTCAGCCGTGTGCATAATTTTTTTTATCATATAGCAAATTTGCCCAGGTAATAATCAAACAAAAGAGCTCTGTTCTAGCAGGGGAATAAAGGAAGAAAAAATAAACTGAGCCATGCATTGTGACCGTGGACAATCCCTCCAGCATGCTCCTGACTGGTCCCACTGACCACCAGCCACGGACCGTGACCATGGATGATCTGCCAGCACGCTCCTGACTGGTCTCACTGACCACCAGCCACGGACC
>NW_022589783.1:2210297-2216142 GCF_004348235.1 Phoca vitulina | reverse complement strand
GCCAGCACGCTCCTGACTGGTCTCACTGACCACCAGCCACGGACCATGACCGTGGACGATCCCGCCAGCATGCTCCTGACTGGTCTCACTATTTTTGACCACTATTGGAGGAAAACTAACACTGTTTAATTCAGTGACTTTGAGTATTCTTGGGATGCACAAATTCAAGGAGTGTACTAAAGTTCCTAAAACAAAATACCTTAACATATACACAAGCATGCCTCGAGTGCTCTGAAATTTAAAACAGAACGAAAGATAAGCTCCACCAACCCTTACAGATGTGCGGTGAGTCACCTGACCCTTCATAGGGCTGCTAAGTATCCAAATGCACAGACCAACTTAGCCTGCTGAGGCCCACTTGCTTTGAAAGCACACAGCTCTGCCCTAAACTTGTTATATTAGGCCCTGTTATTTGTCTGAAAATCATAAAAATATAACTGATGTCCACTTTGATTTAAAATACTATATATAATACATAAATATGTTATATGAGTAATATATATTACATATAACATAATATAAAACATATATATTTGTAAAACAGATTGTATGAAGAGAGAAATGTTAAACAGGAGGGATTATTTATTTTGCAAAAATATTCTTTACTTTAAATTGCTGGGAAGTTCTTTCGAGCTTTGAGCTCCTGGGGGCACTGAAGCGTTGATCTATAGGGCAGTGACTTTTGGACAAAACTCAGAGGCAACTGGTGAGGCAGAGAAAGGTGAACTCCAGAGGAGCCGCTGCTGAGCGAGGACCGGGCAGGAGAATCACATGGCCTCTGGGGAGAGCACGTCCAGGGCCGCAGCGAGTCCCACCGGCTCCGTCCTGCGTCTGCCCAGGCTCCGTCCTGCATCCTGGTGGCAGGTACCTGTGCACAGGTGCACTCTCTACAGCTTTATGCAGGTTACTGGCAGACAGGTGGAGGCGTATGCGTAAGGCAGATCCAGAGAGAGGAGGGCCTTGTGAGGCTCTGTGTACCCAGGTGCTGGTGCCCCTCCTAGCCGTCCCTTACCTGGTCAGCTTGGCTGGCTTCCCGACCCCGGCCCCGAGGCCCCAGCTCCACGTGAGAGCCCTCGCCAGGCCACAGATGTCCCTCTGTCACTTGGCCTGGCCCCCTAATAGCAGTGGTGCATGCCAGACTGCTGGGAACCACATATTAGGACATCACTTATGCCCTGTCCTTGGCTCTGAGCTCTCAGCCTGAGCCTGGATGCCTGGGCACAGACCACGGGTATCAGCCACGAGGCACAGTCCTCAGAGCCACCCCCCTGTCCCACAGCTGGGCCTGGGTGAGGTCAGGCTTGGTCACGGGCTACAGAAGATAAAGGAGGAACTCCAAGGGCGGTCCCGGGTAACCGGCCACAGTGAGCCTCGGAGACCGTGGGCGGCCATGCCACACTGTTAGCCACGTGCCGGTCTTCACACTGAGTGACGGCCGACCAAAAGGATGGGGTGAGAGGAATGGCGTTCTCAGCACAGGGGAAGCCCCTCGGGGGTGAGGACCATCTCATCCACAAATCAGGGAGGACAAAGCCTGCACCTTCCCCAGACGAGTGCTACATATTTGTGAAAACACAAAAAATTTCTGCGTATTGAAATGTCCAGCTCTGTAAACATTATTATTTGGGGGTTACCAGTGATGTTGGCTGTCATTCAAGTAACGGGGGTACCAGACGCTCTGCCCTGTGATCCCTCCCCTGCTGAAGGAGGATCTGGAGCCAGCACAGGCGGGGCTCAAAGGCCCTGGTGGTGCAGCGTCCACGGGAGGGAGACCTTTCCCCCAAAGGAGGGCAGCAGCTTGGCCACCAGGGCTCCTGACGCTCTCTCTTTTCCTGACTTCCATGATAGGCATTTGCTACGCTTCCATGTGAGAATTATCTGGCCATATTTTTGCCTAATTATCTCACACTTGAGAATCCTCACAACTCAAAGTACGATGAGATCCCGTTGAGTGTTTGTGTCCTGCGGGCAGGCTCCAGCTCACAGAAACGCCCACAGTTTCCGTGTCAGAGTCTACACCAGCACCCACCAAACCAGCACTCCAGCCCGGACGGCCTCCACTCCCAGACCCACAGCCCCAGCTGCCAGCCCCACGGGGGAACTGAAGCCCACCCCCTGGGGGGATCCAGGGCTCAGCCAGCCACACAAGCCAAGACCCAGGGACTCCTTCCATTGGCGCCTCTCAACCCAACCCCAGACTCAAATTCTAGCTGCTACCGAGGTCCTACCAGATCTTCCCAGTAAAGGTTTCCATGAGCCATACATTCCTCTTCGGACCACCTCCCCCACTGTGTCTGAGACCCTGCGCCCCTCCCCTGCCCACTCTCCCCATGGCCGCTGAGATCCTCTCTTAACCAACAGCCAGGGGATTTTCTGACCACAGATCTGAGCTCGTCATGCTTGTGCCCGGAACCCTCAATGGCTTCCCAAGACCCTCCGAATCAATTCCACAACCCACCTCCTGCTCTTGTATGAGCCTCCACTGGCCCTTCAGCCCGTTTCTCCTGACACACTGTGACCCAGACACGCTGACCTCCTGCCTCCAACACAGCTGCCTGCACTCACCTCGGGGCCTTTGCACAAACTCTCCCTCTCCCCAGACTGCTCTTCTCTTAATTCCTGTTTTTCTGAAACACCACTTCCTCCACAAAGTGTCTACCAACTTCACTCCCCTTCTCTACAGCCTCATGACACCTTCTCCCGTGCAGCACATAACACAGATTGTGATCACATTCTGAAGGGATTGTTGGATTAATGGCCATCTCCTGGCAAGAACGATGGCTCCTCACACCCCCGAATCCTCCGGGCCTAGTGTGGCCCAGCTCCCTGCAGAATTGACTACCAGATAGATGAGCAAACAAACCAACCGAACCTTCCGCATTACATCACATCCAACTTGGCTAACCCACAAGAGGTTAATTCCTCCCAAAGGCTGTGTGTTCTCTAGCTGGTGCTAAGAGGACCATTATAAAATCGGGATCTGGGGCTTTTCTAGGACGATTCGTGACAGCCTTGATGAGATTGTCTATGGCACAGAAGCAGCCGAGGAAAGGAGCAGCTGAGCAGAGAGCACAAACGGAGTCTCTGCAGAAATATGGCAAGGCTGTGGGGTCCGGAGGGGGGGGGCACTGCAGACCCACACATCACACACCCAGGTAAGGGGCGAGGGACAGCCCCGGACACCATGACCTGGCAGGGAAGAAGCCCCCTTTCTGCCTCCGGTCTCTCCCCAGTGCCACCACGGCTCAAACCCAGCAGAGGTCAGAGGGCGAGGGGCCCAGATGACGTAGCCCACAGGGGTCAGCCCCCCAGGGCCCACCACAGGGCTGAGGATGTCAGCGAATGGTCTGGAATGCCGAGTCATCTGTGCTGACAGACGAGCCCAGGAGGGAGACGGGAGCCGAGGCCTTGCTTAGTGTGGGTCCGACGAGGTGAATGCGCTGCACAGGGAGCAGCAAGCAGCATTGGGGGATGCGCCCGAGGGTCTCTCCATGCGGGCGCGCGCCCTGCTGCGGCCAGGCGGCCCCGGCGTGGCCCTGACCCGTCCAGCACGGTCCACCCACCACGGAGGAGCTCGCTTCCCCTCCCCTTTCCTCTCTTACGAGATAAGAAATGAAACTGGAGACATCTGCGGGCAACTCATGCTCCTTACAAAATGTTCAGCCTCCAAAGCCGCTGGACGTTTTGCCAAGCTGTAGTTCTGAGCTAATCGGGTGAACAAACATCACAGCACAAAGGGCGAGCTAAGGGCTGCCCTCCAACACTCTCCCCACATCCCTCCTCAAGTGCATTAAGACATTTTAGAGCTCACTTGCAAGTTCCAACCTTAAAATCCTGATTATTTATTTATGCCCTTTTTGTCTAAGAAGTTAAATCCCCAAAGCATCTCAATTTAGATCAAAAGCAATTTACCAAACTTCAGCTGGCACACCTGTGCCTATGATTTGTTAATTACCTGCTTAGCATTTCCAGGGCTGTGAGGCAGAGGTGCGCCTCGATGGCTGCAGGGGAAACCTCTGATATTCCCCTCCTGGAATAGACCCTTCCAGAACGCCTGGGGTGTTCAGTGGGTGAAGCGATTCCACAGTTATCGAGCCACATGCGGTCCTGCAAATTGCTTTTCTTTTCCAGGGTGAGGAACTCAACACTGAGCAAACAGACACATAAACGAAGCAAAGCTGCTGACATTTCTTGGCTACCTGATCAAATTATATAATGGCACTAATACATCCTATCAGCAGTGATCTATCACACATGGGATCATCAAGTACTAGTACCCCATTTCTTTCTCCAGCGCCCTTGGTTTACAATTTGGCATTAGGATATTATGAATAACAATAATTACTTGCTTTTACATTGCTTCAAACGAAAGAAATCATTAAACTGCACACATGAAAAGATGATCTCATTCCGAAGACGGCTTTGTTAGCTTTGCTTTCTTGCTCTCTTTTCCTTCTTGCCGCATCCCCTCCTTCCTTTCCTACCCCCTCATGACATTCTTAACAGTCGTCTGGGTAAGTCTCACCCTCTGCAGCAGTAGAAGCAGTGGTGATGAATGCCAAGCAATTAAGAAGACAGGGAGTTTATTATAGCAACACAATGCAAAATGGTTTTTCTGGTTTGTTTGTTTTTTTTTTTTTTTCCAGTTTTCTTGTGAAGAAATGGAAAGCATAACCTTTTCTGAGCCCCACCACTGCCAGAAAGAGGCAAAGAAAATGGGGCTCTGTAGTGGGCTGCATCACATGCGAGGAGTTTTTAAATCTTAATTCGATCACTGTTTTTTAAGTTAAACACTGAGGGAGTTGAATATGCCCCATGCTTTGAAAACATCTAGAAAATTAAGATCATAAAACATATTGGCTTCTGGGAGTAAGTAACAGAGCTACAGCTCAATGCCTCTGGGCAGTGGCTTTCTGATCCTCCCCTCTCCCCATTAAGCCCCCATCATGCTCTATTTTTATCTCTTCCATGAAACTTGCCACGTTTTAACTTGTGTTATAATTGTAATTATGTCCTAGCTCATTCATTACACTGCAAGTCCCTTTAAGGCCAGATCCTATCGCAGATTCCTCTCTGCGTCCCTCCCCCACCCCGCACCCACCCACGGAAACCACTCAGGACCCACAAGGGCTGCCGGGAGCCGGCCAGCGCTGTTGCCTCTCCCAGGCTTCGCATCTTTCCGGTCTTTTCTCCACTCCTCTCCAGGAAGAGCAGCGCGGCATCTTCTCAGCAGAGCATGTGTCTCCAACGTTGCTTCATGTTCAAACATGGAAAACTCCATCAAAATTTCTTCACAACTATCCCTCTCACTCCAGTCAGTCCTGTGCCAAGATCTTGACGTGTTGGTTTAGAAAAAATGGTACATTCAAGAGAGGGACAAAAAGGTATCCTAGTAGTCACAATTAAATGAATCCTATCCTTAATAACACAACGTGAACAATCTCAAAGAATACAATGGATAATGAATTTAGAGCCCCTGGTCTGTTTCCCTCCGTGGAGCGTGAGGCAGGCAGAGCTTCTAATTCAGGAATTGCAATCCATTTGGATAATGAAGCTAACAAAATGCTGTGTTCGTTGGGTGTCCTAGGACCCGTGAGTGTGTGCGTGCTCAACAACGCTCAGCTGTAACCTCACTTGTGCAAAGGGAAGACAGAGGCATGTGCTCATTCAGCTTCATAATAATAGTGCAACGAATGCCTAACAATCCATCATTATCACACTCGAAACACGCAGGAATGAAGTGCGGTGCTGGACGGAGCAGGGGGCTCAAGTTCCCTCTGCAGGTAGAGGCCACCACCTCCACTGACCGGCCGGAGTCAGCACTCCCCAGGCTGACCCTCGTCGT